>NW_027362770.1:191979163-192579163 GCF_046119375.1 Phyllobates terribilis | reverse complement strand
AGGTTCTCCAAAGTAGCCACCTTTTGCTTTGATGACTGCTCTGCACACTCTTGGCATTCTCTTGATGAGCTTCAAGAGGTAGTCACCGGAAATGGTCTTCCAACAATCTTGAAGGAGTTCCCAGAGATGCTTAGCACTTGTTGGCCCTTTTGCCTTCACTCTGTGGTCCAGCTCACCCCAAACCATCTCGATTGGGTTCAGGTCTGGTGACTGTGGAGGCCGGGTCATCTGGCGTAGCCCCCCCATCACTCTCCTTCTTGGTCTAATAGCCCTTACACAGCCTGGAGATGTGTTTGGGGTCATTGTCCTGTTGAAAAATAAATGATGGTCCAACTAAACGCAAACCGGATGGAATAGCATGCCGCTGCAAGATGCTGTGGTAGCCATGCTGGTTCAGTATGCCTTCAATTTTGAATAAATCCCCAACAGTGTCACCAGCAAAGCCCCCCCACACCATCACACCTCCTCCTCCATGCTTCACGGTGGGAACCAGGCATGTAGAGTCCATCCGTTCACCTTTTCTGCGTCGCACAAAGACACGGTGGTTGGAACCAAAGATCTCAAATTTGGACTCATCAGACCAAAGCACAGATTTCCACTGGTCTAATGTCCATTCCTTGTGTTCTTTAGCCCAAACAAGTCTCTTCTGCTTGTTGCCTGTCCTTAGCAGTGGTTTCCTAGCAGCTATTTTACCATGAAGGCCTGCTGCACAAAGTCTCCTCTTAACAGTTGTTGTAGAGATGTGTCTGCTGCTAGAACTCTGTGTGGCATTGACCTGGTCTCTAATCTGAGCTGCTGTTAACCTGCGATTTCTGAGGCTGGTGACTCGGATAAACTTATCCTCAGAAGCAGAGGTGACTCTTGGTCTTCCTTTCCTGGGGCGGTCCTCATGTGAGCCAGTTTCTTTGTAGCGCTTGATAGTTTTTGCAACTGCACTTGGAGACACTTTCAAAGTTTTCCCAATTTTTCGGACTGACTGACCTTCATTTCTTAAAGTAATTGTGACATACCTGGTGGCGGGCTTGCATAGTGCACCGTCTCTCACTATGCAAGATCGCAAACTTGTTCTTCAGTCCAGTCTGCTAGCCTGGCTTCTTTCCATGCTGTCTGTTTGTCTCTGTTCTGACTGCTTAGGGTGGCGGCCCGGTTACTTCCTGATTCTTGTAGCTGCTGTGGGCACACCCCTAATGCGTCCTCAGCCTATTGCTGTCTGCACTGGATATTTAAACCAGCTTCACTTGGAAGCTGATGCCTGAGCAACTTTAACATTCAGTGTGCTCTTTGACTCTGAATGTGCCAGGTCCTGTTCTGTTTTCTTGCCTGCCTGTCCGCCTTCCTGGAGGCTGTATTTCCAGGCCTGTCTGAACACGCTCCTAGCCTATTCGTTTCTGCCTCTGGGGGCCGTATACCCAGGCTCGTTCCTGTATTTCGCTGCAGTAACAGTTCCTGTCTGAACTGTCTCCTAACCTGTTATTTGTTTCGTCTCTATGTCCGTTTCCTCCCTTTTTTCTGCAGTGTCTGAACCAGCGCTTGGCTATACCTAGGCTCGTTCCTGTATTCTGTTGCAGTAACAGTTCCTGTCTGAACTGTCTCCTTACCTGTTACTTGTTTTGTCTCTATGTCCGTTTCCTCCCTTTTGCTGCAGTGTCTGAACCAGCACTTGGCTTTACCTAGGCTCGTTCCTGTATTTCGTTGCAGTAACAGTTCCTGTCTGAACTGTCTCCTAACCTGTTACCTGTTTTGTCCCTATGTCCGTTTCCTCCCTTTTTGCTGCAGTGTCTGAACCAGCACTTGGCTATACCTAGGCTCGTTCCTGTATTTCGTTGCAGTACAGTTCCTGTCTGAACTGTCTCCTAACCTGTTACCTGTTTTGTCCCTTTGTCCGTTTCCTCTCTTTTTCTGCAGAGTGTGAACCTGCACCTAACTCCTACTCGTTGTCGCTGTACTTCTGTTTGTGAGTTTGGAGTCCACTCGTTACTTCTTGCAAGTACCTTGTGTGTATCTGGTTCTGCCTTTCCCTTCCAGTCTGTTCCGTGTGAACAGAGTCCTGTCCCGTCTGCTCTGTCTTTGCTCACCGCTTTGGCGGTTTATCTCTGCTCTGCCTTACTTACCGCTCTGGCGGTTTCTGTCCGCTCTGCTCAGCTTTGTTCACCGCACTTGCGGTCTCGCTCTGCTCAGCATTGTCCACCGCACTTGCGGTTTCGCTCTGCTCAGCCCTGTGCACCGCACTTGCGGTTTCGCTCTGCTCAGCCCTGTTCACCGCACTTGCGGTTTCGCTCTGCTCAGCCCTGTTCACCGCACTTGCGGTTTTGCTCTGCTCAGCCCTGTCCACCGCGCTTGCGGTTTCGCTCTGCTCAGCCCTGTCCACCGCACTTGCGGTTTCGCTCTGCTCGGCCTTGTCCACCGCACATGCGGTTTCGCTTTGCTCTGCTTGATTACCGCATCTGCAGCTCTGAACCCGTCTCCTAGTCTGTACTGGACCCTATCCAGCCTGTGCTCTAACCTGCCTGTTCCTGTATTCCCCGGTGTGGGTCAACAGCCGTGTCCAGGGTCTGACCTGGAGTCGCACCTGGTCCCTCTGCTCGGTTCCTCCCTGGTGCACTGGCGTCGTATGCCGTCGTGCGACCTTGGTCGGATCGGGTAGATACTTAGTTACGCCCCTCCAGGCACTCTCCGGTTCATGGTCCAGTGGGATCACTAATCACGCACACACCAGTCTTTCCAGGCGTGTGCATAATAGTAATGATGGCCACTCGTTTTTCTTTACTTAGCTGCTTTTTTCTTGTCATAATACAAATTCTAACAGTCTATTCAGTAGGACTATCAGCTGTGTATCCACCAGACTTCTGCACAACACAACTGATGGTCCCAACCCCATTTATAAGGCAAGAAATCCCACTTATTAAACCTGACAGGGCACACCTGTGAAGTGAAGACCATTTCCGGTGACTACCTCTTGAAGCTCATCAAGAGAATGCCAAGAGTGTGCAAAGCAGTCATCAAAGCAAAAGGTGGCTACTGTGAAGAACCTAGAATATAAGACATATTTTCAGCTGTTTCACACTTTTTTTGTTTAGTATATAATTCCACATGTGGTAATTCATAGTTTTGATGCCTTCAGTGTGAATGTACAATTTTCATAGTCATGAAAATACAGAAAAATATTTAAATGAGAAGGTGTGTCCAAACTTTTGGTCTGTACTGTATATATCCACACTCAGGGTTGTCTCCATTTTGTGTCATGTGATCGTCCTCTAAGATTTCTTTCAAATAATAAAACATTCAATTTGGCCGCGAGGATGAAGCCGAGAGACACAAGAAGCGATCAGACTCCTGACACCTCCACATTCCTACAGATCCACGGATCCAGCCATCCCCAGAGGAACGTGGCCTAGATACCGCGTCCTCCAGGGGCGCTGCCACTGTCTGCTCTGCCTACAAAGCCAAAGTGCAGGAGGCGCCTCAGCTACACCCAGGAACAGAGCAGCACCACATACTGTGTATGATATACCGCCTGTCTGATAATGTACACAGCTCGCACGCAAACTCTACACTGATGACAACCAGCAACTAATATCCACTGCACGACACAATATAGCAGATAGGGGGCAGTATTATAGTAGTTATATTCTTGTACATAGGAGCAGTATTATAGTAGTTATATTCTTGTACATAGGGGGCAGTATTATAGTAGTTATATTCTTGTACATAGGAGCAGTATTATAGTAGTTATATTCTTGTACATAGGGGGCAGTATTATAGTAGTTATATTCTTGTACATAGGGGGCAGTATTATAGTAGTTATATTCTTGTACATAGGAGCAGTATTATAGTAGTTATATTCTTGTACATAGGGGGCAGTATTATAGTAGTTATATTCTTGTACATAGGGAGCAGTATTATAGTAGCTATATTCTTGTACATAGGAGCAGTATTATAGTAGTTATATTCTTGTACATAGGGGGCAGTATTATAGTAGTTATATTCCTGTACATAGGGGGCAGTATTATAGTAGTTATATTCCTGTACATAGGGGGCAGTATTATAGTAGTTATATTCCTGTACATAGGGGGCAGTATTATAGTAGTTATATTCTTGTACATAGGGGGCAGTATTATAGTAGTTATATTCTTCTACATAGGGGGCAGTATTATAGTAGTTATATTCTTGTACATAGGGGGCAGTATTATAGTAGTTATATTCTTGTACATAGGGGGCAGTATTATAGTAGTTATATTCTTGTACATAGAGGGCAGTATTGTAGTAGTTATATTCTTGTACATAGGGGGCAGTATTATAGTAGTTATATTCTTGTACATAGAGGGCAGTATTATAGTAGTTATATTCTTGTACATAGGAGCAGTATTATAGTAGTTATATTCTTGTACATAGGGGGCAGTATTATAGTAGTTATATTCCTGTACATAGGGGGCAGTATTATAGTAGTTATATTCTTGTACATAGGGGGCAGTATTATAGTAGTTATATTCTTCTACATAGGGGGCAGTATTATAGTAGTTATATTCTTGTACATAGGGGGCAGTATTATAGTAGTTATATTCTTCTACATAGGGGGCAGTATTATAGTAGTTATATTCTTGTACATAGGGGGCAGTATTATAGTAGTTATATTCTTGTACATAGGGGGCAGTATTATAGTAGTTATATTCTTGTACATAGAGGGCAGTATTGTAGTAGTTATATTCTTGTACATAGGGGGCAGTATTATAGTAGTTATATTCTTGTACATAGAGGGCAGTATTATAGTAGTTATATTCTTGTACATAGGAGCAGTATTATAGTAGTTATATTCTTGTACATAGGGGGCAGTATTATAGTAGTTATATTCCTGTACATAGGGGGCAGTATTATAGTAGTTATATTCTTGTACATAGGGGGCAGTATTATAGTAGTTATATTCTTCTACATAGGGGGCAGTATTATAGTAGTTATATTCTTGTACATAGGGGGCAGTATTATAGTAGTTATATTCTTGTACATAGGGGGCAGTATTATAGTAGTTATATTCTTGTACATAGAGGGCAGTATTGTAGTAGTTATATTCTTGTACATAGGGGGCAGTATTATAGTAGTTATATTCTTGTACATAGAGGGCAGTATTATAGTAGTTATATTCTTGTACATAGGAGCAGTATTATAGTAGTTATATTCTTGTACATAGGGGGCAGTATTATAGTAGTTATATTCTTGTACATAGGAGCAGTATTATAGTAGTTATATTCTTGTACATAGGGGGCAGTATTATAGTAGTTATATTCTTGTATATAGGGGGCAGTATTATACTAGTTATATTCTTGTACATAGGAGCAGTATTATAATAGTTATATTCTTGTACATAGGGGACAGTATTATAGTAGTTATATTCTTGTACATAGGGAGCAGTATTATAGTAGTTATATTCTTGTACATAGGGGGCAGTATTATAGTAGTTATATTCTTGTACATAGGAGGCAGTATTATAGTAGTTATATTCCTGTACATAGGGGGCAGTATTATAGTTGTTATATTCTTGTACATAGGAAGCAGTATTATAGTAGTTATATTCTTGTACATAGGGGGCAGTATTATAGTAGTTATATTCTTGTATATAGGGGGCAGTATTATAGTAGTTATATTCCTGTACATAGGGGGCAGTATTATAGTAGTTATATTCTTGTACATAGGGGGCAGTATTATAGTAGTTATATTCTTGTATATAGGGGGCAGTATTATACTAGTTATATTCTTGTACATAGGAGCAGTATTATAGTAGTTATATTCTTGTACATAGGGGACAGTATTATAGTAGTTATATTCTTGTACATAGGGAGCAGTATTATAGTAGTTATATTCTTGTACATAGGGGGCAGTATTATAGTAGTTATATTCTTGTACATAGGAGGCAGTATTATAGTAGTTATATTCCTGTACATAGGGGGCAGTATTATAGTTGTTATATTCTTGTACATAGGGGCAGTATTATAGTAGTTATATTCTTGTACATAGGAGCAGTATTATAGTAGTTATATTCTTGTACATAGGAGCGGTATTATAGTAGTTATATTCTTGTACATAGGCGCGGTATTATAGCAGTAATATTCTTGTACATAGGGGACAGTATTATAGTAGTTATATTCTTGTACATAGGGGGCAGTATTATAGTAGTTATATTCCTGTACATAAGGGCAGTATTATAGTAGTTATATTCTTGTACATAGGAGCAGTATTATAGTAGTTATATTCTTGTACATAAGGGCAGTATTATAGTAGTTATATTCTTGTACATAGGGGGCAGTATTATAGTAGTTATATTCTTGTACATAGGGAGCAGTATTATAGTAGTTATATTCTTGTACATAGAAGGCATTATTATAGTAGTTATATTCTTGTACATAGGAGCAGTATTACAGTAGTTATATTCTTGTACATAGGAGCAGTATTATAGTAGTTATATTCTTGTACATAGGGGGCAGTATTATAGTAGTTATATTCTTGTACATAGGGGGCAGTATTATAGTAGTTATATTCTTGTACATAGGAGCAGTATTATAGTAGCTATATTCTTGTACATAGGAGCGGTATTATAGCAGTAATATTCTTGTACATAGAGGACAGTATTATAGTAGTTATATTCTAGTACATAGGAGCAGTATTATAGTAGTTATATTCTTGTACATAGGAGCAGTATTATAGTAGTTATATTCTTGTACATAGGAGCGGTATTATAGTAGTTATATTCTTGTACATAGGAGCGGTATTATAGCAGTAATATTCTTGTACATAGGGGACAGTATTATAGTAGTTATATTCTTGTACATAGGGGGCAGTATTATAGTAGTTATATTCCTGTACATAAGGGCAGTATTATAGTAGTTATATTCTTGTACATAGGAGCAGTATTATAGTAGTTATATTCTTGTACATAAGGGCAGTATTATAGTAGTTATATTCTTGTACATAGGGGGCAGTATTATAGTAGTTATATTCTTGTACATAGGAGCAGTATTATAGTAGTTATATTCTTGTACATAGGAGCAGTATTATAGTAGTTATATTCTTGTACATAGGAGCAGTATTATATTAGTTATATTCTTGTACATAGGGGCAGTATTATAGTAGTTATATTCTTGTACATAGGAGCAGTATTACAGTAGTTATATTCTTGTACATAGGGGGCAGTATTATAGTAGTTATATTCTTGTACATAGGGGGCAGTATTATAGTAGTTATATTCTTGTACATAGGGGCAGTATTATAGTAGTTATATTCTTGTACATAGGGGCAGTATTATAGTAGTTATATTCTTGTACATACGGAGCAGTATTATAGTAGTTATATTCTTGTACATAGGGAGCAGTATTATAGTAGTTATATTCTTGTACATAGGAGCAGTATTATAGTAGTTATATTCTTGTACATAGGAGCAGTATTATAGTAGTTATATTCTTGTACATAGGGGCAGTATTATAGTAGTTATATTCTTGTACATAGGAGCAGTATTACAGTAGTTATATTCTTGTACATAGGAGCAGTATTATAGTAGTTATATTCTTGTATATAGGAGCAGTATTATAGTAGTTATATTCTTGTACATAGGAGCAGTATTATAGTAGTTATATTCTTGTACATAGGAGCAGTATTATAGTAGTTATATTCTTGTACATAGGAGCAGTATTATAGTAGTTATATTCTTGTACATAGGAGCAGTATTATAGTAGTTATATTCTTGTACATAGGAGCAGTATTATAGTAGTTATATTCTTGTACATAGGAGCAGTATTATAGTAGTTATATTCTTGTACATAGGAGCAGTATTATAGTAGTTATATTCTTGTACATAGGAGCAGTATTATAGTAGTTATATTCTTGTACATAGGGGGCAGTATTATAGTAGTTATACTCTTGTACATAGGAGCAGTATTACAGTAGTTATATTCTTGTACATAGGAGCAGTATTATAGTAGTTATATTCTTGTATATAGGAGCAGTATTATAGTAGTTATATTCTTGTACATAGGAGCAGTATTATAGTAGTTATATTCTTGTACATAGGAGCAGTATTATAGTAGTTATATTCTTGTACATAGGGGGCAGTATTATAGTAGTTATATTCTTGTACATAGGGGGCAGTATTATAGTAGTTATATTCTTGTACATAGGGGGCAGTATTATAGTAGTTATATTCTTGTACATAGGGGGCAGTATTATAGCAGTTATATTCTTGTACATAGGGAGCAGTATTATAGTAGTTATATTCTTGTACATAGGAGCAGTATTATAGTAGTTATATTCTTGTACATAGGAGCAGTATTATAGTAGTTATACTCTTGTACATAGGAGCAGTATTACAGTAGTTATATTCTTGTACATAGGAGCAGTATTATAGTAGTTATATTCTTGTATATAGGAGCAGTATTATAGTAGTTATATTCTTGTACATAGGGGGCAGTATTATAGTAGTTATATTCCTGTACATAAGGGCAGTATTATAGTAGTTATATTCTTGTACATAGGAGCAGTATTATAGTAGTTATATTCTTGTACATAAGGGCAGTATTATAGTAGTTATATTCTTGTACATAGGGGGCAGTATTATAGTAGTTATATTCTTGTACATAGGAGCAGTATTATAGTAGTTATATTCTTGTACATAGGAGCAGTATTATAGTAGTTATATTCTTGTACATAGGAGCAGTATTATAGTAGTTATATTCTTGTACATAGGGGCAGTATTATAGTAGTTATATTCTTGTACATAGGAGCAGTATTACAGTAGTTATATTCTTGTACATAGGGGGCAGTATTATAGTAGTTATATTCTTGTACATAGGGGGCAGTATTATAGTAGTTATATTCTTGTACATAGGGGGCAGTATTATAGTAGTTATATTCTTGTACATAGGGGGCAGTATTATAGTAGTTATATTCTTGTACATAGGGGCAGTATTATAGTAGTTATATTCTTGTACATAGGGGCAGTATTATAGTAGTTATATTCTTGTACATACGGAGCAGTATTATAGTAGTTATATTCTTGTACATAGGGAGCAGTATTATAGTAGTTATATTCTTGTACATAGGAGCAGTATTATAGTAGTTATATTCTTGTACATAGGAGCAGTATTATAGTAGTTATATTCTTGTACATAGGGGCAGTATTATAGTAGTTATATTCTTGTACATAGGAGCAGTATTACAGTAGTTATATTCTTGTACATAGGAGCAGTATTATAGTAGTTATATTCTTGTATATAGGAGCAGTATTATAGTAGTTATATTCTTGTACATAGGAGCAGTATTATAGTAGTTATATTCTTGTACATAGGAGCAGTATTATAGTAGTTATATTCTTGTACATAGGAGCAGTATTATAGTAGTTATATTCTTGTACATAGGAGCAGTATTATAGTAGTTATACTCTTGTACATAGGAGCAGTATTACAGTAGTTATATTCTTGTACATAGGAGCAGTATTATAGTAGTTATATTCTTGTATATAGGAGCAGTATTATAGTAGTTATATTCTTGTACATAGGAGCAGTATTATAGTAGTTATATTCTTGTACATAGGAGCAGTATTATAGTAGTTATATTCTTGTACATAGGGGGCAGTATTATAGTAGTTATATTCTTGTACATAGGGGGCAGTATTATAGTAGTTATATTCTTGTACATAGGGGGCAGTATTATAGTAGTTATATTCTTGTACATAGGGGGCAGTATTATAGCAGTTATATTCTTGTACATAGGGGGCAGTATTATAGTAGTTATATTCTTGTACATAGGGGGCAGTATTATAGCAGTTATATTCTTGTACATAGGGAGCAGTATTATAGTAGTTATATTCTTGTACATAGGAGCAGTATTATAGTAGTTATATTCTTGTACATAGGAGCAGTATTATAGTAGTTATACTCTTGTACATAGGAGCAGTATTACAGTAGTTATATTCTTGTACATAGGAGCAGTATTATAGTAGTTATATTCTTGTATATAGGAGCAGTATTATAGTAGTTATATTCTTGTACATAGGAGCAGTATTATAGTAGTTATATTCTTGTACATAGGGGGCAGTATTATAGTAGTTATATTCTTGTACATAGGGGGCAGTATTATAGTAGTTATATTCTTGTACATAGGAGCAGTATTATAGTAGTTATATTCTTGTACATAGGGGGCAGTATTATAGTAGTTATATTCTTGTACATAGGGGGCAGTATTATCGTAGTTATATTCTTGTACATAGGAGCGGTATTATAGCAGTAATATTCTTGCACATAGGGGGCACTATTATAGTAGTTATATTCTTGTACATAGGGGCAGTATTATAGTAGTTATATTCTTGTACATAGGGGGCGGTATTATAGTAATTATATTCTTGTACATAGGAGCGGTATTATAGCAGTAATATTCTTGTACATAGGGGACAGTATTATAGTAGTTATATTCTTGTACATAGGGGGCAGTATTATAGTAGTTATATTCCTGTACATAAGGGCAGTATTATAGTATTTATATTCTTGTACATAGGAGCAGTATTATAGTAGTTATATTCTTGTACATAAGGGCAGTATTATAGTAGTTATA
This sequence comes from Phyllobates terribilis, assembly GCF_046119375.1. NCBI lineage: Eukaryota > Metazoa > Chordata > Amphibia > Anura > Dendrobatidae > Phyllobates > Phyllobates terribilis. Next base: position 192,568,576 of record NW_027362770.1, on the reverse strand, counting down.
TTCTTGTACATAGGGGGCAGTATTATAGTAGTTATATTCTTGTACATAGGAGCAGTATTATAGTAGTTATATTCTTGTACATAGGAGCAGTATTATAGTAGTTATATTCTTGTACATAGGAGCAGTATTATAGTAGTTATATTCTTGTACATAGGGGCAGTATTATAGTAGTTATATTCTTGTACATAGGAGCAGTATTACAGTAGTTATATTCTTGTACATAGGGGGCAGTATTATAGTAGTTATATTCTTGTACATAGGGGGCAGTATTATAGTAGTTATATTCTTGTACATAGGGGGCAGTATTATAGTAGTTATATTCTTGTACATAGGGGGCAGTATTATAGTAGTTATATTCTTGTACATAGGGGCAGTATTATAGTAGTTATATTCTTGTACATAGGGGCAGTATTATAGTAGTTATATTCTTGTACATAGGGAGCAGTATTATAGTAGTTATATTCTTGTACATAGGAGCAGTATTATAGTAGTTATATTCTTGTACATAGGAGCAGTATTATAGTAGTTATACTCTTGTACATAGGAGCAGTATTACAGTAGTTATATTCTTGTACATAGGAGCAGTATTATAGTAGTTATATTCTTGTATATAGGAGCAGTATTATAGTAGTTATATTCTTGTACATAGGAGCAGTATTATAGTAGTTATATTCTTGTACATAGGGGGCAGTATTATAGTAGTTATATTCTTGTACATAGGGGGCAGTATTATAGTAGTTATATTCTTGTACATAGGAGCAGTATTATAGTAGTTATATTCTTGTACATAGGGGGCAGTATTATAGTAGTTATATTCTTGTACATAGGGGGCAGTATTATCGTAGTTATATTCTTGTACATAGGAGCGGTATTATAGCAGTAATATTCTTGCACATAGGGGGCACTATTATAGTAGTTATATTCTTGTACATAGGGGCAGTATTATAGTAGTTATATTCTTGTACATAGGGGGCGGTATTATAGTAATTATATTCTTGTACATAGGAGCAGTATTATAGTAGTTATATTCTTGTACATAGGGGGCAGTATTATAGTAGTTATATTCTTGTACATAGGGAGCAGTATTATAGTAGTTATATTCTGGTATATAGGGGCAGTATTATAGTAGTTATATTCTTGTACATAGGGGCAGTATTATAGTAGTTATATTCTTGTACATAGGGGGCGGTATTATAGTAATTATATTCTTGTACATAGGAGCAGTATTATAGTAGTTATATTCTTGTACATAGGGGGCAGTATTATAGTAGTTATATTCTTGTACATAGGGAGCAGTATTATAGTAGTTATATTCTGGTATATAGGGGCAGTATTATAGTAGTTATATTCTTGTACATAGGAGCAGTATTATAGTAGTTATATTCTTGTATATAGGAGCAGTATTATAGTAGTTATATTCTTGTACATAGGAGCAGTATTATAGTAGTTATATTCTTGTACATAGGGGGCAGTATTATAGTAGTTATATTCTTGTACATAGGGGGCAGTATTATCGTAGTTATATTCTTGTGCATAGGAGCGGTATTATAGCAGTAATATTCTTGTACATAGGGGGCACTATTATAGTAGTTATATTCTTGTACATAGGGGCAGTATTATAGTAGCTATATTCTTGTACATAGGGGGCAGTATTATAGCAGTAATATTCTTGTACATAGGGGGCAGTATTATAGTAGTTATATTCTTGTACATAGGAGCAGTATTATAGTAGTTATATTCTTGTACATAAGGGCAGTATTATAGTAGTTATATTCTTGTACATAGGGGGCAGTATTATAGTAGTTATATTCTTGTACATAGGAGCAGTATTATAGTAGTTATATTCTTGTACATAGGAGCAGTATTATAGTAGTTATATTCTTGTACATAGGAGCAGTATTATAGTAGTTATATTCTTGTACATAGGGGCAGTATTATAGTAGTTATATTCTTGTACATAGGAGCAGTATTACAGTAGTTATATTCTTGTACATAGGGGGCAGTATTATAGTAGTTATATTCTTGTACATAGGGGGCAGTATTATAGTAGTTATATTCTTGTACATAGGGGGCAGTATTATAGTAGTTATATTCTTGTACATAGGGGGCAGTATTATAGTAGTTATATTCTTGTACATAGGGGCAGTATTATAGTAGTTATATTCTTGTACATAGGGGCAGTATTATAGTAGTTATATTCTTGTACATAGGGAGCAGTATTATAGTAGTTATATTCTTGTACATAGGAGTAGTATTATAGTAGTTATATTCTTGTACATAGGAGCAGTATTATAGTAGTTATACTCTTGTACATAGGAGCAGTATTACAGTAGTTATATTCTTGTACATAGGAGCAGTATTATAGTAGTTATATTCTTGTATATAGGAGCAGTATTATAGTAGTTATATTCTTGTACATAGGAGCAGTATTATAGTAGTTATATTCTTGTACATAGGGGGCAGTATTATAGTAGTTATATTCTTGTACATAGGGGGCAGTATTATAGTAGTTATATTCTTGTACATAGGAGCAGTATTATAGTAGTTATATTCTTGTACATAGGGGGCAGTATTATAGTAGTTATATTCTTGTACATAGGGGGCAGTATTATCGTAGTTATATTCTTGTACATAGGAGCGGTATTATAGCAGTAATATTCTTGCACATAGGGGGCACTATTATAGTAGTTATATTCTTGTACATAGGGGCAGTATTATAGTAGTTATATTCTTGTACATAGGGGGCGGTATTATAGTAATTATATTCTTGTACATAGGAGCAGTATTATAGTAGTTATATTCTTGTACATAGGGGGCAGTATTATAGTAGTTATATTCTTGTACATAGGGAGCAGTATTATAGTAGTTATATTCTGGTATATAGGGGCAGTATTATAGTAGTTATATTCTTGTACATAGGGGCAGTATTATAGTAGTTATATTCTTGTACATAGGGGGCGGTATTATAGTAATTATATTCTTGTACATAGGAGCAGTATTATAGTAGTTATATTCTTGTACATAGGGGGCAGTATTATAGTAGTTATATTCTTGTACATAGGGAGCAGTATTATAGTAGTTATATTCTGGTATATAGGGGCAGTATTATAGTAGTTATATTCTTGTACATAGGAGCAGTATTATAGTAGTTATATTCTTGTATATAGGAGCAGTATTATAGTAGTTATATTCTTGTACATAGGAGCAGTATTATAGTAGTTATATTCTTGTACATAGGGGGCAGTATTATAGTAGTTATATTCTTGTACATAGGGGGCAGTATTATCGTAGTTATATTCTTGTGCATAGGAGCGGTATTATAGCAGTAATATTCTTGCACATAGGGGGCACTATTATAGTAGTTATATTCTTGTACATAGGGGCAGTATTATAGTAGCTATATTCTTGTACATAGGGGGCAGTATTATAGCAGTAATATTCTTGTACATAGGGGGCAGTATTATAGTAGTTATATTCTTGTACATAGGAGCAGTATTATAGTAGTTATATTCTTGTACATAGGGGGCAGTATTATAGTAGTTATATTCTTGTACATAGGGGGCAGTATTATCGTAGTTATATTCTTGTACATAGGAGCGGTATTATAGCAGTAATATTCTTGCACATAGGGGGCAGTATTATAGTAGTTATATTCTTGTACATAGGAGCAGTATTATAGTAGTTATATTCTTGTACATAGGAGCAGTATTATAGTAGTTATATTCTTGTACATAGGGGTCAGTATTATAGTAGTTATATTCTTGTACATAGGGGTCAGTATTATAGTAGTTATATTCTTGTACATAGGGGGCAGTATTATAGTAGTTATATTCTTGTACATAGGGGGCAGTATTATCGTAGTTATATTCTTGTACATAGGAGCGGTATTATAGCAGTAATATTCTTGCACATAGGGGGCAGTATTATAGTAGTTATATTCTTGTACATAGGGGCAGTATTATAGTAGCTATATTGTTGTACATAGGGGGCGGTATTATAGTAGCTGTCCTGTGAGGTGAGGCCATTAATCTTCTGACCTTCGGTATTATCTATGCGGGGGACACAGTAACATTTTTGCTTTGTTACGTGAATCAAAGACAAGTAAAGAGTAATAAGAGAACTCTTTTCTTCGGGTGGAGTTTCTCTTTAACCCTGAACACTTAGTAAATTAGAGGAGAATATTGAGCTGTAGTAATGATGATGTGACCTCTCCTCTCCGTCTTGTAGTGGACGGTGTTACAGGACTTGTCGTTATCGATCATTATCGGTATGTTAATTATAACACTTCAGTGATGACATCACAAGACCTCGCTGTGCAGGAAGTCCCCCTCCTGAACTGCGGGACGAGGGCAGAGTCGCCGCTCGGATCCTTAACTACAGCACAGCGGCCATTGATTTCCATTAACAGAATGAATTTTTATTGGCAGAGCGGTGACGGGCAGAATACGTAATGAGGGGAGCGGGAAAGCGAAGGTCGGCGGGCGAACAAGGAGATGCCATGTCGGGGAGTCAGGCCAATGTCAGGACCAGTCCTCCAAAACATGGTGTGTGGCGGGTCATGGGGGACGGACATTATTTAAAGGGCCAGCGACCAGTGATAAAAGTTCTGGAACTTTCTAATCGTGGGATGTGGATTGCTTTCACAGAGAATAAATCATTGTACAGGATATTTTATGTACTTTTAACTGTACCCCAGGAACGGTCACTATGACACTATTATTATTATTCCTGGATCGGTTAAAATGGCACAACGTCTCACGTCCGGTGGTCTGTGGCCGCCCCCCACCTGTAATCTGCTCCCAGGGGAGATGTCTATTTCTGCAGGGTTCACCCTCGGTGAGGGGGGAGACATGCGGGACAGGATGTAGCGCAGCGGGTGGTCCCTGAATCCTTCTACAATAACATGGGGATAGGAGTATTGTACGTATCCGCTATTATACATCCAGCCATACTGACCAGTCCAGGAGCCACCAACCAGCTCATCCTGAGCTTCCTGGTTCATGAATAGAATGGTAGAGCTGCAGTGAAGACTGACACATCTACAGGAGGAGCAGTAGAGGGAATAAAGAGCAAGTGCGAAACTCTGCAGATTTAGGATGTGTAGAAAACTGGGGGACAACAACAACCAGCAAACTCAGTCCGAAGGTTCAGAGTTCACCGTTCTCCAAGTAGACCCCAATAATCTGTCATGCTTTCCCTAGGGAAGCGATATAGTAAGCACACATAAAGGGTTACTACAACAACACTCATCATCTTCTTACTCCGCGGACAACTCATCAAGACTGGATAAAACACACCGGGGCCAAAGTCTATCAGAACTTTTCATTATTCTGCCCGGGGAACAGCCAGCGAAGAGTTAACATGCACAATGCGACATTTATAGTCAGGTGACCACAATCATACCTGTATCCTAGCAACAGGCATGTTGTGTGTTCTGTGAAGATGAGTGATACAGAGTCTGAAGAGAGAAGTCGCTGGGGACCATTAACCCCCTGCAGAATGTATCACTATGTATCTATAGAGGAGCGATGCTCTGCAGATCGGTAGAGGTCTGCGGTGTAAGAATCTGCAGAATATATCACTAAGTATCTGTCAGGAGGTGGAGGAGCGATGCTCTGCAGATCTGTAGAGGTCTGCGGTGTAAGAATCTGCAGAATATTTCACTACGTATCTGTCAGGAGGTGGAGGAGCGATGCTCTGCAGATCTGTAGAGGTCTGCGGTGTAAGAATCTGCAGAATATTTCACTACGTATCTGTCAGGAGGTGGAGGAGCGATGCTCTGCAGATCTGTAGAGGTCTGCGGTAAAAGAATCTGCAGAATATATCACTACGTATCTGTCAGGAGGTGGAGGAGCGATGCTCTGCAGATCTGTAGAGGTCTGCGGTAAAAGAATCTGCAGAATATATCACTACGTATCTGTCAAGAGGTGGAGGAGCGATGCTCTGCAGATCTGTAGAGGTCTGCGGTGTACGAATCTGCAGAATATATCACTACGTATCTGTCAGGAGGTGGACGAGCGATGCTCTGCAGATCTGTAGAGGTCTGCGGTGTAAGAATCTGCAGAATATATCACTACGTATCTGTCAGGAGGTGGAGGAGCGATGCTCTGCAGATCTGTAGAGGTCTGCGGTGTAAGAATCTGCAGAATATATCACTACGTATCTGTCAGGAGGTGGAGGAGCGATGCTCTGCAGATCTGTAGAGGTCTGCGGTGTAAGAATCTGCAGAATATATCACTACGTATTTTTCATGAGCTGAGCTCAAAGATCTAAACAGAGTTTTTCAAATGTGCATAAAAGGCCTTTTTCTCTCCAATATTTTTCACAAATGTGTCGGGATCTGTGTTAGTGAGATCTTCTCCTCTGCTGAGATCCGTCCTCCTCACAGTGCGGCAGACATGATGATGATTGCACAGGTCTGTGCCGATCCAGAGCATCCACACATGCTCAATGGGTGACATGTCCGGGGAGTATGCCGCCATGCAAGACCTGGGATGTGCTCTGCTTCCAGGAATTGTGTACAGATCCGTGCAACACGGGCCGTGCATTATCCTGCGGCAACACGGGCCGTGCATTATCCTGCTGCGACACGGACCGTGCATTATCCTGCTGCGACACGGGGCCGTGCATTATCCTGCTGCGACACGGACCGTGCATTATCCTGCTGCGACACGGACCGTGCATTATCCTGCTGCGACACGGGGCCGCGTATTATCCTGCTGCAACACGGGCCGTGCATTATCCTGCTGCGACACGGGGCCGTGCATTATCCTGCTGCGACACGGGCCGTGCAGTATCCTGCTGCGACACGGGGCCGTGCATTATCCTGCTGCGACACGGGGCCGTGCATTATCCTGCTGCGACACGGGCCGTGCATTATCCTGCTGCGACACGGGCCGTGCATTATCCTGCTGCGACACGAGCCGTGCATTATCCTGCTGCGACACGGGCCGTGCATTATCCTGCTGCGACACGAGCCGTGCATTATCCTGCTGCGACACGGGCCGTGCATTATCCTGCTGCGACAAGGGCCGTGCATTATCCTGCTGCGACACGGACCGTGCATTATCCTGCTGCGACACGGACCGTGCATTATCCTGCTGCGACACGGACCGTGCATTATCCTGCTGCGACACGGGGCCGCGCATTATCCTGCTGCAACACGGACCGTGCATTATCCTGCTGCGACACGGACCGTGCATTATCCTGCTGCAATACGGACCGTGCATTATCCTGCTGCGACACAGACCGTGCATTATCCTGCTGCGACACGGGGCCGCGCATTATCCTGCTGCAACACGGACCGTGCATTATCCTGCTGCGACACGGACCGTGCATTATCCTGCTGCGACACGGACCGTGCATTATCCTGCTGCGACACGGGGCCGCGCATTATCCTGCTGCGACACGGGCCGCGCATTATCCTGCTGCGACACGGACCGTGCATTATCCTGCTGCGACACGGGGCCGCGCATTATCCTGCTGCGACACGGGGCCGCGCATTATCCTGCTGCGACACGGGGCCGCGCATTATCCTGCTGCGACACGGGCCGTGCATTATCCTGCTGCGACACGGGGCCGTGCATTATCCTGCTGCGACACGGGCCGTGCATTATCCTGCTGCGACACGGGGCCGTGCATTATCCTGCTGCGACACGGGGCCGTGCATTATCCTGCTGCGACACGGGCCGTGCATTATCCTGCTGCGACACGGGCCGTGCATTATCCTGCTGCGACACGAGCCGTGCATTATCCTGCTGCGACACGAGCCGTGCATTATCCTGCTGCGACACGGGCCGTGCATTATCCTGCTGCGACAAGGGCCGTGCATTATCCTGCTGCGACACGGACCGTGCATTATCCTGCTGCGACACGGACCGTGCATTATCCTGCTGCGACACGGACCGTGCATTATCCTGCTGCGACACGGGGCCGCGCATTATCCTGCTGCAACACGGACCGTGCATTATCCTGCTGCAATACGGACCGTGCATTATCCTGCTGCGACACGGACCGTGCATTATCCTGCTGCGACACGGGGCCGCGCATTATCCTGCTGCAACACGGACCGTGCATTATCCTGCTGCGACACGGACCGTGCATTATCCTGCTGCGACACGGACCGTGCATTATCCTGCTGCGACACGGGGCCGCGCATTATCCTGCTGCGACACGGGCCGCGCATTATCCTGCTGCGACACGGACCGTGCATTATCCTGCTGCGACACGGGGCCGCGCATTATCCTGCTGCGACACGGGGCCGCGCATTATCCTGCTGCGACACGGGGCCGCGCATTATCCTGCTGCGACACGGGGCCGCGCATTATCCTGCTGCGACACGGGGCCGCGCATTATCCTGCTGCGACACGGGGCCGTGCATTATCCTGCTGCGACACGGGCCGTGCATTATCCTGCTGCAACACGGGGCCGCGCATTATCCTGCTGCGACACGGACCGTGCATTATCCTGCTGCGACACGGGGCCGCGCATTATCCTGCTGCGACACGGGGCCGTGCATTATCCTGCTGCGACACGGACCGTGCATTATCCTGCTGCGACACGGGGCCGCGCATTATCCTGCTGCAACACGGGCCGCGCATTATCCTGCTGCGACACGGGGCCGCGCATTATCCTGCTGCGACACGGGGCCGCGCATTATCCTGCTGCGACACGGGGCCGCGCATTATCCTGCTGCGACACGGGGCCGTGCATTATCCTGCTGCGACACGGGCCGTGCATTATCCTGCTGCGACACGGGGCCGTGCATTATCCTGCTGCGACACGGGGCCGTGCATTATCCTGCTGCGACACGGGGCCGTGCATTATCCTGCTGCGAGATAAGATAATGGTGGTGGATGAATGGCACAACATTGGCCTCAGGATCTCATCACAGTATCTCTGTGCATTCACAATGCCATCAATAAAATGCAGCTGTGTTCCTTGTCCATAACATACACCTGCCCGTACCATAACCCCACCGCCACCATGGGCCACGCGATTCACAATGCTGACATCCGCAAACTGCTCACCACACAATGCCGTACACACAGTCTGCCATCTGCCGTGTACAGTGAAAACCAACGTGACAGACGCAGTCGAATGTGAGCATTGGCCCACTCAAGTCGGGTACAACAACGAGCTGCAGTCAGGTGGAGACCCCCAATGAGGAGGACAAGCAGCAATCAGGTGGAGACCCCCGATGAGGACGACGAGCTGCAGTCAAGTGGAGACCTCCGATGAGGACGACGAGCTGCAGTCAGGTGGAGACCCCCGATGAGGACGACGAGCTGCAGTCAGGTGGAGACTCCGATGAGGACGACGAGCTGCAGTCAGGTGGAGACCAGGATGAGGACGACAAGCTGCAGTCAGGTGGAGACCCCCGATGAGGACGACAAGCCACAGTCACGTGGAGACTCCGATGAGGACGACGAGCTGCAGTCAGGTGGAGGCCCCCGATGAGGACGACGAGCTGCAGTCAGGTGGAGACTCCGATGAGGACGACGAGCTGCAGTCAGGTGGAGACCCCCGATGAGATCGACGAGCAGCAGTCAGGTGGAGACCCCGATGAGGACGATGAGCAGCAGTCAGGTGGAGACCCCCAATGAGGACGATGAGCTGCAGAGGAGCTTCCCTGAGACGGTCTCTGACAGTTTGTGCAGAAATTCTTGGCTTATGCAAACCGATGGTTGAAGCAGCAGTCCGGGGGGCCGGTTTCAGACTATCTTGGAGGTAAATATGCTGGATGTTGAGGTCCTGGGATGCTGTGGTTACACGTGGTCTGTGGTTGTGAGGCCGGTTGGATGTGCTGCCAAATTCTCTGAAACGCCTTTAGAGACGGCTAATGGTAGAGAAATGAACACTGAATTGATGGCGACAGCTCTGGTGGCCATTCCTGCCGTCAGCATCAACCGCACGCTCCCTCAGACCTGAGACATCTGTGGCCCTGTGAGAACCCGCACACTGTAGAGCGGCCTCCTATTGTGGCCCCTGAGGCCCCTATGCGATAATCGTGTGTGATCAGCATCTGGATCTGCCGCACTGTGAGGAGGACGGATCTCGGCAGAGGAGAAGATCTCACTAACACAGATCCCGACACGTGATCAATATTAGAGAGAAAGGCCGTCTGTGCCCGTAGAGAAGGTCTGAGGTCAGCGAGGTCAGCTCATGAAAAATGGGAGAAAAAACTAAAGTGATGTGTTTATGTTTATGTTCACTGTATCTGTCAGGAGGTGGAGGAGCGATGATCTGTGGAGAGGTCACTGGTGTAATAATCTGCAGAGCATATCACTATGTATCTGTCAGGAGGTGGAGGAGCGATGTTCTGCAGAGAGGTCACTGGTGTAAAAATCTGCAGCGTATATCACTATGTATCCGTCAGGACGTGGAGGAGCGATTCTCAGCAGTATGTAGAGGTCAGTGGTAGAGGAGCGATGCTCTGCAGGTCTGGAAAGGTGAGTGCTAGAGGGGTGATGCTCTGCAGATCTGTAGAGGTCAGTGGTAGAGGGACGATGCTCTTCAGAGGTCAGTAATAGAGGAGCGATGCTCTGCAGGTCTGTAGAGGTCAGTGGTAGAGGAGCGATGCTCTGCAGGTCTGTAGAGGTCAGTGGTAGAGGGAGGATGCTCTTCAGAGGTCAGTGGTAGAGTAACGATGCTCTGCAGATCTGTAGAGGTCAGCGGTAGAGGAGCTATGCTCTGCAGATCTGTAGAGGTCAGTGGTAGAGGAGCGATGATCCGCAGGTCTGTAGAGGAGCGAAGCTCTGCAGGTCTGTAGGGGTCAGTGGTAGAGGAGCGATGCTCTGCAGGTCTGTAGAGGTCAGTGGCAGAGGAGCGATGTTCTTCAGGTCTGTAGAGGTCAGCGGTAGAGGAGCGATGCTCTGCAGGTCTGTAGAGGTCAGTGGTAGAGCAGCGATGCTCTGCAGGACTGTAGAGGTCAGCGGTAGATGAGCGATGCTCTGCAGATCTGTAGAGGTCAGTGGCAGAGGAGCGATGCTCTGCAGGTCTGTAGAGGTCAGTGGCAGAGGAGCGATGCTCTGCAGGTCTGTAGAGGTCAGCGGTAGAGGAGCGATGCTCTGCAGGTCTGTAGAGGTCAGTGGTAGAGCAGCGATGCTCTGCAGGTCTGTAGAGGTCAGCGGTAGAGGAGCGATGCCCTGCAGGTCTGTAGAGGTCAGTGGCAGAGGAGCGATGCTCTGCAGGTCTGTAGAGGTCAGTGGCAGAGGAGCGATGCCCTACAGGTCTGTAGAGGTCAGTGGCAGAGGAGCGATGCCCTGCAGGTCTGTAGAGGTCAGTGGCAGAGGAGCGATGCCCTGCAGGTCTGTAGAGGTCAGTGGTAGAGCAGCGATGCTCTGCAGGACTGTAGAGGTCAGTGGTAGAGGAGCGATGCTCTGCAGGTCTGTAGAGGTCAGTGGCAGAGGAGCGATGCTCTGCAGGTCTGTAGAGGTCAGTGGCAGAGGAGCGATGCTCTGCAGGTCTGTAGAGGTCAGTGGCAGAGGAGCGATGCTCTGCAGACTGTAGAGGTCAGTGGCAGAGGAGCGATGCTCTGCAGGTCTGTAGAGGTCAGTGGCAGAGGAGCGATGCTCTGCAGACTGTAGAGGTCAGTGGCAGAGGAGCGATGCTCTGCAGGTCTGTAGAGGTCAGTGGCAGAGGAGCGATGCCCTGCAGGTCTGTAGAGGTCAGTAGTAGAGGAGCGATGCTCTGCAGGTGTCCTGGGTACAGTGTCCTTTCCGTCCCGGTTACCACGTTCTCTTCTCACCACACAGGACAAGTGATCAGAGATCTGGGGCGGCCGCTTCTGCTGGGGACCCTCGTCCTAGTGACCCACATCCCCTCCTGTCCTCACAGAACTACTCACTTCTTATTAACCCTTTCCACGTATGTGGCTGATACGACCTGATGGTGCTGGGACATCACTGATACATTGTGTAACCTGCCTGTTACTCTATAGGTATCCGAGTTCCACTCCAGTCACATCCAGAGCTGCATCCGTCACCTGGGATGGGCAGGATGGAGATTACAGGAGCAGAACTTGCCGTTGGCCTATTGGACGTGCGGTTCCTTTAACTCCTCGTCCCCCGCCGGCTGCTCCCTCTCAGCGCTGTGATCACTTATAAATAGACACTTTAGGAGAACATGTTCTCTTTTTGTTCGTTCTGTTTCTCGATATTACCATAGTGTGAGAGAGGATGGCAGAGCACCTGCAGGCTGGCGTCACGGTGAGGATGCTGAGCTCAGCACGATGGGCACCGGTGCCCGCACTGCCCCATGGCCAGGGATAAAAGCTCCGCCACCCCCTGCACAAGAGTCGGATCACAGGACACCGGCTCAGATCACAGTCACACTGGATGGCGAAGGACACGGAAATCAGGGAACAAATCTGATATTTCAATTGTTGGACAAATAATTTGCCAAATTTATCACTAAATGCTGAGAAAAGAGGATGGGTGAAGAAAGGAAGTGACAACTGCCGAAACCACTAAGGGCAGCACCTATCAAGATAAATCACCGACGTCCTGACAAATCAGCACTAACTTTAATACCGCCCCCTACATACCGGAATAAAAGTACTATAATACAGCCCACTATATACCGGAATAAAAGTACTATAATACCGCCCCCTACATACCGGAATAAAAGTACTATAATACCGCCACTATAAACCGGAATAAAAGTACTATAATACCGCCCCCTATATACAAGAATAATAGTACTATAATACCGCCCCCTATATACAAGAATAAAAGTACTATAATACCGCCCCCTATATACAAGAATAAAAGTACTATAATACCGCCCCCTATATACAAGAATAAAAGTACTATAATACCGCCCCCTATATACCGGAATAAAAGTACTATAATACCGCCCCCTATATACCGGAATAAAAGTACTATAATACCGCCCCCTATATACCGGAATAAAAGTACTATAATACCGCCCCCTATATACCGGAATAAAGGTACTATAATACAGCCCACTATATACCAGAATAAAAGTACTATAATACTGCCCCTATGTACAAGAATATAACTACTATAATACTGCCCCTATGTACAAGAATATAACTACTATAATACTACTCCCTATGTACAAGAATATAACTACTATAATGCTGCCCCTATGTACAAGAATATAACTACTATAATACTGCTCCTATGTACAAGAATATAACTACTATAATACAGCTCCTATGTGCAAGAATATAACTACTATAATACTGCCGCTATGTACAAGAATATAACTACTATAATACTGCCCCTATGTAGAAGAATATAACTACTATAATACTGCTCCTATGTAGAAGAATATAACTACTATAATACTGCTCCTATGTACAAGAATATAACTACTATAATACTGCTCCTATGTACAAGAATATAACTACTATAATACTGCTCCTATGTACAAGACTATAACTACTATAATACTGCTCCCTATGTACAAGAATATAACTACTATAATACTGCCCCCCTATGTACAAGAATATAACTACTATAATACTGCCCCCCTATGTACAAGAATATAACTACTATAATACTGCCCCCTATGTACAGGAATATAACTAGTATAATACTGCCCCTATGTACAAGAATATAACTACTATAATACTGCTCCCTATGTACAAGAATATAACTACTATAATACTGCCCCTATGTACAAGAATATAACTACTATAATACTGCCCCTATGTACAAGAATATAACTACTATAATACTGCCCCTATGTACAAGAATATAACTACTATAATACTGCTCCTATGTACAAGAATATAACTACTAAAATACTGCCCCTATGTACAAGAATATAACTACTATAACACTGCTCCTATGTACAAGAATATAACTACTATAATACTGCTCCTATGTACAAGAATATAACTACTATAATACTGCCCCTATGTACAAGAATATAACTACTATAATACTGCTCCTATGTACAAGAATATAACTACTATAATACTGCTCCTATGTACAAGAATATAACTACTATAATACTGCTCCCTATGTACAAGAATATAACTACTATAATACTGCTCCTATGTACAAGAATATAACTACCATAATACTGCCCCTATGTACAAGAATATAACTACAATAATACTGCCCCCTATGTACAAGAATATAACTACTATAATACTGCTCCTATGTACAAGAATATAACTACTATAATACTGCTCCCTATGTACAAGAATATAACTACTATAATACTGCTCCTATGTACAAGAATATAACTACTATAATACTGCCCCTATGTACAAGAATATAACTACTATAATACTGCTCCCTATGTACAAGAATATAACTACTATAATACTGCCCCTATATACAAGAATATAACTACTATAATACTGCCCCCTATGTACAAGAATATAACTACTATAATACTGCTCCTATGTACAAGAATATAACTACTATAATACTGCTCCTATGTACAAGAATATAACTACTATAATACTGCTCCTATGTACAAGAATATAACTACTATAATACTGCTCCTATGTACAAGAATATAACTACTATAAAACTGCTCCTATGTACAAGAATATAACTACTATAATACTGTCCCTATGTACAAGAATATAACTACTATAATACTGCCCCTATGTACAAGAATATAACTACTATAATACTGCTCCTATGTACAAGAATATAACTACTATAATACTGCTCCCTATGTACAAGAATATAACTACTATAATACTGCTCCTATGTACAAGAATATAACTACTATAATACTGCCCCTATATACAAGAATATAACTACTATAATACTGCCCCCTATGTACAAGAATATAACTACTATAATACTGCTCCTATGTACAAGAATATAACTACTATAATACTGCTCCTATGTACAAGAATATAACTACTATAATACTGCTCCTATGTACAAGAATATAACTACTATAATACTGCTCCTATGTACAAGAATATAACTACTATAAAACTGCTCCTATGTACAAGAATATAACTACTATAATACTGCTCCCTATGTACAAGAATATAACTACTATAATACTGCTCCCTATGTGCAAGAATATAACTACTATAATACTGCCCCTATGTACAAGAATATAACTACTATAATACTGCCCCTATGTAGAAGAATATAACTACTATAATACTGCTCCTATGTAGAAGAATATAACTACTATAATACTGCTCCTATGTACAAGAATATAACTACTATAATACTGCTCCTATGTACAAGAATATAACTACTATAATACTGCTCCCTATGTACAAGAATATAACTACTATAATACTGCTCCCTATGTACAAGAATATAACTACTATAATACTGCCCCTATGTAGAAGAATATAACTACTATAATACTGCTCCTATGTAGAAGAATATAACTACTATAATACTGCTCCTATGTACAAGAATATAACTACTATAATACTGCTCCTATGTACAAGAATATAACTACTATAATACTGCTCCCTATGTACAAGAATATAACTACTATAATACTGCCCCCCTACGTACAAGAATATAACTACTATAATACTGCCCCCCTATGTACAAGAATATAACTACTATAATACTGCCCCCTATGTACAGGAATATAACTAGTATAATACTGCCCCTATGTACAAGAATATAACTACTATAATACTGCTCCCTATGTACAAGAATATAACTACTATAATACTGCCCCTATGTACAAGAATATAACTACTATAATACTGCCCCTATGTACAAGAATATAACTACTATAATACTGCCCCTATGTACAAGAATATAACTACTATAATACTGCTCCTATGTACAAGAATATAACTACTAAAATACTGCCCCTATGTACAAGAATATAACTACTATAACACTGCTCCTATGTACAAGAATATAACTACTATAATACTGCCCCCTATGTACAAGAATATAACTACTATAATACTGCCCCCTGTGGAGAGAACCCTGCAGAACATGTTTTTCTCAGTCTTGGTCTCCACTTCATCTGTTTGTGATTTCAGGAGTATTTATAGAGAAGTGAATATTTCACAGGCGATCGGTGCCAGACGTGGAGGGGTCGTGTTCGGCAGGAGGCAGCTCCAGGCTTCTGGGAAAGAAGCGGAAATAATGTAGGTCCAGCGGTTTCTGACGTTGAGATTACAGATGTACTTTATTTCTTCTCTTGAAGTGGACACTTATCCAGCACAGGACGCAGCACGGATGATAAGCGTCTCAGGAGAAGCGGTAACCTTTCCACAAATGTCACATTCTCAGAATCTGATCCAGCTTCACATTTTTTGTATTGTAGTCATTACCTCCAGTAATGTCATATTGTCCTGCAGTTCCACTTGTCACCAGTAGGGGCTGTACAAGACACGCGGGCAAGTAAAGCTATAAGGAAGGAGATGCACAACACTATGTACTGTGCACCAATCACATCCAGAGCTGCATCCACACGTCTGTTGCTCACCCCTGTGTTGCCTTTGTCGGCCGCACTGCATTGCTGGCGTGTGGCTTTTGTCTGGCCGGACGGCCTGCGATGCCTTATGTCAGCATGTTCCACTCCAGAATTGTATCTGCACAGTACGACAACACTGCGGCATTATTATGTATGGCTTCATGTATTATTAGAGACCATGTGCTTTGGCTTATGTAACCCTATAGACTCAGGTAGGATTTGCATGAGATTTCCCAGCTGAAACACTGAACACATGAAACACATCTACAGTAACATTGACGGCATCGGACGCATCAAAGAAATAATTCTGCTGTGACTTCTGGGGGGAAAAGGAAGCTGCTGCGACTATTGGGA
Source organism: Phyllobates terribilis (assembly GCF_046119375.1). Taxonomy (NCBI): domain Eukaryota; kingdom Metazoa; phylum Chordata; class Amphibia; order Anura; family Dendrobatidae; genus Phyllobates; species Phyllobates terribilis. The sequence goes on along the minus strand of NW_027362770.1, from coordinate 192,551,812 downwards.
AAGTAAGAGAGAGCGGCTGCGACTATTGGGAAAGTAAGAGAGAGTGGCTGTGACTATTGGGAAAGTAAGAGAGAGCGGCTGCGACTATTGGGAAAGTAAGAGAGAGCGGCTGCGACTATTGGGAAAGTAAGAGAGAGCGGCTGTGACTATTGGGAAAGTAAGAGAGAGCGGCTGCGACTATTGGGAAAGTAAGAGAGAGCGGCTGTGACTATTGGGAAAGTAAGAGAGAGCGGCTGTGACTATTGGGAAAGTAAGAGAGCGCGGCTGTGACTATTGGGAAAGTAAGAGAGAGCGGCTGCGACTATTGGGAAAGTAAGAGAGAGCGGCTGTGACTATTGGGAAAGTAAGAGAGAGCGGCTGGGACTATTGGGAAAGTAAGAGAGAGCGGCTGCGACTATTGGGAAAGTAAGAGAGAGCGGCTGTGACTATTGGGAAAGTAAGAGAGAGCGGCTGTGACTATTGGGAAAGTAAGAGAGAGCGGCTGCGACTATTGGGAAAGTAAGAGAGAGCGGCTGCGACTATTGGGAAAGTAAGAGAGAGCGGCTGTGACTATTGGGAAAGTAAGAGAGAGCGGCTGGGACTATTGGGAAAGTAAGAGAGAGCGGCTGGGACTATTGGGAAAGTAAGAGCGGCTGGGACTATTGGGAAAGTAAGAGAGAGCGGCTGGGACTATTGGGAAAGTAAGAGAGCGGCTGGGACTATTGGGAAAGCAAGAGACAGCGGCTGTGACTTGAGACAGTAAGAGACAGCGGCTGTGACTATTGGGACAGTAAGAGACAGCGGCTGTGACTACTGGGAAAGTAAGAGAGAGCGGCTGCGACTATTGGGAAAGTAAGAGAGAGCGGCTGTGACTATTGGGAAAGTAAGAGAGAGCGGCTGTGACTATTGGGAAAGTAAGAGAGAGCGGCTGGGACTATTGGGAAAGTAAGAGCGGCTGGGACTATTGGGAAAGTAAGAGAGAGCGGCTGGGACTATTGGGAAAGTAAGAGAGCGGCTGGGACTATTGGGAAAGCAAGAGACAGCGGCTGTGACTTGAGACAGTAAGAGACAGCGGCTGTGACTATTGGGACAGTAAGAGACAGCGGCTGTGACTACTGGGAAAGTAAGAGAGCGCGGCTGTGACTACTGGGAAAGTAAGAGAGCGCGGCTGTGACTACTGGGAAAGTAAGAGCGCGGCTGTGACTATTGGGAAAGTAAGAGAGCGCGGCTGTGACTATTGGGAAAGTAAGAGAGCGCGGCTGTGACTATTTGGAAAGTAAGAGAGAGCGGCTGTGACTATTGGGAAAGTAAGAGAGAGCGGCTGTGACTATTGGGAAAGTAAGAGAGAGCGGCTGTGACTATTGGGAAAGTAAGAGAGCGGCTGTGACTTGAGACAGTAAGAGAGCGGCTGTGACTATTGGGACAGTAAGAGAGAGCGGCTGTGACTATTGGGACAGTAAGAGAGAGCGGCTGTGACTATTGGGAAAGTAAGAGAGAGGGGCTGTGACTATTGGGACAGTAAGAGAGAGCGGCTGTGACTATTGGGAAAGTAAGAGAGAGGGGCTGTGACTATTGGGACAGTAAGAGAGAGCGGCTGTGACTATTGGGAAAGTGAGAGAGAGCGGCTGTGACTATTGAGAAAGTAAGAGAGAGCGGCTGTGACTATTGGAAAAGTAAGAGAGAGCGGCTGTAACTATTCGGAAAGTAAGAGAGAGCAGCTGTGACTATTGGAAAAGTAAGAGAGCGCGGCTGCGACTATTGGGAAAGTAAGAGAGAGCGGCTGCGACTATTGGGAACGTAAGAGAGAGCTGCTGCGACTATTGGGAAAGTAAGAGAGCGCGGCTGCGACTATTGGGACAGTAAGAGAGAGCGGCTGTGACTATTGGGACAGTAAGAGAGAGCGGCTGTGACTATTGGGACAGTAAGAGAGAGCGGCTGTGACTATTGGGACAGTAAGAGAGAGCGGCTGTGACTATTGGGACAGTAAGAGAGAGCGGCTGTGACTATTGGGACAGTAAGAGAGAGCGGCTGTGACTATTGGGACAGTAAGAGAGAGCGGCTGTGACTACTGGGACAGTAAGAGAGAGCGGCTGTGACTATTGGGACAGTAAGAGAGAGCGGCTGTGACTATTGGGACAGTAAGAGACAGCGGCTGTGACTATTGGGACAGTAAGAGACAGCGGCTGTGACTATTGGGACAGTAAGAGACAGCGGCTGTGACTATTGGGACAGTAAGAGACAGCGGCTGTGACTATTGGGACAGTAAGAGACAGCGGCTGTGACTATTGGGAAAGTAAGAGAGCGCGGCTGTGACTATTGGGAAAGAAAGAGAGAGCGGCTGTGACTATTGGGAAAGAAAGAGAGAGCGGCTGTGACTATTGGGAAAGTAAGAGAGAGTGGCTGTGACTATTGGGACAGTAAGAGACAGCGGCTGTGACTATTGGGACAGTAAGAGACAGCGGCTGTGACTATTGGGACAGTAAGAGACAGCGGCTGTGACTATTGGGAAAGTAAGAGAGCGCGGCTGTGACTATTGGGAAAGTAAGAGAGTGCGGCTGTGACTATTGGGAAAGTAAGAGAGAGCGGCTGTGACTATTGGGAAAGTAAGAGAGAGCGGCTGTGACTTGAGACAGTAAGAGAGAGCGGCTGTGACTATTGGGACAGTAAGAGAGAGCGGCTGTGACTATTGGGACAGTAAGAGAGAGCGGCTGTGACTATTGGGAAAGTAAGAGAGCGCGGCTGTGACTATTGGGACAGTAAGAGAGAGCGGCTGTGACTATTGGGACAGTAAGAGAGAGCGGCTGTGACTATTGGGAAAGTAAGAGAGAGCGGCTGTGACTATTGGGAAAGTAAGAGAGAGCGGCTGTGACTACTGGGAAATTAAGAGAGAGCGGCTGTGACTACTGGGAAATTAAGAGAGAGCGGCTGTGACTATTGAGAAAGTAAGAGAGAGCGGCTGTGACTATTGGAAAAGTAAGAGAGAGCGGCTGTGACTGATGAGAAAGTAAGAGAGCGGCTGTGACTATTGGAAAAGTAAGAGAGAGCGGCTGTGACTGATGAGAAAGTAAGAGAGCGGCTGTGACTATTCGGAAAGTAAGAGAGAGCAGCTGTGACTATTGGAAAAGTAAGAGAGCGCGGCTGTGACTGATGAGAAAGTATGAGAGAGAGCAGCTGTGACTGATGAGAAAGTAAGAGAGAGCGGCTGTGACTATTCGGAAAGTAAGAGAGAGCGGCTGTGACTATTGGGAAAGTAAGAGAGAGCGGCTGTGACTATTGGGAAAGTAAGAGAGAGCGGCTGTGACTGATGAGAAAGTAAGAGAGAGTGGCTGTGACTATTCGGAAAGTAAGAGAGAGCAGCTGTGACTATTGGAAAAGTAAGAGAGAGCGGCTGTGACTGATGAGAAAGTTAGAGAGAGCGGCTGTGACTATTGGGAAAGTAAGAGAGAGCAGCTGTGACTATTGGGAAAGTAAGAGAGAGCAGCTGTGACTATTGGGAAAGTAAGAGAGAGCAGCTGTGACTATTGGGAAAGTAAGAGAGAGCGGCTGTGACTATTGGGAAAGTAAGAGAGAGCGGCTGTGACTATAGGGAAAGAGAGAGCGGCTGTGACTATTGGGAAAGTAAGAGAGCGCGGCTGTGACTATTGGGAAAGTAAGAGAGCGCGGCTGTGACTATAGGGAAAGTAAGAAAGAGCGGCTGCGACTGATGAGAAAGTAAGAGAGAGCAGCTGTGACTATTGGAAAAGTAAGAGAGAGCGGCTGTGACTGATGAGAAAGTAAGAGAGAGAGCGGCTGTGACTATTGGGAAAGTAAGAGAGAGCGGCTGTGACTATTGGGAAAGTAAGAGAGAGCGGCTGTGACTATAGGGAAAGAGAGAGCGGCTGTGACTATTGGGAAAGTACGAGAGCGCGGCTGTGACTATTGGGAAAGTAAGAGAGAGCGGCTGTGACTGATGAGAAAGTAAGAGACAGCGGCTGTGACTATTGGGAAAGTAAGAGAGAGCAGCTGTGACTGATGAGAAAGTAAGAGAGAGCGGCTGTGACTATTGAAAAAGTAAGAGAGCGCGGCTGTGACTGATGAGAAAGTAAGAGAGAGCGGCTGTGACTATTGGGAAAGTAAGAGAGAGCGGCTGCGACTGAAGAGAAAGTAAGAGAGAGCGGCTGTGACTGATGAGAAAGTAAGAGAGAGCGGCTGTGACTATTGGGAAAGTAAGAGAGAGCGGCTGCGACTGAAGAGAAAGTAAGAGAGAGCGGCTGTGACTGATGAGAAAGTAAGAAAGAGCAGCTGTGACTATTGGGAAAGAGAGAGCGGCTGTGACTATTGGGAAAGTAAGAGAGCGCGGCTGTGACTATTGGGAAAGTAAGAGAGAGCGGCTGTGACTATTGGGAAAGTAAGAGAGAGCGGCTGTGACTATTGGGAAAGTAAGAGAGAGCGGCTGTGACTATTGGGAAAGTAAGAGAGAGCGGCTGCGACTGATGAGAAAGTAAGAGAGAGCGGCTGTGACTGATGAGAAAGTAAGAGAGAGCGGCTGTAACTATTCGGAAAGTAAGAGAGAGCGGCTGTGACTATTGGGAAAGTAAGAGAGAGCGGCTGTGACTATTGGGAAAGTAAGAGAGAGCGGCTGCGACTGATGAGAAAGTAAGAGAGAGCGGCTGTGACTGATGAGAAAGTAAGAGACAGCGGCTGTGACTATTGGGAAAGTAAGAGACAGCGGCTGTGACTGATGAGAAAGTAAGAGAGAGCGGCTGTGACTATTGGGAAAGTAAGAGAGAGTGGCTGCGACTGATGAGAAAGTAAGAGAGAGCGGCTGTGAGTGATGAGAAAGTAAGAAAGAGCGGCTGTGACTATTGGAAAAGTAAGAGAGAGCGGCTGTGACTATTGGGAAAGTAAGAGAGAGCGGCTGTGACTATTGGAAAAGTAAGAGACAGCGGCTGTGACTATTGGGAAAGTAAGAGAGAGCGGCTGTGACTATTGGAAAAGTAAGAGAGAGCGGCTGTGACTGATGAGAAAGTAACAAAGAGCGGCTGTGACTATTGGAAAAGTAAGAGAGAGCGGCTGTGACTGATGAGAAAGTAAGAGAGAGCGGCTGTGACTATTCGGAAAGTAAGAGAGAGCAGCTGTGACTATTGGAAAAGTAAGAGAGCGCGGCTGTGACTGATGAGAAAGTAAGAGAGAGCGGCTGTGACTATTGGGAAAGTAAGAGAGAGCGGCTGCGACTGAAGAGAAAGTAAGAGAGAGCGGCTGTGACTGATGAGAAAGTAAGAAAGAGCAGCTGTGACTATTGGGAAAGTAAGAGAGAGCGGCTGTGACTATAGGGAAAGAGAGAGCGGCTGTGACTATTGGGAAAGTAAGAGAGCGCGGCTGAGACTATTGGGAAAGTAAGAGAGAGCGGCTGTGACTGATGAGAAAGTAAGAGACAGCGGCTGTGACTATTGGGAAAGTAAGAGAGAGCGGCTGTGACTATTGAAAAAGTAAGAGAGAGCGGCTGTGACTGATGAGAAAGTAAGAGAGAGCGGCTGTGACTATTGGGAAATTAAGAGAGCGCGGCAGCGACTGATGAGAAAGTAAGAGAGAGCGGCTGTGACTGATGAGAAAGTAAGAGAGAGCGGCTGTGACTATAGGGAAAGAGACAGTGGCTGTGACTATTGGGAAAGTAAGAGAGAGCGGCTGTGACTATTGGGAAAGTAAGAGAGAGCGGCTGTGACTATTGGGAAAATAAGAGAGAGCGGCTGTGACTATTGGGAAAGTAAGAGGGAGCAGCTACGACTGATGAGAAAGTAAGAGAGCGCGGCTGTGACTACTGGGAAAGTAAGAGACAGCGGCTGTGACTACTGGGAAAGTAAGAGACAGCGGCTGTGACTATTGGGAAAGTAAGAGACAGCGGCTGTGACTATTGGGAAAGTAAGAGACAGCGGCTGTGACTATTGGGAAAGTAAGAGACAGCGGCTGTGACTATTGGGAAAGTAAGAGACAGCGGCTGTGACTACTGGGAAAGTAAGAGACAGCGGCTGTGACTATTGGGAAAGTAAGAGAGCGCGGCTGTGACTACTGGGAAAGTAAGAGACAGCGGCTGTGACTATTGGGAAAGTAAGAGACAGCGGCTGTGACTATTGGGAAAGTAAGAGACAGCGGCTGTGACTATTGGGAAAGTAAGAGACAGCGGCTGTGACTACTGGGAAAGTAAGAGAGAGCGGCTGTGACTACTGGGAAAGTAAGAGAGAGCGGCTGTGACTATTGGGAAAGTAAGAGAGAGCGGCTGTGACTATTGGGAAAGTAAGAGAGAGCGGCTGTGACTAAAGGGAAAGTAAGAGAGAGCGGCTGTGACTATTGGGAAAGTAAAAGAGCGCGGCTGTGACTGATGAGAAAGTAAGAGAGAGCGGCTGTAACTATTGGGAAAGTAAGAGAGCGCGGCTGTGACTATTGGGAAAGTAAGAGAGAGCGGCTGTTACTATTGGTTAAGTAAGAGAGAGCGGCTGTGACTATTGGGAAAGTAAGAGAGAGCGGCTGCGACTGATGAGAAAGTAAGAGAGAGCGCCTGTGACTATTGGGAAAGTAAGAGAGAGCGGCTGTGACTATTGGGAAAGTAAGAGAGAGCGGCTGTGACTATTGGGAAAGTAAGAGAGCGCGGCTGTGACTATTGGGAAAGTAAGAGAGCGCGGCTGTGACTATTGGGACAGTAAGAGAGAGCGGCTGTGACTATTGGGACAGTAAGAGAGCGCGGCTGTGACTATTGGGACAGTAAGAGAGCGCGGCTGTGACTATTGGGACAGTAAGAGAGAGCGGCTGTGACTATTGGGAAAGTAAGAGAGAGCGGCTGTGACTATTGGGAAAGTAAGAGAGCGCGGCTGTGACTATTGGGAAAGTAAGAGAGCGCGGCTGTGACTATTGGGAAAGTAAGAGAGAGCGGCTGTTACTATTGGTTAAGTAAGAGAGAGCGGCTGTGACTATTGGGAAAGTAAGAGAGAGCGGCTGCGACTGATGAGAAAGTAAGAGAGAGCGCCTGTGACTATTGGGAAAGTAAGAGAGAGCGGCTGTGACTATTGGGAAAGTAAGAGAGAGCGGCTGTGACTATTGGGAAAGTAAGAGAGCGCGGCTGTGACTATTGGGAAAGTAAGAGAGCGCGGCTGTGACTATTGGGACAGTAAGAGAGAGCGGCTGTGACTATTGGGACAGTAAGAGAGCGCGGCTGTGACTATTGGGACAGTAAGAGAGCGCGGCTGTGACTATTGGGACAGTAAGAGAGCGTGGCTGTGACTATTGGGACAGTAAGAGAGAGCGGCTGTGACTATTGGGAAAGTAAGAGAGAGCGGCTGTGACTATTGGGAAAGTGAGAGAGAGCGGCTGTGACTACTGGGAAAGTGAGAGAAAGCGGCTGTGACTACTGGGAAAGAGAGAAAGCGGCTGTGACTATTGGGAAAGTAAGAGACAGCGGCTGTGACTATTGGGAAAGTAAGAGACAGCGGCTGTGACTATTGGGAAAGTAAGAGAGCGCGGCTGTGACTGATGAGACAGTAAGAGAGAGCGGCTGTGACTATTAGGACAGTAAGAGAGCGGCTGTGACTATTGGGAAAGAGAGAGCGGCTGTGACTATTGGGAAAGTAAGAGAGAGCGGCTGTGACTATAGGGAAAGAGAGAGCGGCTGTGACTATTGGGAAAGTAAGAGAGCGGCTGTGACTATAGGGAAAGAGAGCGCGGCTGTGACTATTGGAAAAGTAAGAGAGAGCGGCTGTGACTATTGGGAAAGTAAGAGAGAGCGGCTGTGACTATTGGGAAAGTAAGAGACAGCGGCTGTGACTATTGGGAAAGTAAGAGACACCGGCTGTGACTGATGAGACAGTAAGAGAGAGCGGCTGTGACTATTAGGACAGTAAGAGAGCGCGGCTGTGACTATTGGGACAGTAAGAGAGCGCGGCTGTGACTATTGGGACAGTAAGAGAGAGCGGCTGTGACTATTGGGAAAGTAAGAGAGAGCGGCTGTGACTATTGGGAAAGTAAGAGAGCGCGGCTGTGACTATTGGGAAAGTAAGAGAGCGCGGCTGTGACTATTGGGAAAGTAAGAGAGAGCGGCTGTTACTATTGGTTAAGTAAGAGAGAGCGGCTGTGACTATTGGGAAAGTAAGAGAGAGCGGCTGCGACTGATGAGAAAGTAAGAGAGAGCGCCTGTGACTATTGGGAAAGTAAGAGAGAGCGGCTGTGACTATTGGGAAAGTAAGAGACAGCGGCTGTGACTATTGGGACAGTAAGAGAGAGCGGCTGTGACTATTGGGAAAGTAAGAGAGAGCGGCTGTGACTATTGGGAAAGTGAGAGAAAGCGGCTGTGACTACTGGGAAAGAGAGAAAGCGGCTGTGACTATTGGGAAAGTAAGAGACAGCGGCTGTGACTATTGGGAAAGTAAGAGACAGCGGCTGTGACTATTGGGAAAGTAAGAGAGCGCGGCTGTGACTGATGAGACAGTAAGAGAGAGCGGCTGTGACTATTAGGACAGTAAGAGAGCGGCTGTGACTATTGGGAAAGAGAGAGCGGCTGTGACTATTGGGAAAGTAAGAGAGAGCGGCTGTGACTATAGGGAAAGAGAGAGCGGCTGTGACTATTGGGAAAGTAAGAGAGCGGCTGTGACTATTGGGAAAGAGAGAGCGGCTGTGACTATTGGGAAAGTAAGAGAGCGGCTGTGACTATAGGGAAAGAGAGAGCGGCTGTGACTATTGGGAAAGTAAGAGAGCGGCTGTGACTATAGGGAAAGAGAGCGCGGCTGTGACTATTGGAAAAGTAAGAGACAGCGGCTGTGACTGATGAGACAGTAAGAGAGAGCGGCTGTGACTATTAGGACAGTAAAAGAGAGCGGCTGTGACTATTGGGAAAGTGAGAGAGAGAGGCTGTGACTATTGGGAAAGTGAGAGAGAGCGGCTGCGACTATTGGGAAAGTGAGAGAGAGCGGCTGCGACTATTGGGAAAGTAAGAGAGAGCGGCTGTGACTGATATAACAGATCTTGTGCCGTCTAATAATCACCTACAGAGATCGGTGAGGTCTCGGTCTGCAGGAAACGCTCGTCAGAGACCTCCTCCAGCGACACAAGAGTTAATCCTCTTCCCCCCAACCTTCATTTAATCAACTTAATACTCCCGGGAACATTTACATGTAAACTCTCCGACCTCATAAGACACAAAGCAAGAAAACCAATCAATAAGGCAGCGCCAGCCAGGAACCGCGGCCAAAGCTGAGAGCGCAGGGCCCCGCACCCCGGACAGAAACGGGGCAGGATACAGGACATGGCGCTGCCCATCACTATGTATGCGGAAGGCAGAGCAAAGAGGATGCATATCCAAGGGCAGCATGATGATTAATGACGACCAACAGCAACTATCAGGCAGAGCGGCTCCGATTAATAAGGGGTTAAGAACAGCACAGATCATTAATAATACTTTACTTAATGATCCACAGCTGAAGCAGACAGGAGACAAAGAGCTGCCAAAAACCGCTGCAAGATGGCAGCAGCGTCACCTGCAAGTGATGGTAAGTATTCCTGGGGAAGGGTGGGCGCAAACTGCTGCTACACATCAATGACCACCCTGCAACAATCATCTACATAAACAGCCGAGGCACGGGGCACACATTACATTGCTGATCCTGGGTTACCTCCTGTATTATACCCCAGAGCTGCACTCACTATTCTGCTGGTGCAGTCACTGTGTACATACAGGATGTAACTCAGGATCAGTAATGTAATGTATGTACACAGTGACTGCACCAGCAGAATAGTGAGTGCAGCTCTGGAGTATAATACAGGATGTAACTCAGGATCAGTAATGTAATGTATGTACACAGTGACTGCACCAGCAGAATAGTGAGTGCAGCTCTGGGGTATAATACAGGATGTAACTCAGGATCAGTAATGTAATGTATTATACCCCAGAGCTGCACTCAGTATTCTGCTGGTGCAGTCACTGTGTACATACATTACATTACTGATCCTGAGTTACATCCTGTATTATACCCCAGAGCTGCACTCACTATTCTGCGGGTGCAGTCACTGTGTACATACATTACTGATCCTGAGCTACATCCTGTATTATACCTCAGAGCTGCACTCACTATTCTGCTGGTGCAGTCACTGTGTACACACATTACATTACTGATCCTGAGCTACATCCTGTATTATACCTCAGAGCTGCACTCACTATTCTGCTGGTGCAGTCACTGTGTACATACATTACATTACTGATCCTGAGTTACCTCCTGTATTCTCCTCCAGAGCTGCACTCACTATTCTGCTGGTGCAGTCACTGTGTACATACATTACATTACTGATCCTGAGTTACATCCTGTATTATACTCCAGAGCTGCACTCACTATTCTGCTGGTGCAGACACTGTGTACATACATTACATTACTGATCCTGAGTTACCTCCTGTATTATACTCCAGAGCTGCACTCACTATTCTGCTGGTGCAGTCACTGTGTACATACATTACTGATCCTGAGTTACAGCCTGTATTATACTCCAGAGCTGCCCTCACTATTCTGCTGGTGCAGTCACTGTGTACATACATTACATTACTGATCCTGAGTTACCTCCTGTATTATACTCCAGAGCTGCACTCACTATTCTGCTGGTGCAGTCACTGTGTACATACATTACATTACTGATTCTGAGTTACATCCTGTATTATACTCCAGAGCTGCACTCACTATTCTGCTGGTGCAGTCACTGTGTACATACATTACATTACTGATCCTGAGTTACATCCTGTATTATACTCCAGAGCTGCCCTCACTATTCTGCTGGTGCAGTCACTGTGTACATACATTACATTACTGATCCTGAGTTACATCCTGTATTATACTCCAGAGCTGCACTCACTATTCTGCTGGTGCAGTCACTGTGTACATACATTACATTACTGATCCTGAGTTACATCCTGTATTATACTCCAGAGCTGCACTCACTATTGTGCTGGTGCAGTCACTGTGTACATACATTACATTACTGATCCTGAGTTACATCCTGTATTATACTCCAGAGCTGCACTCACTATTCTGCTGGTGCAGTCACTGTGTACATACATTACATTACTGATCCTGAGTTACAGCCTGTATTATACTCCAGAGCTGCCCTCACTATTCTGCTGGTGCAGTCACTGTGTACATACATTACATTACTGATCCTGAGTTACCTCCTGTATTATACTCCAGAGCTGCACTCACTATTCTGCTGGTGCAGTCCCTGTGTACATACATTACATTACTGATCCTGAGTTACCTCCTGTATTATACTCCAGAGCTGCACTCACTATTCTGCTGGTGCAGTCACTGTGTACATACATTACATTACTAATCCTGAGTTACATCCTGTATTATACTCCAGAGCTGCACTCACTATTCTGCTGGTGCAGTCACTGTGGACATACATTACATTACTAATCCTGAGTTACATCCTGTATTATACTCCAGAGCTGCACTCACTATTCTGCTGGTGCAGTCACTGTGTACATACATTACATTACTGATCCTGAGTTACATCCTGTATTATACCCCAGAGCTGCACTCACTATACTGCTGGTGCAGTCACTGTGTACATACATTACATTACTGACCCTGAGTTACATCCTGTATTATACTCCAGAGCTGCACTCACTATTCTGCTTGTGCAGTCACTGTGTACATACATTACATTACTGATCCTGAGTTACATCCTGTATTATACTCCAGAGCTGCACTCACTATTCTGCTGGTGCAGTCACTGTGTACATACATTACATTACTGATCCTGAGTTACATCCTGTATTATACCCCAGAGCTGCACTCACTATACTGCTGGTGCAGTCACTGTGTACATACATTACATTACTGATCCTGAGTTACATCCTGTATTATACTCCAGAGCTGCACTCACTATACTGCTGGTGCAGTCACTGTGTACATACATTACATTACTGATCCTGAGTTACCTCCTGTATTATACTCCAGAGCTGCACTCACTATTCTGCTGGTGCAGTCACTGTGTACATACATTACATTACTGATCCTGAGTTACATCCTGTATTATACTCCAGAGCTGCACTCACTATTCTGCTGGTGCAGTCACTGTGTACATACATTACATCACTGATCCTGAGTTACATCCTGTATTATACCCCAGAGCTGCACTCACTATTCTGCTGGTGCAGTCACTGTGTACATACATTACATTACTGATCCTGAGTTACATCCTGTATTATACTCCAGAGCTGCACTCACTATTCTGCTGATGCAGTCACTGTGTACATACATTACATTACTGATCCTGAGTTACAGCCTGTATTATACTCCAGAGCTGCCCTCACTATTCTGCTGGTGCAGTCACTGTGTACATACATTACATTACTGATCCTGAGTTACCTCCTGTATTATACTCCAGAGCTGCACTCACTATTCTGCTGGTGCAGTCCCTGTGTACATACATTACATTACTGATCCTGAGTTACCTCCTGTATTATACTCCAGAGCTGCACTCACTATTCTGCTGGTGCAGTCACTGTGTACATACATTACATTACTAATCCTGAGTTACATCCTGTATTATACTCCAGAGCTGCACTCACTATTCTGCTGGTGCAGTCACTGTGGACATACATTACATTACTAATCCTGAGTTACATCCTGTATTATACTCCAGAGCTGCACTCACTATTCTGCTGGTGCAGTCACTGTGTACATACATTACATTACTGATCCTGAGTTACCTCCTGTATTATACTCCAGAGCTGCACTCACTATTCTGCTGGTGCAGTCACTGTGTACATACATTACATTACTGATCCTGAGTTACCTCCTGTATTATACTCCAGAGCTGCACTCACTATTCTGCTGGTGCAGTCACTGTGTACATACATTATATTACTGATCCTGAGTTACATCCTGTATTATACTCCAGAGCTGCACTCACTATTCTGCTGGTGCAGTCACTGTGTACATACATTACATTACTGATCCTGAGTTACCTCCTGTATTATACTCCAGAGCTGCACTCACTATTCTGCTGGTGCAGTCACTGTGTACATACATTACATTACTGATCCTGAGTTACATCCTGTATTATACTCCAGAGCTGCACTCACTATTCTGCTGGTGCAGTCACTGTGTACATACATTACATTACTGATCCTGAGTTACATCCTGTATTATACTCCAGAGCTGCACTCACTATTCTGCTGGTGCAGTCACTGTGTACATACATTACATTACTGATCCTGAGTTACATCCTGTATTATACCCCAGAGCTGCACTCACTATTCTGCTGGTGCAGTCACTGTGTACATACATTACATTACTGATCCTGAGTTACATCCTGTATTATACTCCAGAGCTGCACTCACTATTCTGCTGCTCCAGCAGCTCCCTCTCTCCTCACACACATATTATACATATATACACAATATTAACTACCTACACCATGACATCTGGTCCGGTTACCAAACAAAAAAATAACAATATAATAAACAATAACCGACAAATTATATACATTTTATATTTTTTTTTTTAAATAAATAAAATAAATGCTAACTATACAAATATATACAAGACAAAACAAAACCCCCCACACTCGAGCCCCCCAGTCCCTCCCCGGCACTGACCTGAGAGCTGGTCCTGCGTCTCATGCCTCAGTCCATGTCCAACGTCCATAGGCCAGATCAGGCAGTGCCAGTTTTTCACCCAAATAACCAGTGTCCCACAAGATGAACCCACCTCCTGCCTTTTCCCTCCACCCAACCTAACACCTCCACCCAAACCCATATATACAATATATACAGAAACAAACAATACAATAATCACAACTGACAAAGCCCAAGTTCGGTGCCTGCAGCCCTACATCACTGTCTACTGATCAAAACAAAAATCTATGGTGTCAGCAGCAGCCCACCACCAGGAGAGGAGATGACCAGACTAGGGCACACTAAAAGAAAAGCCCCTCCAGAGGAGAGCGGCCCTCCGTGTACCCAGTCTCTCATACTCCAGAGAACGCACCTTCACCAGGTCACCGAGTATGGTCCTAAACACATCGTCCACTGGGAGGATTTTCCGCTGCGTCGATACTAAGCACCGTGCGTTCCACGTGTGATACCTAACCACTGCGCTAACTAGAAATAAGGTGCAGTGGTCCCGACCACCCAGGTCCCCGAATGCTCCATAGGCCCATTCCGCATAAGAGAGACCGGCCAGCCAATGGAGGCGCCCACCCTGCTGTACACCTCTGTGTTAAAGGGACAACGAAGCAGGAAGTGGTCCATGCCTTCAAGCATGGTACCACAATGCTCCCGAGGACAGTTCCTGTCCTCAGAGCTCCTACACTTCAGATTGTCCCTCACACACAGTTTCCCATGGAAGCAGCGCCAAGCCAAGTCCCAAACCTTCGAGGGGATCCTGATAGAATTCAAAAGATGCAGACCCACCCCAAGATCCCGACTTGGGCAATCCCTGAGCGCCAGAGGCCTCTGAAAATGGGTCAACAGAACCCTTTTGTCAAGGAGCTTCCTTGGCAGAGTCCTGACCTCCCACATTCCCAGACCCCACCGGCGAATTACCTTCAGAACCACGGTAGCGTAAGCCGGGAGATGTCCATGCGGTGTGCGGAGATCCTTCACTTGCCCTCCTGTCTCCCATTCCTGGAAGAAAGGCTGAAACCATCCCTTACAGGAGAATACCCACGGAGGAGCCCTCTCTTTCCAGAGGTTTGCAATATTGATCTTAATGAAGGTATTCACAAGGAATACCACAGGGTTGACCATACCCAACCCTCCTAGTCTCCTCGTACGGTAAGTAACCTCCCTCTTGACCAGGTTCAGTCTATTCCCCCATAACAGTTGAAAGAACAAACTGTAGACCCGAGTCCAGAGAGGCTCTGGCAAGATGCACACACTGCCCAGATAGATCAGCAAAGGGAGCAGGTAAGTTTTGATCAGGTTTACCCTTTCCCTTAGGGTCAAAGACCAACCCTTCCATTGGTTCACCTTCTGAGTGGCGATCTCTAGCCTGCTGTCCCAATTTTGTTTGGGGTAATCCCCCTGGCCAAATTCAATGCCAAGAACTTTTGCAGACACTTTGGGTTCTGGAAGGGTGTCCGGGAGATCAAAACCAGGATCTCCTCCTCCCAGCCAGAAACTCTCACACTTATCCCGGTTGATCTTAGACCCGGATGCCTCCGAGTAGCGATTTACCTCTGACATCAGCCATTCTGCCTCCCCATCAGAGGAAACAAAAACGGTGGCGTCATCGGCATACGCCACCACTCTCAGAGTGGCTTCCGGTGCTGCCCGGTACATCCCGATCCCAGCTAACGGTCCACGCTCCACCCTCCTAAGAAGTGGGTCAATCGAAAACGCGTACAGTAGCGGGCTCAAGGGACAACCCTGGCGAACACCACACCCAACCTCAAAAGAGCTGCCAATCCAACCGTTCACAAGCGGGAAACTCTCTGCCCCAGCGTACAAGGTCTTAAGCCAATCAACGAACCCCCCCGGCAGGCCATATCTCAGAAGGACAGACCAGAGGTACTCATGATTAACCCGATCAAACGCTTTTGCCTGGTCCAATGACAGCATGTACCCCTTCCAGTGGCCAGCCCTACCCTGCTCCACCGCCTCTCGGACACAGAGTACAGCACTAATCGTACTGCGGCCCGGAACAGAGCAATGCTGGGCCCCCGAAAGGAGCTGGGGTGCAAATTTCACCAACCGATTAAACAGCACCTTTGCCAAAACCTTCCTGTCTGCATTGAGAAGCGCTATGGGACGCCAATTCTAAATGCAAGATGGGTCCTTACCCTTTGACAAGATGATCAGGGCAGACCTCCTCATTGACTTTGGCAGAGTGCCCGAGGAAAGACACTCATTGAATACCTCAGTCAAGAGGGGAACCAAGGCGTCCTTAAAGGTCTTATAGAATTCAGATGTTAAGCCATCCGGACCGGGAGATTTCTTCAGGGCAAGCCGTTCAATCGCCAACTTAACTTCCTCTTCCCTGATCATCTCTGTCAAAACGCCAAGAGAGGGGTCTACCCCTGGTTCGGGGACGGCTTCAGCCAGAAAAGCCGACATCTCATCCCAATCCAGATCCCTCTTCCCCAAGAAGTGCGAGTAGAAGGATCTGACGACCTCCAGGATCCCCGATCTGGATCTTTTTAGGGACCCCGCAGTGTCAACCAGTCCTGTAACAACTTTACTATTCACTGACATCTTGCAGTTTCTGTAAGGGTCGGGCGAGCGGTACTTCCCGTAATCCCTCTCAAAAACCAAAGATGCGTGTCTATCATACTGACACCTCATTAGCAAAGATTTCACTCTGGAGATCTCCTTGCGGCTACCTCCAGTTGAGACAAGATGCTCGAGTTTCCTCCTCAGGCCCTGATACAGGCGATACCTGTCCAGGCTCCTGAGGCTCGAGAGCTGGCGGAAGAATCTCGCCACCCTTTTCTTGAACATCTCCCACCACTCTGACTTACTACTACAAAGATCCAGTAAGGGTACCTGGCTCTGAAGAAAATCCTCAAAGGACTGTCTTATCTCCGCTTCTTCCAAGAGAGATGAATTGAGCCTCCAAAAGCCTCTTCCCATCCGGGGGGTCTCTGTAACATTCAGGGAAAACAAAATCATACAGTGATCGGAGAACTCCACCTCAACAACAGATACTGCTGAAGAGACGGCTTCCTCCTTTAAATAAAACCTGTCTATCCTGGACCTACAGTTACCTCTATGATAGGTGAACCCCTCGTGGCCTGCGGTGTGCCGGATGTGGACATCCACCAGGCGAGCCTCACTAGCTATACTATTAAGGGCGACGCTATCATAAGTCAGCTTGTCTCTGGAACCTCCTCTATCCCGGGGCCTCGTGACAGTGTTGAAGTCCCTTCCAAAGACGACCTGCCGACTCGTAAAAAGGTAGGGCTTGATCCTCGTAAAGAGACCCTTCCGGTCCCACTTAGATTGGGGACCATAAATGTTAATGAGCCGAAGCTCCTGTCCCTTCATGAGGACATCTAATATCAGGCACCTCCCCATTTCTAACTCAATAACCCGTCTGCATTCTACTGGTGCGGTAAAAAGGACCGCCACTCCGCTATACGGCTCAGCCGCAAGAGACCAATAGGAGGGCCCGAGTCTCCACTCCCTCTTAGCTATAAACACCTCTGCCATATTTGGCAGCCTGGTCTCTTGCAAAAAGAAAATGTCAGCTTCAACCCGGCTGAGAAAATCAAAGGCCGCAAATCTAGCCATATTTGACTTAATGCTGGCGACATTAATGGAAGCCAGCGTCAACGGAGTGGTTACCGCCATCATTGGTGATTGAGTTAGATGGCTTTCTTCTTCCCACTCCCCTTACCCTCTGCCTCAGAGGAGGAATCCTTCCCCCTCTTTAATGACACAGAGGTGTCCATTCCCACATTTTTCCTTCTTTTTTCGTCCTCGTCTCCGGACTCTGGGCCAGTCCTCCCCCCAAGGACCCTGCATCCCCAGGAGAAGGAGACTCGGCACCCCCTGTAAGCTCCGCTGAAGCCGGAACCTCACCCTCGGCTTCCTCCTCAGAGGAAGAGATGTTATCAAGGGCTTGGAACCGGTTAGAAAGACCAACCAGAGGGGAGTCGGTTTTACCTTCCTTAGGTACCTTGGTCAGAGCGGGAGAAGATGTTTTATCTCCCTTCTTTCTCTTCTTTTTGGTGCCGAGCTTACGCTTGTTCTCTAGCCACCGCTTATTATCCTCATCCATACTTTCATAATGGGAGGATTCTGAGGCAGAGGCGGTTTCCTCCCTGTGGATCCTCCTGACCTCCTCATCCAACTCATCATCCCTTGGGGCCTCAGTAGCAAGACTGGCATCCAGGACAGGGGCTGCACCGGTAGTCTGGGGCTCGCCCCGCTCCCTCTCCTGTCTGCGCTTGTCTAGACGCCTCAGCTGGGCAGGCGTCTTTTTATTGCTTTTCTTCCCTGGCCCCTCAGCTCCCCCACCCCTGCTAGTCCCCTCCCCAGCAGAACCGGCCTCACGGCTTACTCCCACCGGGGTCTCGACTGCATTAGCGAAGGAGCGAGGACAACGGCTGAATGGGTGACCTAACTCACCACACAGGTGGCAACTAATCTCCACACAAGAGGCGGCAAGATGGCCGACACCCCCACACAACGCGCATTTCTGCACAGTGCAGTTTGCACTGAAGTGTGTGGGGTCGCCGCACCTGTGACAGAGCTTCGGTTGCCCCTGGTAGAAGACCAGGATACGATCCCTACCCAGGAAGGCAGACGATGGAATGTGGGCAACCGTACCACCTGACCGCTTAAGTTTTACCATAAACGTCCAGGCCCCTGACCAGATACCAAACTCGTCGCGGTTTTTCTTTGGCATCTCCACCACCTCTCCATACCGACCAAGCCACGTCATGATGTCATAGCAAGAAAGCGACTCGTTACGAGTCATCACGGTCACTTTCTTGATCTGGTTTTGGCGAGACACTGCCTGAACGGCAAAGTCTCGCCAGCCGGGCTCATTTTTTGCCAGCTCATAATTCGCCCAGAAGAGCTCAAGCCCCTCCGGCCGAACAAAGCTGACATCAAACTCAGGCGTGGAATAGGGATGTATCAAGGCGTAGATGTCAATCGCCTTGAAGCCCATCCTCAGCAGGAGCTCCACAACTTTAGACCTTGGAGGACATGCATCAATGCCCCTCCACCGAAGACGGACCACATTCCTACGCACACTGCCTGGCCCGGCTGTTGGGAGGGACCACACTGTATCCCCCCCTTTTTGCTCTCGGAAGGCCCCAAGGCCATGCCTCTCTATCCAGAAGGATAGATCAACCTCTCGACCCTCTACCATTAGTGATCTCTCCCCCTTCTTTAGAGCCTCCAGAAGGCGCCGTTGCAACATGCCGTCCCCAAAACCCGGAGACAAGGAGGATGCCCTATTTGCCCCGGAGGTGACACTGGCATAACTCTGGACAGGTGTTGCCACCCCCGGGGGGGCAACCGGACCAGTGACCACATCAGCCCGAACAGCAACACCATTACCCACCTCCATCTCACCCTCCACAAAACCAGCAACCACACCACTAGACAATGAATTAGCCTCATTCACCCCCACCACCACATTCATTCCTGCTGGACCAGTAACAATGGCGGATGACATTTTGACCTCTGCATCAGGCACAAGGGGCTCAGTCACCTCCATAGAACTGGAGGCGACCTCACCCCCGGTCTTATGTGTGCCCTCCACATCATTGGTCGGTAATTTCCGCTGTTTGGCATTCGGAATAATGTGCCGCTGATCTTTAGATGTTGTTAGGCGCCGCTGATCTTTAGCATCAGGATCTTCCGGACCAGCGACGCCAACACAAAATAGCACTTTCGTGGGAGGACCGGAACGCTCAGCCCCAACTGCCCCCTCACACTGCCGCCGCTTCTCAACTAAGTGATCAGCGGCAACAGCATTCAGAGGCGCCGAGGCTACCGGAGCTGCCCCCGACACCGGGCTGCTCCCCCCTTCCACTGAGGAGCGCACCACAGCATCGTGGCCTGATGGAACGCCCGCCGCCGGGCCGCCCTCACTGTCCAGCCTCTCGGCTGATGCACCTCCTGCTGCGTCCCCGCTACTACAAGCAGAGACGGAGCTCTGCGCCTCACTACCGCGCTCTGTAATCTCCCCGCGCCTTTGCACCGGATCCACAGCAGAACCCGGGCTGGGCTGGGCAACGGGGCTTATACAGCGAGCTGAGCCTGCCGCCGACTCAGGGGGTACAGGGAGGGGGGCATATACGTATCTTACCTCTTCCTGCAGCTTTGGCTTGGTCTTCTTTGCCTTTTTGTGGCCCCCAGGTGCCTCTTCTGGTAGATCGTCACCAAGATGGAAGTTTTGGAGGCACACTGGGGACTCCAGGAGCTTAATCTCCGCCATTAGCGCCCCTCCCTGGCCGCTGCTGTCACTGTCCTCCCCAGAGCCAGCAGAACTGCGACCGGATGTCACTGTCACCTGTCCTGCAGGGAGCTCGCTGCAAGTGGCCTGCGGGTGACTTTGCAGGCTGCCAAGTGGGGCTTGCTGCTGGTTATCATCACTCTCATCATCCACCTGGCTCTCAGGCTGCAGCCCCATCTGCCTTTGCTCTCTGGTATCAGCCATTTCTCTAAAGCGGTCTTCATTTATTAGTTTTTCTTTGAAATGACCACTCTGCTCCCTGATGTCAGCTTTCCTCAGTTCCAGCAGGTGAATCTCGCTGGTCAGTCGCTTTACCTCGGCCTGGAGTTTAGCCTTCCTTGGTTTGGAGGCCCCCGCAGCTTTGGCGCTTGTGCAGCGCAGCTCCTCCCGGAGCCTCCTGATGAGCTTACTGGCATCTTCATACTCACGGAGGCGGATCATGACCCGGGAGGCATAGGTGGACACAGACTCCCGGGGTCCCTGCAGCGCCCAACCCCCCTCAGGGAGGTCGGCCTCACCTCCGTGAGCACTCCGCTTTCCTCCGGAAGGAGCACCATCATGCACGCCGCTGTCAGGCTTTACCTCCATGCTGGAAGCCTTGCGGCTTCTAGGGGTCTCCACAATCCCGGGAGGAGTAGGAGCCACATTGCTGCGACTCCTGGTGCAACGTCTCACCCCCGAGTCCTCTGATGTGCAGGCCGGTTGCTGGTTTCTTCTGCCCCCCGCCGGCCTGGTTCGGGAAGCAGAAGCCTGGGGCTTGGCTCCTTCACTCATCCCAGAAACCAGCTCTCCCTCCGAGAAAGAGAGAGAGCAGGTCCCCAGGTGGAGAGGTGCTGGTTCTCAGAGATCAGGAGCTCACAGCAGGATCTGCAGCCACCACACCCGCAATCAGCACACTGACTAGCAGCTGATCAGAGCTGCACCCAGTATGCTGCCGATGCAGTCACTGTGTACATACATTACATTACTGATCCTGAGTTACCTCCTGTATTATACTCCAGAGCTGCACTCACTAGTCTGCTGGTGCAGTCACTGTGTACATACATTACATTACTGATCCTGAGTTACCTCCTGTATTATACTCCAGAGCTGCACTCACTAGTCTGCTGGTGCAGTCACTGTGTACATACATTACATTACTGATCCTGAGTTACATCCTGTATTATACTCCAGAGCTGCACTCACTATTCTGCTGGTGCAGTCACTGTATACATACATTACATTACTGTTCCTGAGTTACATCCTGTATTATATTCCAGAGCTGCACTCACTATTCTGCTGGTGCAGTCACTGTGTACATACATTACATTACTGTTCCTGAGTTACATCCTGTATTATACTCTAGAGCTGCACTCACTATTCTGCTGGTGCAGTCACTGTATACATACATTACATTACTGTTCCTGAGTTACATCCTGTATTATACTCCAGAGCTGCACTCACTATTCTGCTGGTGCAGTCACTGTATACATACATTACATTACTGTTCCTGAGTTACATCCTGTATTATATTCCAGAGCTGCACTCACTATTCTGCTGGTGCAGTCACTGTATACATACATTACATTACTGATCCTGAGTTACATCCTGTATTATACTCCAGAGCTGCACTCACTATTCTGCTGGTGCAGTCACTGTGTACATACATTACATCACTGATCCTGAGTTGCACGGCATTATGGGCAGTGTAGTTTTCGGCTGCGGCCCCCTCCGTCCCTCTCGGTGTCTTCCAGACTCTGATTCCATAAACTCTGAACATCATAAAGTTATTGATTGCAGACAACATCTGTGTAAAGTCGCCCGTCGTTCGGTGAAATTGGAATTAATATGCGGCATTGTTGGAGCGGCGTTCTGACTGCGCAGCTTATTCCTGACAAGTACATAATTATACAGGTGGCGCCGGCGTTCCCGCTGCTCGGCTTTATGCTTCTTACTACACTTTAACTATTGCTGTCATTTTTACACACACGGGGTTATGTCACAGCCACAACAACGGAGCCGCCAACGTATCCGCCGTGACGCCGGGCGCCATTTATTATTTCATTACAGGCAGAGCGCTTCACTTCATAACGTCTTTCACTGTCACGTGGAGCTGTAAGGGTTAAAGCAGGAGGGCGACATAACGACGCGGGCGAGTTACGTGCCTCGGCGTAATGGGCGACAGCGGTCAGAGTATAAAGGATAAGTAATGAAGCGTCATCGGCCGGCGGTTATTAGGTATCTGAGACAACAATTGCTGTCAGAGATGCCCCCGACGCAACCGTGCAGCACGCAAACCGGGAGCCATCTCATTATAAGAGGCGTTGCCATGACAATAGGCCGTTGCCAAGTAGCCGGAGTGAGAATCTGCGGGCCTAAAAATAAAGCTGTTATGCCTCTTATCTCCTCCTCGCTCCGAGAGAAGACACAGCAAAGGACTCTGGGAAACACCACGGACTTTACCGGGCGTCCAACTACGAAGAACTACGCACCACGCCAACCGCCCAGATAAAGCAGGGTGACAACCAATATGGCCGCAGGGCAACTTTGTCAAGACACATGTGAGCTGGGACATACCGTCTACGACCAGTGCTTACAGCATACCTCCCAACTTTTGAAGAAGAGCAAACAGCAAATTTTGGCCATGCTCCTGGCCACACTCCACGCCCATTTACCATTTCTTTCTCCCCTGGCAGGAGGAGCTGTCAGAGGGGCGCTGGTAATGGGGAGCATTCAGCAGACGGCCTTCATCACCATTCCTGGTATGCATGGCACCCCTCATCCAAAAACCTGGTATGCATGGCCCCCTCATCCCCAATCCTGATATGTATGGCCCACTCATCCCCAATCCTGGTATGTATAGCCCACTCATCCCCAATCCTGGTATGTATAGCCCTCTCATCCCCAATCCTGGTATGCATGGCCCCTTCATCCCCATTCCTGGTATGCATGGCCCCCTCATCCCCAATCCTGGTATGCATGGCCCCCTCATCCCCAATCCTGTTATGCATGGCCCCCTCATCCCCAATCCTGGTATGCATGGCCCCCTCATCCCCAATCCTGGTATGCATGGCCCCCTCATCCCCAATCCTGGTATGCATGGCCCCCTCATCCCCATTCCTGGTATGCATGGCCCCCTCATCCCCATTCCTGGTATGCATGGCCCCCTCATCCCCAATTTCTGGTATGCATAGCCCCCTCATCCCCAATCTTGATATGCATAGCCCCCTCATCCCCAATCTTGGTATGCATGGCCCACTCATCCCCAATCCTGGTATGCATGGCCCACTCATCCCCAATCCTGGTATGCATGGCCCACTCATCCCCAATCCTGGTATGCATGGCCCACTCATCCCCAATCCTGGTATGCAAGGCCCACTCATCCCCAATCCTGGTATGCATGGCCCACTCATTCCCAATCCTGGTATGCATGGCCCACTCATCCCCAATCCTGGTATGCATGGCCCACTCATCCCCAATCCAGGTATGCATGGCACCCCTCATCTCCAATTCTGGCATGCATGGCCCCCTCATCCCCAATCCTGGTATGCATGGCCCCTTCATCCCCAATCCTGGCATGCATGGCCCCCTCATCCCCATTCCTGGTATGCATAGTCCACTCATCCCCATTCCTGGTATGCATGGCCCACTCATCCCCATTCCTGGTATGCATGGCCCACTCATTTCCAAACCTGGTATGCATGGCCCACTCATTTCCAAACCTGGTATGCATGGCCCACTCATTTCCAAACCTGGTATGCATGGCCCACTCATCCCCAATCCTGGTATGCATGGCCCCCTCATCCCCAATCCTGGTATGCATGGCCCCCTCATCCCCAATCCTGGTATGCATGGCCCCCTCATCCCCAATCCTGGTATGCATGGCCCCCTCATCCCCAATCCTGGTATGCATGGCCCCCTCATCCCCAATCCTGGTATGCATGGCCCCCTCATCCCCAATCCTGGTATGCATGGCCCCCTCATCCCCAATCCTGGTATGCATGGCCCCCTCATCCCCAATCCTGGTATGCATGGCCCCCTCATCCCCAATCCTGGTATGCATGGCCCCCTCATCCCCAATCCTGGTATGCATGGCCCACTCATCCCCAATCCTTGAATGCATGGCCCACTCATGCCCAATCCTGGTATGCATGGCCCACTCATGCCCAATCCTGGTATGCATGGCCCACTCATGCCCAATCCTGGTATGCATGGCCCACTTATGCCCAATCCTGGTATGCATGACCTACTCATCCCCAATCCTGGTATGTATAGCCCACTCATCCCCAATCCTGGTATGCATGGCACCCCTCATCCAAAAACCTGGTATGCATGGCCCCCTCATCCCCAATCCAAGTATGTAAGGCCCAATCATCCCCAATCCTGGTATGTATAGCCCACTCATCCCCAATCCTGGTATGCATGGCCCCCTCATCCCCAATCCTGGTATGCATGGCCCCCTCATCCCCATTCCTGGTATGCATGGCCCACTCATCCCCAACCCTGGTATGCATGGCCCCCTCATCCCCAACCCTGGTATGCATGGCCCACTCATCCCCAACCCTGGTATGCATGACCCACTCATCCCCAATCCTGGTATGTATAGCCCACTCATCCCCAATCCTGGGATACATGGCCCCCATCACTGTACACTTGAAAAAAAAAAAAAAAATTCTACTCACCTTCCTTCCTCCCCTCTGCTCCAGCGCAGCGTCCTGTCTGCAAGCAGCTCATGTCAGCATCTGAGCAGCGCATGACGTCACTGCCATGTGCCCTCAGATGCCGAGGTAAGCTGCGGGGATATTCACTCTTCTCCACGCCGGGACTATGGTAGTGGAGAGGAGTGAATAGTTCTCCTTAATAGCGCACATAGCAGCGGCCGCGCTCCTGCTGCGGCTCCGCTAGCCTCTGTGCCCGCTACTAAAGAGAATGAATATTCACTCTTCTCCACGCCCATGGAGTGAAAATCGATCCACTTAGATCAAACGTTTCAACTTTTTACAGTGCCCCTCAGAGAGCAAAGTGTTTTCAGCACACAAATATTTTTCCTCTTTAAAGTTACACCCCCCTCAACTCATTCATGCCCCCTCAATGTGTGGAAACCTCTTCAACAACTATTCTCCAGGAATTAATCTATTCTTCCAAGAAGAAGGTTAGAAGTTTTATATTTTTTTATTTTTCTTATTTATAAGTACTTTTTTTTTACTTTATTTTTTAGTCCAGTTAGTGGAATTGAACCTGAGATCAAAAGCTTATTCCATGTACTGTAATAATATTGTGCTACAATACGTGGAGAAAATGAGGTTCTTCTATGAAGCCCGCCAGTAAGAGGACTAAGAAGGCCGCCATGTATCCCTTCATTATGCCCCCGGCGGTCACGTCACAGGACTACGGCTTCTTATCTTATAGATGAGAGGAATCTGAGATCACAGATCTGTTACCACCTGAGACAATGAGAGCGCGGAGGTGGAGGAGGTGGCGTTGGAGTTCTTCTTTATTGATTTAGGTTGCAATTAACGCCAACTATAATTTTTGTTGTTTACTTGAGCACAAAATCCTGGAACATCGAAGTCTCCGGAGAATATTTATCTCTAGCTCCAGTCCCAGGGCTCCGACAACACAATTATATGTTAATGTTCCAGTAAGTGGACAAGCCTACCGCGCCCGACCGACGCCAAAAGGGAACTCCGCGAAAAAACAAGAGATTTCCAGTTACTGAACATTATCAGAAGAAAGACCAAACAGTGAGTTTATAACAGGAAAGCTGTGAAAATGAAGATCTCATCTGTTCTGTCCACATTACCCCCACCCATAATGAGGTAGCAATCCAGAAAGCGGTACGTTTCTACATCACAAAAGAATATAACTAATATAATACTGCTCCCTATGTATAAGAATATAACTACTATAATACTGCCCCCTATGTACAAGAATAGAACTACTATAATACTGCACCTATGTACAAGAATATAACTACTATAATACTGCCCCCTATGTACAAGAATATAACTACTATAATACTGCCCCCTATGTACAAGAATATAACTACTATAATACTGCTCCTATGTACAAGAATATAACTACTATAATACTGCTCCCTATATACAAGAATATAACTACTATAATACTGCCCCTATGTACAAGAATATAACTACTATAAAACTGCCCCCTATGTACAAGAATATAACTACTATAATACTGCCCCCTATGTACAAGAATATAACTACTATAATACTGCCCCCTATGTACAAGAATATAACTACTATAATACTGCCCCCTATGTACAAGAATATAACTACTATAATACTGCCCCCTATGTACAAGAATATAACTACTATAATACTGCCCCCTATGTACAAGAATATAACTACTATAATAGTGCTCCCTATGTACAAGAATATAACTACCATAATACTGCTCCTATGTACAAGAATATAACTACTATAATACTGCTCCTATGTACAAGAATATAACTACTATAATACTGCTCCTATGTACAAGAATATTACTACTATAATACTGCTCCTATGTGCAAGAATATTACTACTATAATACTGCCCCCTATGTACAAGAATATAACTACTATAATACTGCTCCTATGTACAAGAATATAACTACTATAATACTGCTCCTATGTACAAGAATATAACTACTATAATACTGCTCCTATGTACAAGAATATGACTACTACATAAAGGGTGTAACATACATGATATCTAGAACTTTCTCGGTTTGGTCTCATGGCAGTAATATTCACATAGATGAGTGACAAGGTGCTGATCTCATGTCAGGTCCCATCATTCACCCTGCAGCACCAATCCTGACTCCAGCAATGTAGAAGAGATAAGAGGCGGAGGGCAGACACACTGGCTCCAAGATAATGTCAGGAGCATACAGAGACATACATGGCTCCTCTGGAGCACAAATTGTTATAAATCTACAAGTGTTTAACCGCACAATCTTCTGCACCAAAACTATAGCGGGAATGAGAGGAAACTGCATATTCATGTTACATTGACTACAGAAAAGATGCTATAAGAGGAGCGTCATATCAGCAAAAATAACGCTAAATGATACAGAATGCACCTATCTGATAATGAACAAATTCTACCTAAATAGAGGAGTCACTGTGTACATACATTACATTCTGTACTATCTTGTCGTCTGACAACCAAGCGTCACCAGTATATGGGGCCATGGAGGTATTCGCTTTCCTTGGAGCAGATACTGTTAGGGAATGGCTGACAGTTCTTCCTATATTCAGGATCCGGGTGCACTATTTGCCCTCGAGGTGTCTCTGGATTAGCGTTCTCTTCTACGTGGACTATTTTGTCGTTTCCCGCTGAGCCGCGTCACGTGGCGTATTGATCCGTGAGGTAGGCAATAATGATCACTTAATACACTGTTATGAGTACACGGGCGGTGGATCGATGGCGGCGCTCCTACATTGATTGGCGTCTGAAGGAAACTGATTACAATCGTAAAGTCTCAAAAAAACATCTAAAGTCAATTAACAGTAAACGAGCCGGAGCCGCGACCGCTGCGATGGGATATCCACCAAAACCCAGCACCCAGCGTCACCCAGCTTTCCCAGGACCCTGAATGGGACACAAATCTGCACTGCAATAAGATACAGATGTGAGACAGACAGATACGAAGATACAGGGGAGTCATTAAGATTGTGGACCCCAATGTGAAATCTCAAACAGGACCTCAACTATCACAGGTCTTTAATGGTCACAGTCTTTTCATATAGGGCAAAGGGACATTTCCTAGTGTATTGTCGGACCCCCTAGTGTATTGTCGGACCCCCTAGTGTATTGTCGGACCACCTAGTATATTGTCGGACACCCTAATCATGTATTGTCGCGCAGAGAAGCGTCAGAGCAAACGTCTACAATGCAGGACCCATCTCGTAAGGGAAGAGCCCCTCTCTTTATCCCTCTCATGACAGATGTCTGTATAGAGATAAGATCCCTGTAATCTGTCTGCCCACAATGGCGGTGGCACGCGGGCGGCGGTGGCGTGTGATGATACTGTGTGTAATGTATTGTACTGAGGCGCGCGGCTCTTTAATCTTCATGGAGAAGGTTAATTATCATGTAATTAAGCTGTAGACTCGTGACAGTGCGGAGATCCGCTATAATCACTTTATTGATTACTCCAACAGGAATGGCGGGACATGCACCAAATCCGAGAAATATTTGTGATTGACAATCTGTGGTTCTGCCCAAGATGGAAGACGGGTCTGTGCCCGGGATGGAAGACGGGTCTGTGCCCAAGATGGAAAACGGATCTGTGCCAGGGATGGAAGACGGGTCTGTGCCCGGGATGGAAGACGGGTCTGTGCCCAAGATGGAAGACGAGTCTGTGCCCGGAATGGAAGACGGATCTGTGCCAGGGATGGACGACGGGTCTGTGCCCAAGATGGAAGACGGGTCTGTGCCCAAGATGGAAAACGGGTCTGTGCCCAAGATGAAAGACGGATCTGTGCCCGGGATGGAAGACGGATCTGTGCCCGGGATGGAAGACTGATCTGTGCCCGGGATGGAAGACTGATCTGTGCCCGGGATGGAAGACTGATCTGTGCCCGGGATGGAAGACGGATCTGTGCCCGGGATGGAAGACGGATCTGTGCCCGGGATGAAAGACGGGTCTTTGCCCGGGATGGAAGACGGATCTGTGCCCGGGATGGAAGACGGATCTGTGCCCGGGATGGAAGACGGATCTGTGCCCGGGATGGAAGACTGATCTGTGCCCGGGATGGAAGACGGATCTGTGCCCGGGATGGAAGACGGGTCTTTGCCCGGGATGGAAGACGGGTCTTTGCCCGGGATGGAAGACGGATCTGTGCCCGGGATGGAAGACGGATCTGTGCCCGGGATGGAAGATGGGTCTTTGCCCAGTACCAATCATATACATTCCTCGACTAGACCAACCAGCAGGCAGCCAGACTGAATACCCCCGAGGGTACAAGCTTTGACAATTGTAGTGCCAACATTTGCCCTCAGCAGGGAAGGGGATTATACATTATATCTTTCTACACATCTCAGTATTCTCATCAGCACCGTGGTCGTTTCTCTGCGCTGTCTCTTTAAGCAGACAGGCGCTCTCATACTCCAGTCCTTCCGCTATCTCTATGGTGGCTGCTGTCAGTAAGACCATTAAAGGTCACAACAGTCATCTTATCTAAACCTGATAACAGAGGGAAATAGCTTCCTGGCAGACAAGGAAAGACACAATGCCAAGGACTGATGTCCTGATGTGACTGAGCCGGCACCCACTGGTGAACAGATAATTAAGCCCCCGTCTCACATAGCGCATAGTGCAAAACTCCATTTGTAAATCCTGAAAACGACTGGGGAAAGCAAAGCAGGGGAGGAAACCATCAACATGGAAAGGGAACCTGTCAGCAAGATTTACCTCCGCAAACCAGCTGGTGACCTGAGAGGTTTGTAACGTTATATCCATTAGTCACATGTGAGGCCGAGTATCTTACAAGAAACTTCAAGTACGGATTCAGCTGAAAACCAATCAACAGGCCAGGAGCCGGCTTAGTCAGGATACGCCCACTGGACACTTGAGTCTTCATTTGCATATGGCGTGAGAGTTTGTTACAGAGCTTTATATACACAATAAATGATGAGATGTAACTTCCCTCATCACAGACGAGGAGCCTTGGCCTCCTGTGTATTCCGGGAAGAGTTGCCCTTTAAGTTGCTTATTGCGCGTCGTTCATCAATCGTGAATCCAAGCAGAAGACAAAGGAAGGAGAGGGGTTTAAATGTAACAGGTGGGTGGAAGATGTATCCGCTCACTGTGACGCCATATCATGCCGAGCGCGGAAACAATGGCACAATACCCCGGGGGTAAGGTGATCGGACGATTAACCTTTACAATGCCAGGAGGGTCGACGTCCCGTCCCCTCCAGTGCTGTAACAGTTAACGAGACACTAATTTGTCACCGTCACGTCCACCTCCGACCGACCGGGAAGATTTGGAATTGGAGCTGAATTTTCAGCGTTTGGGTCCAGAATAACAACGTGTGAGTCATCCCCAGACTCTGGCAGCCACCTATGAATGTATTAAGCTGCTCTGATCAGCGCCGAGCGTGACTGGAAAGATGATCTGGCTCCGATGGAGGCAAATCAGGGGCTGCGTCCCGACATCTGACACAACCTCAGAGAAGGAGAAGGCCACGGCAGCCACAAGTGACCACGTACAGTGCATACACAATGATACAGGCCCAGGTTATACCAGCTATACATGTAGATTTATATACAGGAGATGCCCAGGTTATACCAGCTGTACATATATAATTATATACAGGAGATGCCCAGGTTATATCAGCTGTACATATATAATTATATAC
Organism: Phyllobates terribilis; assembly: GCF_046119375.1. NCBI lineage: Eukaryota > Metazoa > Chordata > Amphibia > Anura > Dendrobatidae > Phyllobates > Phyllobates terribilis. Next base: position 192,521,554 of record NW_027362770.1, on the reverse strand, counting down.
AGGAGATGCCCAGGTTATATCAGCTGTACATGTATAATTATATACAGGAGATGCCCAGGTTATACCAGCTGTACATGTATAATTATATACAGGAGATGCCCAGGTAATACCAGCTGTACATGTATAATTATATACAGGAGATGCCCAGGTTATACCAGCTGTACATATATAATTATATACAGGAGATGCCCAGGTAATACCAGCTGTACATATATAATTATATACAGAAGATACCCAGGTTATAATTATATACAGGAGATGCCCAGGTTATACCAGCTGTACATATATAATTATATACAGGAGATGCCCAGGTAATACCAGCTGTACATATATAATTATATACAGGAGATGCCCAGGTTATATCAGCTGTACATGTATAATTATATACAGGAGATGCCCAGGTTATATCAGCTGTACATATATAATTATATACAGAAGATACCCAGGTTATATCAGCTGTACATGTATAATTATATACAGGAGATGCCCAGGTTATATCAGCTGTACATGTATAATTATATACAGGAGATGCCCAGGTTATACCAGCTGTACATATATAATTATATACAGGAGATGCCCAGGTTATACCGGCTGTACATATATAATTATATACAGGAGATGCCCAGGTTATACCAGCTGTACATATATAATTATATACAGAAGATGCCCAGGTTATACCAGCTGTACATATATAATTATATACAGGAGATGCCCAGGTTATATCAGCTGTACATATATAATTATATACAGAAGATGCCCAGGTTATACCAGCTGTACATATATAATTATATACAGGAGATGCCCAGGTTATACCAGCTGTACATATATAATTATATACAGGAGATGCCCAGGTTATACCAGCTGTACATATATAATTATATACAGGAGATGCCCAGGTTATACCAGCTGTACATATATAATTATATACAGGAGATGCCCAGGTAATACGAGCTGTACATATATAATTATATACAGGAGATGCCCAGGTTATACCGGCTGTACATATATAATTATATACAGGAGATGCCCAGGTTATACCGGCTGTACATATATAATTATATACAGGAGATGCCCAGGTTATACCAGCTGTACATATATAATTATATACAGGAGATACCCAGGTTATATCAGCTATACATATATAATTATATACAGGAGATGCCCAGGTTATATCAGCTGTACATATATAATTATATACAGGAGATGCCCAGGTTATACCAGCTGTACATATATAATTATATACAGGAGATGCCCAGGTTATACCGGCTGTACATATATAATTATATACAGGAGATGCCCAGGTTATACCAGCTGTACATATATAATTATATACAGGAGATACCCAGGTTATATCAGCTATACATATATAATTATATACAGGAGATGCCCAGGTTATATCAGCTGTACATATATAATTATATACAGGAGATGCCCAGGTTATACCAGCTGTACATATCTAATTATATACAGGAGATGCCCAGGTTATACCGGCTGTACATATATAACTATATACAGGAGATGCCCAGGTTATACCAGCTGTACATATATAATTATATATATATTATATATGCTTGGTTTTTTGTCTTGTTTGCATTCTGTGCAATTTAAGGGTGTGGCATCCCCTTTGTTGAGCTGATTAGTATATATGTAGCTTACCACGGGCCTAGGTGGTCTGGAGTTGGGACCCGGTCCTATTTGTCTACCCTTTTATATGCATTACTTCAACTTTGATATACAGTAAGGTTTTTAATATAGACAGTATAGGTACCGTCCCAATTTAGGGTCACCTTGCCGCTGGTGGGACGGCTTGTATACTTTTTTTGATCAAAAATAGTTCACTAAGTACCCTATATTTATTATGCAACTTTGCTTTACATTTATATATAATGATGGTAGGGTATGAGAGATATATTTTTTGTCTTTTGTAGGTTTTGCTGCTATAATTATATACAGGAGATGCCCAGGTTATATCAGCTGTACATGTATAATTATATACAGGAGATGCCCAGGTTATATCAGCTGTACATGTATAATTATATACAGGAGATGCCCAGCTTATACCAGCTGTACATATATAATTATATACAGGAGATGCCCAGGTTATACCAGCTGTACATATATAATTATATACAGGAGATGCCCAGGTTATACCAGCTGTACATATGTAGTTATATACAGGAGATGCCCAGGTTATACCGGCTGCACATATATAATTATATACAGGAGATGCCCAGGTTATACCAGCTGTACATATGTAGTTATATACAGGAGATGCCCAGGTTATACCGGCTGCACATATATAATTATATACAGGAGATGCCCAGGTTATACCAGCTGTACATATATAATTATATACAGGAGATGCCCAGGTAATACCAGCTGTACATATATAATTATATAAAGTAGATGCCCAGGTAATACGAGCTGTACATATATAATTATATACAGGAGATGCCCAGGTTATACCAGCTGTACATATATACAGGAGTTATATACAGGCTATACCCAGGTTATACCAGCTGTACATATATACGGTAGTTATATACAGGCTATACCCAGGTTATACCAGCTGTACATATATACTGTAGTTATATACAGGCTATACCCAGGTTATACCAGCTGTACATATATACTGTAGTTATATACAGGCTATACCCAGGTTATACCCACGTGCTCCACATCACGATATACATAGTACAATAATGTATTCATATGAAATGTGAAACCTTAAAGGGCCGGTAGCCATCACAGCCGGACGCTTATTACAGTCCAGTAGCGTTATAAGAGCAGCGGGTCACACGGGACGGACGACCGATGAATACAATATAGGAACTCAGAGCAGAGATCGCCGCCATCAGAGGCCGAGCTCCTCACCGACGTCCGAGCCGCGGAGGCCGAAAAAACCAAGTAACCCGCCACTTACCAGGTTGGAGTTGGTGGCGTTGGAGTCGTCCTCCGGGAAGGGAATATACACCGCTAAGGCCACACAGTTGGCAAAAATAGTCAGTAAAATAATGATTTCAAATGGTCTGGAGGTTAACGGGTTAAGGAAAAATGGCGGTAAATGGTAACATCGCCCACCCCCATGTAACCATGGCGACACAGCAATACAATTTATACCACATGCATTTTTATTATGTGAACACCCTACATTTTCTCTCCTCCTTAGCGCTCCTGTATGAGAAAAAACGCACAAATATAGATGTCGCCAAAATATCTGAGGTAAATCTGGTCATCTAGCAACCAATCAGAGCGCAGGTCTCATTTCTTAAGCTGCTCTGGTAGAATGTAAGCTGCGCTGTGATTGGTTGTTAAGGGCAGCAAGAGTTTCACACACGAGGCCTAGTAATTTTCCTGGCGGACACCGGCCGTCTCCTCAGGACCTTCTTCCTGTGTAGATAGAGTTAATCCTCAGCGCCTGGGCCCTGACACCGAACATCTGCCTGTCAGATCGGCTCCGCTCCGCCCCATCCCATAATTCAGCACACGTGTGCCAGAATAAACATTCGACCCTCCTTAAGCGTCTCCCTATTTATATTCTTCCTTCAGGCTTGTACATGGCTTGTACTGCATTTCCCAGTACTTATATGGCCTACCTAACACACAACTGGAGGTGGCCACTATGGCCGCCATTACTAGACAGCTGGCTGAGAACCAACATGGCCGCCATTACTAGACAGCTGGCTGAGAACCAACATGGCCGCCATTACTAGACAGCTGGCTGAGAACCAACATGGCCGCCATTACTAGACAGCTGGCTGAGAACCAACATGGCCGCCATTACTAGACAGCTGGCTGAGAACCAACATGGCCGCCATTACTAGACAGCTGCTGAGAACCAATATGGCCACCATCACTAGACAGCTGGCTGAGAACCAACATGGCCGCCATTACTAGACAGCTGGCTGAGAACCAACATGGCCGCCATTACTAGACAGCTGGCTGAGAACCAACATGGCCGCCATTACTAGACAGCTGGCTGAGAACCAACATGGCCGCCATTACTAGACAGCTGCTGAGAACCAATATGGTCGCCATTACTAGACAGCTGGCTGAGAACCAACATAGCCGCCATTACTAGACAGCTGCTGAGAACCAATATGGCCGCCATTACTAGACAGCTGGCTGAGAACCAATATGGCCACCATTACTAGACAGCTGTTGAGAACCAATATGACTGCCATTACTAGACAGCTGCTGAGAACCAATATGGCCGCCATTACTAGACAGCTGCTGAGAACCAATATGGTCGCCATTACTAGACAGCTGACTGAGAACCAACATGGCCGCCATTACTAGACAGCTGGCTGAGAACCAATATGGCCGCCATTACTAGACAGCTGGCTGAGAACCAACATAGCCGCCATTACTAGACAGCTGCTGAGAACCAATATGGCCGCCATTACTAGACAGCTGGCTGAGAACCAACATAGCCGACATTACTAGACAGCTGGCTGAGAACCAATATGGCCGCCATTACTAGACAGCTGGCTGAGAACCAATATGACCGCCATTACTAGACAGCTTGCTGAGAACCAACATGGCCGCCATTACTAGACAGCTTGCTGAGAACCAATATGGCCGCCATTACTAGACAGCTTGCTGAGAACCAATATGGCCGCCATTACTAGACAGCTGGCTGAGAACCAATATGGCCACCATCACTAGACAGCTGGCTGAGAACCAATATGACCGCCATTACTAGACAGCTGGCTAAGAACCAATATGACCGCCATTACTAGACAGCTGGCTGAGAACCAATATGACCGCCATTACTAGACAGCTGGCTGAGAACCAATATGACCGCCATTACTAGACAGCTGGCTGAGAACCAATATGGCCGCCATTACTAGACAGCTGGCTGAGAACCAATATGACCGCCATTACTAGACAGCTGGCTTAGAACCAATATGACCGCCATTACTAGACAGCTGGCTGAGAACCAATATGGCCGCCATTACTAGACAGCTTGCTGAGAACCAATATGGCCGCCATTACTAGACAGCTTGCTGAGAACCAATATGGCCGCCATTACTAGACAGCTGGCTGAGAACCAATATGACCGCCATTACTAGACAGCTGGCTGAGAACCAATATGGCCGCCATTACTAGACAGCTGCCTAAGAACCAATATGACTGCCATTACTAGACAGCTGGCTGAGAACCAATATGACCGCCATTACTAGACAGCTGGCTGAGGACAAATATGGCCACCATTACTAGACAGCTTGCTGAGAACCAACATGGCCGCCATTACTAGACAGCTTGCTGAGAACCAATATGGCCGCCATTACTAGACAGCTTGCTGAGAACCAATATGGCCGCCATTACTAGACAGCTGGCTGAGAACCAATATGACCGCCATTACTAGACAGCTGGCTGAGAACCAATATGACCGCCATTACTAGACAGAGCTGGCTGAGAACCAATATGGCCGCCATTACTAGACAGCTGGCTGAGAACCAATATGACCGCCATTACTAGACAGCTTGCTGAGAACCAACATGGCCACCATTACTAGGCAGCTTGCTGAGAACCAATATGGCCGCCATTACTAGACAGCTGTCTGAGAACCAAAATAGCCGCCATTACTAGACAGCTGGCTGAGAACCAATATGACCGCCATTACTAGACAGCTGGCTGAGAACCAATATGACCGCCATTACTAGACAGCTTGCCGAGAACCAATATGACCGCCATTACTAGACAGCTAGCTGAGAACCAATATGACCGCCATTACTAGACAGAGCTGGCTGAGAACCAATATGGCCGCCATTACTAGACAGCTGGCTGAGAACCAATATGACCGCCATTACTAGACAGCGGTCTGAGAACCAACATGGCCACCATTACTAGACAGCTGGCTGAGAACCAATATGACCGCCATTACTAGACAGCTGGCTGAAAACCAATATGACCGCCATTACTAGACAGCGGTCTGAGAACCAACATGGCCACCATTACTAGACAGCTAGCTGAGAACCAATATGGCCGCCATTACTAGACAGCTGGCTGAGAACCAATATGACCGCCATTACTAGACAGCGGTCTGAGAACCAACATGGCCACCATTACTAGACAGCTAGCTGAGAACCAATATGACCGCCATTACTAGACAGAGCTGGCTGAGAACCAATATGACCGCCATTACTAGACAGCTGGCTGAGAACCAATATGACCGCCATTACTAGACAGCTGTCTGAGAACCAATATGGCCACCATCACTAGACAGCTGGCTGAGAACCAATATGGCCGCCATTACTAGACAGCTGGCTGAGAACCAATATGACCACCATTACTAGACAGCTGGCTGAGAACCAATATGACCGCCATTACTAGACAGCTGGCTGAGAACCAATATGACCGCCATTACTAGACAGCTAGCTGAGAACCAATATGACCGCCATTACTAGACAGAGCTGGCTGAGAACCAATATGACCGCCATTACTAGACAGCTGGCTGAGAACCAATATGACCGCCATTACTAGACAGCTGTCTCAGAACCAATATGGCCACCATCACTAGACAGCTGGCTGAGAACCAATATGGCCGCCATTACTAGACAGCTGGCTGAGAACCAATATGACCGCCATTACTAGACAGCTGTCTGAGAACCAATATGGCCACCATCACTAGACAGCTGGCTGAGAACCAATATGGCCGCCATTACTAGACAGCTGGCTGAGAACCAATATGACCACCATTACTAGACAGCTGGCTGAGAACCAATATGACCGCCATTACTAGACAGCTGGCTGAGAACCAATATGACCGCCATTACTAGACAGCTGGCTGAGAACCAATATGACCGCCATTACTAGACAGCTGGCTGAGAACCAATATGACCGCCATTACTAGACAGCTGGCTGAGAACCAATATGACCGCCATTACAGTTCTCAGGAAAGGAAACAGCACCTCCACTGTCTCCTGTAACGGCATTATGGAGGCTTAGCACAGGCGTGAGGAAAGGCAGCTTTAGCTGTGACTGGACATGAGGTAACTCATGGTCAGTGACAGATATGACACCATTTTTGTTAGTTACTAGATTCCTAATTTGAGGAGCTCTTTAGGTCCAACAGGGTTGTCATCTAGTAATGGAGGCCATAATGGTTTCTTCCTAGATTTCTTAGTAACAGATAATACACTGCACCATTACTATACTATTTGGTGTGGTCTGAGCTCCTCGGGGTGTGGTCTGAGCTCCTCATCGGTGTGGTCTGAGCTCCTCAGGGGTGTGGTCTGAGTTATTCAGGGTTGAGGTCTGAGTTCTTCAGGGTTGAGGTCTGAGCTCCTCAGGGGTGTGGTCTGAGCTCCTCAGGGGTGTGGTCTGAGTTATTCAGGGTTGAGGTCTGAGTTCTTCAGGGGTGTGGTCTGAGCTCCTCAGGGGTGTGGTCTGAGTTCTTAAGGGTTGAGGTCTGAGCTCCTCAGGGTTGAGGTCTGAGTTCTTCAGGGTTGAGGTCTGAGTTCTTCAGGGTTGAGGTCTGAGTTCTTCAGGGATGTGCTGTTATAAATGTAGCCTTAGTTATTCCGAGGTGTGGCCTGCGCTACATGGGGTATGATCTGAGTTACTCAAAAGTGTGGTCTGAGTTACTCAAGGGAGTGGTCTGAGTTGTTCAGAGATGTGGTCTGAGTTATTCACAGGTGTGGTCTGAGTTACTTGAGGTGTGGTCTAAGTTCCTAGGAGTGTGGCCTACATCAGTCAGGGTGTGGTCTGAGTTAATTGGGGTGTGGTCTGAATTACTCAGGGATGTGGTATGAACTACTAATGGGTATGGTGATCTGTTACTCCAAGGGTGTGGTCTGAGTTACTCATGGGTGTGGCCTGAGTTGCCTATAGGTGGGGTCAGAGTTACTCATGGGTGTGGCCTGAGTTGCCTATAGGTGGGGTCAGTGTTACTCATGGGTGTGGCCTGACTTGCCTATAGGTGGGGTCAGAGTTACTCATGGGTGTTGGATGATTTTCTAGGAGGTGTGGTCTTATTCTGAAGTGTATTCTGAATTTTCTAGAGGTGTAGACTGAGTTACTTGGGGTGTAGTCTGAATTAATAATGGATGTGGACTAAGTTACCCATGGGTGTGGATAGAGTTACTCTGAGGTGTGGTTATGGTAACTGAGAGGGTGTGGACTGAGTTACTCAGAGGTGTGGCTTGAAGGATATAGTGTGAATTACTCATGGGCGTGGTCAGAGTTACTCAGGGATGTAGTGTGAATTACTCATAGGTGTGGTCTGAGTTACTCAGGGGTGTGGAATGAGTTACCTTTCGGTGTGATCAGAGTTACTCAGAGGGTGTGGTCTGAGTTACTAATGGGTATGGTCAGTTACTCAGAGGGTGTGGTCAGAGTTACTCATGGATGTGGGCTGTTACCTATAGGTGTGAACTGAGTTTCCTGTGGGTGTGGTCTGAGTTACTCATGGGTGTGGTCAAGTACTCAGAGGGTGTGGTCTGGGTTACTCATGGGTGTGGTCAAGTACTCAGAGGGTGTGGTCTGAGTTACTCAAGGGTGTGGTCAGGTACTCAAAGCGCAGTCTGAGTTACTCATGGGTGTGGTCTGAGTTACTCATGGGTGTGGCCTGAGTTGCCTATAGGTGGGGTCAGAGTTACTCATGGGTGTTGGATGATTTTCCAGGAGGTGTGGTCTTATTCAGAAGAGTATTCTGAATTTTCTAGAGGTGTAGACTGAGTTACTTGGAGTGTGGTCTGAGTTACTCAGGGGTGTAGTCTGAACTACTAATGGCTGTGGACTAAGTTACCCATGGGTGTGGATAGAGTTACTCTGAGGTGTGGTTATCGTAACTGAGAGGGTGTGGACTGAGTTACTCAGAGGTGTGGCTTGAAGGATATAGTGTGAATTACTCATGGGCGTGGTCAGAGTTACTCAGGGATGTAGTGTGAATTACTCATAGGTGTGGTCTGAGTTACTCAGGGGTGTGGAATGAGTTACCTTTCGGTGTGATCAGAGTTACTCAGAGGGTGTGGTCTGAGTTACTAATGAGTGTGGTCAGTTACTCAGAGGGTGTGGTCAGAGATACTCATGGATGTGGGCTGAGTTACCTATAGGTGTGGACTGAGTTTCCTGTGGGTGTGGTCTGAATTACTCATGGGTGTGGTCAAGTACTCAGAGGGTGTGGTCTGAGTTACTCATGGGTGTGGTCAGGTACTCAAAGCGTGCGGTCTGAGTTACTCATGGGTATGGTCAGAGTTACTCATGGGTATGGTCAGTTATTTAGGGGTGTGGACTGAGTTCCTCATGGGTGTGGACTGAGTGTCCTATGGGTGTGGTCAGGTATTCAGAGGGTGTGATTTGAGTTACTCATGGGTGTGGTCAGAGTTACTCAGAGGGTGTGGAGTGAGTTACTCATGGGTGTGGTTAGTTACTCGTGGGTGTGGTCATATACTCAGAGTGTGTGGTCAGTTACTCGTGGGTGTGGTCATGTACTCAGAGGGTGTGGTTAGAGTTACTCATGGGTGTGGTCATGTACTCAGAGGGTGAGGTCTGAGTTACTCATGGGTGTGGTCATGTACTCAGAGGGTGAGGTCAGAGTTACTCATGGGTGTGACCATGTACTCAGAGGGTGTGGTCATAGTTACTTGTGGGTGTGACCATGTACTCAGAGGGTGTGGTCAGTTACTCATGGGTGTGGTTATGTACTCAGTGGGTGTGGTCAGAGTTACTCATGGGTGAGCTAATGTACTCAGAGGGTGTGGTCAGTTACTTGTGGGTGTGGTCAGAGTTACTCATGGGTGAGCCAATGTACTCAGAGGGTGTGGTCACAGTTACTTGTGGGTGTGGTCAGGTACTCAGTGTGTGTGGTCAGAGTTACTCATGGGTGTGCCCATGTACTCAGAGGGTGTGGTCACAGTTACTTGTGGGTGTGCTCAGATACTCAGAGGGTGTGGTCAGGTTACTCATGGGTGTGACCATGTACTCAGAGGGTGTGGTCACAGTTACTCATGGGTGTGATCATGTGCTCACGGTTACTCATGGGTGTGACCATGTACTCAGAGGGTGCGGTCACAGTTACTCATGGGTGTGCCAATGTACTCAGAGGGTGTGGTCACAGTTACTTGCGGGTGTGGTCAGGTACTCAGTGGGTGTGGTCAGAGTTACTTACAGGTGTGACCATGTACTCAGAGGGTGGGGTCACAGTTACTCATGGGTGTGACCATGTACTCAGAGGGTGCGGTCACAGTTACTCATGGGTGTGACCATGTACTCAGAGGGTGTGGTCAGTTACTTGTGGGTGTGGTCAGAGTTACTCATGGGTGTGATCTCAGGAGAACTACCCCCTGAACGCTGTTCCCCTGTAGGGTTGAGACTGCAGGAAGGATACTTCCACTCCACGATGCTGATACAGGCTCTGCGGATGGGGTTTTTCAGGGTGAGACACAGTAACGCCCGTGGCGGCCTCGTCGTTGTTGTGGCCCCTTGTTTTTTCTGCTTGCTATATTGCTGTCTTTTCCTCTGCGTGGAGCTGACCGTGGATATGGTGGCATTGGCCGCACTGCCCATTAACTTAGCCTGGCGAGCAGCATCGATCGCGGCCTGCCAGGAGAGGGCAGCACCTGGGGATGCAATGTGCTCTGTCGCCAGGCCGGGGGTAGAGTTCATGGTGCCCAGTGCAGGGAGGGGGTTCATGTAATTCAAGCCTAAAAAAGGGAAGAAAAAAAAGAAAAACTGTTACATGAAAGCATCATTCAGTAGAAAGTCTGATCAGTCACCTCTAGAGCTGAATTCATAATTCTGTTAGTATACTGTCAGCTCAAAAAATTGAGGGCTTCACGTCTCATTGCTGCCCCCTGCTGGTGTCTTTACCGAGCATGGTCTTCAGAAGTATTGCAACTAAGCCAAGGGTGCTGGATAGCGGGGAACAACTGTGCAGTGCAGCTCTGGATGTGACTGGAGCATAGAAAGAGAACGCAGCCAACTTCAGGAGAAGTATAATAGACAGAAACTCGCTGAACATTATAAAACTCTGCAAAGATAATGTGAACAAAGCACCAGTGACTGTGACCTGTACATTATACAGCAGCGTCCTGTACATTATAGCTCAGCGTCCTGTACATTATACAGCAGCGTCCTGTACATTATACAGCAGCGTCCTGTACATTATAGCTCAGCGTCCTGTACATTATACAGCAGCGTCCTGTACATTATAGCTCAGCGTCCTGTACATTATACAGCAGCGTCCTGTACATTATAGCTCAGCGTCCTGTACATTATAGCTCAGCGTCCTGTACATTATAGAGCAGCGTCCTGTACATTATAGAGCAGCATCCTGTACATTATAGCTCAGCATCCTGTACATTATAGAGCAGCGTCCTGTACATTATACAGCAGCGTCCAGTACATTATAGCTCAGCGTCCTGTACATTATAGATCGGAGTCCTGTACATTATAGATCGGAGTCCTGTACATTATACAGCAGCGTCCTGTACATTATAGATCGGAGTCCTGTACATTATAGATCGGAGTCCTGTACATTATAGATTGGAGTCCTGTACATTATAGATCAGCGTCCTGTACATTATAGATCTGCGTCCTGTACATTATAGCTCAGCGTCCTGTACATTATACAGCAGCGTCCTGTACATTATAGTTCGGAGTCCAGTACATTATAGCTCAGCGTCCTGTACATTATACAGCAGCGTCCTGTACATTATAGCTCAGCGTCCTGTACATTATAGATCGGAGTCCTGTACATTATAGATCGGAGTCCTGTACATTATACAGCAGCGTCCTGTACATTATAGATCGGAGTCCTGTACATTATAGATCGGAGTCCTGTACATTATAGATCGGAGTCCTGTACATTATAGATCGGAGTCCTGTACATTATAGATCAGCGTCCTGTACATTATAGATCGGCGTCCTGTACATTATAGCTCAGCGTCCTGTACATTATACAGCAGCGTCCTGTACATTATAGCTCAGCGTCCTGTACATTATAGAGCAGCGTCCTGTACATTATAGATCGGAGTCCAGTACATTATAGCTCAGCGTCCTGTACATTATAGAGCAGCGTCCTGTACATTATAGCTCAGCGTCCTGTACATTATACAGCAGTGTCCTGTACATTATATAGCAGCATCCTGTACATTATAGAGCAGCGTCCTGTACATTATACAGCAGCGTCCTGTACATTATAGCTCAGCGTCCTGTACATTATAGATCGGAGTCCTGTACATTATAGATCGGAGTCCTGTACATTATACAGCAGCGTCCTGTACATTATAGATCGGAGTCCTGTACATTATAGATCGGAGTCCTGTACATTATAGCTCAGCATCCTGTACATTATACAGCAGCGTCCTGTACATTATAGAGCAGCGTCCTGTACATTATACTGCAGCGTCCTGTACATTATAGATCGGAGTCCTGTACATTATAGATCGGAGTCCTGTACATTATAGCTCAGCGTCCTGTACATTATAGATCGGAGTCCTGTACATTATAGCTCAGCGTCCTGTACATTATAGATCGGAGTCCTGTACATTATAGATCGGCGTCCTGTACATTATAGATCGGCGTCCTGTACATTATAGCTCAGCGTCCTGTACATTATAGATCGGAGTCCTGTACATTATAGATCGGCGTCCTGTACATTATAGATCGGCGTCCTGTACATTATAGCTCGGCGTCCTGTGCATTATAGATCGGCGTCCTGTGCATTATAGATCGGAGTCCTGTGCATTATAGATCGGAGTCCTGTGCATTATAGATCGGCGTCCTGTACATTATAGATCGGAGTCCTGTGCATTATAGATCGGAGTCCTGTGCATTATAGATCGGCGTCCTGTACATTATAGCTCGGCGTCCTGTACATTATAGATCGGAGTCCTGTACATTATAGATCGGAGTCCTGTACATTATAGATCGGAGTCCTGTACATTATAGATCGGAGTCCTGTACATTATAGATCGGAGTCCTGTGCATTATAGATCGGCGTCCTGTACATTATAGATCGGAGTCCTGTACATTATAGATCGGAGTCCTGTACATTATAGATCGGCGTCCTGTACATTATACAGCAGCGTCCTGTACATTATACAGCAGCGTCCAGTACATTATAGCTCAGCATCCTGTACATTATACAGCAGCGTCCTGTACATTATACAGCAGCGTCCTGTACATTATAGAGCAGCGTCCTGTACATTATAGATCGGAGTCCTGTACATTATAGCTCAGCGTCCTGTACATTATAGAGCAGCGTCCTGTACATTATAGAGCAGCATCCTGTACATTATACAGCAGCGTCCTGTACATTATACAGCAGCGTACTGTACATTATAGATCGGAGTCCTGTACATTATAGATCGGAGTCCTGTACATTATAGCTCAGCGTCCTGTACATTATAGAGCAGCGTCCTGTACATTATAGAGCAGCATCCTGTACATTATACAGCAGCATCCTGTACATTATACAGCAGCGTCCTGTACATTATAGATCAGCGTCCTGTACATTATAGAGCAGCGTCCAGTACATTATAGCTCAGCGTCCTGTACATTATAGATCAGCGTCCTGTACATTATACAGCAGCGTCCTGTACATTATAGCTCAGCGTCCTGTACATTATAGATCGGAGTCCTGTACATTATAGATCGGAGTCCTGTACATTATACAGCAGCGTCCTGTACATTATAGATCGGAGTCCTGTACATTATAGATCGGAGTCCTGTACATTATAGCTCAGCATCCTGTACATTATACAGCAGCGTCCTGTACATTATAGAGCAGCGTCCTGTACATTATACAGCAGCGTCCTGTACATTATAGATCGGAGTCCTGTACATTATAGATCGGAGTCCTGTACATTATAGCTCAGCGTCCTGTACATTATAGATCGGAGTCCTGTACATTATAGCTCAGCGTCCTGTACATTATAGATCGGAGTCCTGTACATTATAGATCGGCGTCCTGTACATTATAGATCGGCGTCCTGTACATTATAGCTCAGCGTCCTGTACATTATAGATCGGAGTCCTGTACATTATAGATCGGCGTCCTGTACATTATAGATCGGCGTCCTGTACATTATAGCTCAGCGTCCTGTACATTATAGCTCAGCGTCCTGTACATTATAGATCGGAGTCCTCTGCATTATAGATCGGAGTCCTGTGCATTATAGATCGGCGTCCTGTACATTATAGATCGGAGTCCTGTACATTATAGATCGGAGTCCTGTGCATTATAGATCGGAGTCCTGTGCATTATAGATCGGAGTCCTGTGCATTATAGATCGGAGTCCTGTGCATTATAGATCGGCGTTCTGTACATTATAGATCGGCGTCCTGTACATTATAGCTCAGCGTCCTGTGCATTATAGATCGGAGTCCTGTGCATTATAGATCGGAGTCCTGTGCATTATAGATCGGCGTCCTGTACATTATAGATCGGCGTCCTGTACATTATAGATCGGAGTCCTGTACATTATAGATCGGAGTCCTGTACATTATAGATCGGAGTCCTGTACATTATAGATCGGAGTCCTGTACATTATAGATCGGAGTCCTGTGCATTATAGATCAGCGTCCTGTACATTATAGATCGGAGTCCTGTACATTATAGATCGGAGTCCTGTACATTATACAGCAGCGTCCTGTACATTATAGATCGGAGTCCTGTACATTATAGATCGGAGTCCTGTACATTATAGATCGGAGTCCTGTGCATTATAGATCGGAGTCCTGTGCATTATAGATCGGAGTCCTGTACATTATAGATCGGAGTCCTGTACATTATAGATCGGAGTCCTGTGCATTATAGATCGGAGTCCTGTGCATTATAGATCAGCGTCCTGTACATTATAGATCGGAGTCCTGTACATTATAGATCGGAGTCCTGTGCATTATAGATCGGAGTCCTGTGCATTATAGATCGGAGTCCTGTGCATTATAGATCAGCGTCCTGTACATTATAGATCGGAGTCCTGTACATTATAGATCGGAGTCCTGTACATTATAGATCGGAGTCCTGTACATTATAGATCGGAGTCCTGTACATTATAGATCGGAGTCCTGTACATTATAGATCGGAGTCCTGTACATTATAGCTCAGCGTCCTGTACATTATACAGCAGCGTCCAGTACATTATAGCTCAGCATCCTGTACATTATACAGCAGCGTCCTGTACATTATACAGCAGCGTCCTGTACATTATAGCTCAGCGTCCTGTACATTATACAGCAGCGTCCTGTACATTATAGCTCAGCGTCCTGTACATTATAGAGCAGCGTCCTGTACATTATAGAGCAGCGTCCTGTACATTATACAGCAGCGTCCTGTACATTATACAGCAGCGTCCTGTACATTATAGATCAGCGTCCTGTACATTATAGATCGGAGTCCTGTACATTATAGAGCAGCGTCCTGTACATTATAGATCGGAGTCCTGTACATTATAGAGCAGCGTCCTGTACATTATAGATCGGAGTCCTGTACATTATAGAGCAGCGTCCTGTACATTATAGATCAGAGTCCTGTACATTATACAGCAGCATCCTGTACATTATAGATCGGAGTCCTGTACATTATACAGCAGCGTCCTGTACATTATAGAGCAGCGTCCTGTACATTATAGATCGGAGTCCTGTACATTATACAGCAGCGTCCTGTACATTATAGATCGGAGTCCTGTACATTATAGATCGGAGTCCTGTACATTATAGATCGGAGTCCTGTACATTATAGATCGGAGTCCTGTACATTATAGCTCAGCGTCCTGTACATTATACAGCAGCGTCCAGTACATTATAGCTCAGCATCCTGTACATTATACAGCAGCGTCCTGTACATTATACAGCAGCGTCCTGTACATTATAGCTCAGCGTCCTGTACATTATACAGCAGCGTCCTGTACATTATAGCTCAGCGTCCTGTACATTATAGAGCAGCGTCCTGTACATTATAGAGCAGCGTCCTGTACATTATAGATCAGCGTCCTGTACATTATAGATCGGAGTCCTGTACATTATAGAGCAGCGTCCTGTACATTATAGATCGGAGTCCTGTACATTATAGAGCAGCGTCCTGTACATTATAGATCGGAGTCCTGTACATTATAGAGCAGCGTCCTGTACATTATAGATCAGAGTCCTGTACATTATACAGCAGCATCCTGTACATTATAGATCGGAGTCCTGTACATTATACAGCAGCGTCCTGTACATTATAGAGCAGCGTCCTGTACATTATAGATCGGAGTCCTGTACATTATACAGCAGCGTCCTGTACATTATAGATCAGAGTCCTGTACATTATACAGCAGCGTCCTGTACATTATAGATCGGAGTCCTGTACATTATACAGCAGCATCCTGTACATTATAGATCGGAGTCCTGTACATTATACAGCAGCGTCCTGTACATTATAGATCGGAGTCCTGTACATTATACAGCAGCATCCTGTACATTATAGATCGGAGTCCTGTACATTATACAGCAGCGTCCTGTACATTATAGATCAGAGTCCTGTACATTATACAGCAGCGTCCTGTACATTATAGATCGGAGTCCTGTACATTATACAGCAGCATCCTGTACATTATAGATCGGAGTCCTGTACATTATAGATCGGAGTCCTGTACATTATAGATCGGAGTCCTGTACATTATAGATCGGAGTCCTGTACATTATAGATCGGAGTCCTGTACATTATAGATCGGAGTCCTGTACATTATAGATCGGAGTCCTGTACATTATAGCTCAGAGGTGGCGACCTGCAGAAGCGCTGCCGCAGCTCTGGCAGGGACTGGAGGATGCCCATATGAGGCGGTTGTAATGGCGGCAGTGCGGTTCGCGGGTGCGGTTCGGCTCAGTCTTTTTCGTGTCCCTCCTCACGTCGCTCCTAACAAGGTAACAGTCGGCGGCTGTCTCGTCTCCGTCCCGCCGCAGGCTGCAGCCAATCACCGGGGTCCGGATCTTTCCTCATCACTTTTCTACTGACGGCTAAAAATATCCCCGTGTTATATGAAGGAATGAGCGGCATTCTAGGAGGGGGGCACTTACTTATCCTGGTGATGTCAGGACGAGATCCAGACCCCCGGCCCCTGCAGGACGACACCGGGGATGACGTAGACGCCGATTCTGTCCATACTCCAGTCACAGCCAAAGATGCACTTACACAGCAGACTCACAGGAAAACACATTATGATACATGCAGCTTTGGGGGTGACTAGAGCACAAGACCTGACAGTAATGATGGAAACGTTGGTGACAGGAAAGGTGAATAGTCTATTGCTCCCTGTTATCAGCCAGTTCAGGATGTTTTTGATGTTTTTCAATGGGATGAGTGACAAGAAGTGCAGAAACCTCTCCGCCCCCATGACAACTACTATGTCACATATCGCCAGAGCCGAGGCCGTCCAGAGACAATATCCAGTGTGACTGATATCGGCCCCCGGTGTTCTCCATGGAAGAGGAAGCAGCTCGGCCTGTACGGCGGGTGTCAGAGGGGTCACCACCCGAGGATCCGGGGCAGCCGCCGAACACGGAGCTAATCACATCTGACATTGATTTTCCAGGCTAAAAACAAGCACAGAACAATGACGTTGAGAGGGAGAAATCAACCGGGTCTGGTCACAAGCAGCTCCAGAGCTACATTCACTATTCTGCTGGTGCAGTCACTGTGTACATACATTACATTACTGATCCTGACTTACATCCTGTATTATACCCCAGAGCTGCACTCACTATTCTGCTGGTGCAGTCACTGTGTACATACATTACATTACTGATCCTGAGTTACATCCTGTATTATACTCCAGAGCTGCACTCACTATTCTGCTGGTGCAGTCACCGTGTACATACATTACATTACTGATCCTGAGTTACATCCTGTATTATACTCCAGAGCTGCACTCACTATTCTGCTGGTGCAGTCACCGTGTACATACATTACATTACTGACCCTGAGTTACCTCCTGTATTATACTCCAGAGCTGCACTCACTATTCTGCTGGTGCAGTCACTGTGTACATACATTACATTACTGATCCTGAGTTATATCCTGTATTATACTCCAGAGCTGCACTCACTATTCTGCTGGTGCAGTCACTGTGTACATACATTACATTACTGATCCTGAGTTATATCCTGTATTATACGCCAGAGCTGCACTCACTATTCTGCTGGTGCAGTCACTGTGTACATACATTACATTACTGATCCTGAGTTACATCCTGTATTATACTCCAGAGCTGCACTCACTATTCTGCTGGTGCAGTCACCGTGTACATACATTACATTACTGATCCTGAGTTACATCCTGTATTATACTCCAGAGCTGCACTCACTATTCTGCTGGTGGAGTCACTGTGTACATACATTACATTACTGATCCTGAGTTATATCCTGTATTATACTCCAGAGCTGCACTCACTATTCTGCTGGTGCAGTCACTGTGTACATACATTACATTACTGATCCTGAGTTATATCCTGTATTATACGCCAGAGCTGCACTCACTATTCTGCTGGTGCAGTCACTGTGTACATACATTACATTACTGATCCTGAGTTACATCCTGTATTATACTCCAGAGCTGCACTCACTATTCTGCTGGTGCAGTCACTGTGTACATACATTACATTACTGATCCTGAGTTACATCCTGTATTATACTCCAGAGCTGCACTCACTATTCTGCTGGTGCAGTCACTGTGTACATACATTACATTACTGATCCTGAGTTACATCCTGTATTATACTCCAGAGCTGCACTCACTATTCTGCTGGTGGAGTCACTGTGTACATACATTACATTGCTGATCCTGAGTTACATCCTGTATTATACTCCAGAGCTGCACTCACTATTCTGCTGGTGCAGTCACTGTGTACATACATTACATTACTGATCCTGAGTTACATCCTGTATTATACTCCAGAGCTGCACTCACTATTCTGCTGGTGCAGTCACTGTGTACATACATTACATTACTGATCCTGAGTTACATCCTGTATTATACTCCAGAGCTGCACTCACTATTCTGCTGGTGCCGTCACTGTGTACATACATCACATTACTGATCCTGAGTTACCTCCTGTATTATGCTCCAGAGCTGCACTCACTATTCTGCTGGTGCAGTCACTGTGTACATACATTACATTACTGATCCTGAGTTACATCCTGTATTATACTCCAGAGCTGCACTCACTATTCTGCTGGTGCAGTCACTGTGTACATACATTACATTACTGATCCTGAGTTACATCCTGTATTATACTCCAGAGCTGCACTCACTATTCTGCTGGTGGAGTCACTGTGTACATACATTACATTACTGATCCTGAGTTACCTCCTGTATTATACCCCAGAGCTGCACTCACTATTCTGCTGGTGGAGTCACTGTGTACATACATTACATTACTGATCCTGAGTTACATCCTGTATTATACCCCAGAGCTGCACTCGCTATTCTGCTGGTGCAGTCACTGTGTACATACATTACATTACTGATCCTGAGTTACATCCTGTATTATACTCCAGAGCTGCACTCACTATTCTGCTGTGCAGTCACTGTGTACATACATTACATAACTGATCCTGAGTTACATCCTGTATTATACTCCAGAGCTGCACTCACTATTCTGCTGGTGGAGTCACTGTGTACATACATTACATAACTGATCCTGAGTTACATCCTGTATTATACTCCAGAGCTGCACTCACTATTCTGCTGGTGCAGTCACTGTGTACATACATTACATAACTGATCCTGAGTTACATCCTGTATTATACTCCAGAGCTGCACTCACTATTCTGCTGGTGCAGTCACTGTGTACATACATTACATAACTGATCCTGAGTTACATCCTGTATTATACTCCAGAGCTGCACTCACTATTCTGCTGGTAGAGTCAGTGTGTACATACATTACATAACTGATCCTGAGTTACATCCTGTATTATACTCCAGAGCTGCACTCACTATTCTGCTGGTGCAGTCACTGTGTACATACATTACATTATTGATCCTGAGTTACATCCTGTATTATACTCCAGAGCTGCACTCACTATTCTGCTGGTGCAGTCACTGTGTACATACATTACATTACTGATCCTGAGTTACCTCCTGTATTATACTCCAGAGCTGCACTCACTATTCTGCTGGTGCAGTCACTGTGTACATACATTACATTACTGATCCTGAGTTACATCCTGTATTATACTCCAGAGCTGCACTCACTATTCTGCTGGTGCAGTCACTGTGTACATACATTACATTACTGATCCTGAGTTACATCCTGTATTATACTCCAGAGCTGCACTCACTATTCTGCTGGTGCAGTCACTGTGTACATACATTACATTACTGATCCTGAGTTACATCCTGTATTATACTCCAGAGCTGCACTCACTATTCTGCCGGTGCAGTCACTGTGTACATACATTACATTACTGATCCTGAGTTACATCCTGTATTATACTCCAGAGCTGCACTCACTATTCTGCCGGTGCAGTCACTGTGTACATACATTACATTACTGATCCTGAGTTACATCCTGTATTATACTCCAGAGCTGCACTCACTATTCTGCTGGTGCAGTCACTGTGTACAAACATTACATTACTGATCCTGAGTTACATCCTGTATTATACTCCAGAGCTGCACTCTCTATTCTGCTGGTGGAGTCACTGAGTACATACATTACATTACTGATCCTGAGTTACATCCTGTATTATACTCCAGAGCTGCACTCTCTATTCTGCTTGTGCAGTCACTGTGTACATACATTACATTACTGATCCTGAGTTTCATCCTGTATTATACCCCAGAGCTGCACTCACTATTCTGCTGATGCAGTCACTGTGTACATACATTACTGATCCTGAGTTACATCCTGTATTATACCCCAGAGCTGCACTCACTATTCTGCTGGTGCAGTCACTGTGTACATACATTACATTATTGATCCTGAGTTACATCCTGTATTATACTCCAGAGCTGCACTCACTATTCTGCTGGTGCAGTCACTGTGTACATACATTACATTACTGATCCTGTACTGATCCTGAGTTACCTCCTGTATTATACTCCAGAGCTGCATTCACTATTCTGCTTGTGCAGTCACTGTGTACATACATTACATTACTGATCCTGAGTTTCATCCTGTATTATACCCCAGAGCTGCACTCACTATTCTGCTGATGCAGTCACTGTGTACATACATTACATTACTGATCCTGAGTTACATCCTGTATTATACTCCAGAGCAGCACTCACTATTCTGCTGGTGCAGTCACTGTGTACATACATTACATTACTGATCCTGAGTTACCTCTTGTATTATACTCCAGAGCTGCACTCCCTATTCTGCTGGTGCAGTCACTGTGTACATACATTACATTACTGATCCTGAGTTACCTCCTGTATTATACTCCAGAGCTGCACTCACTATTCTGCTGGTGCAGTCACTGTGTACATACATTACATTACTGATCCTGAGTTACCTCCTGTATTATACTCCAGAGCTGCACTCACTATTCTGCTGGTGCAGTCACTGTGTACATATATTACATTACTGATCCTGAGTTTCATCCTGTATTATACTCCAGAGCTGCACTCACTATTCTGCTGGTGCAGTCACTGTGTACATACATTACATTACTGATCCTGAGTTACCTCCTGTATTATACTCCAGAGCTGCACTCACTATTCCGCTGGTGCAGTCAATGTGTACATACATAGCATTACTGATCCTGTACTGATCCTGAGTTACCTCCTGTATTATACTCCAGAGCTGCACTCATGATTCTGTGGTGACCTCACTGTATTGGGGGCTGTTGAGGATCTTATATTGGGGGCTGAGGTGACCATACTGTGTAGGGCGCTGTGGAGGACATCATACACAACACATCACCAAACCCCCCATCAGACCATGAATACATGACCAGTCATCAATAGTACTTGAATACAGCACCAGAACAACCATCACTACATAAATACGTCACCAGAACCACCATCAGAACAGGATTACGTCACCATAACCACCATTAGTACAAGAAAACGTAATCAGAACCACCATCAGTACATGAATATCATGAATATATCACCAGAACCACCAACAAAACAGAAATACGTGACCAAAACTGCCGTCAGTACATGAATAAGTCACCAGAACCACCATCAGAACAGGAATCAGTCACCAGAACCACCTTCAGTACATGAATACATCACTAGAACACAAATATGTCACCAGAACCACCATCGGTACATGAATATGCCACCAGAACCACCATCAGAACAGGAATATGTCACCAAAATCACTATCACTATATGAATACGTCACAAGAACTACTATCATTACATGAATACGTCACCAGAACTACCAGCAATACATGAATAAGTCACCAGAATTACCATCAGAACAGGAACACATAAACAGGACACACATCAGAACAGGAAAACAGCACCTGAACAACCATCACTACATGAATATGTCACCGGAACCACCATCAGAACAGAAATACTATTACGCATAGCGGGCTCACACGGTGTGGTGGATCGACTAATCCCAAGGTCCAGGTGGGCACATGGGCCACGGGCGTCAGTGTAGCAGCTAGATGGAGCACGTGGAACAAGGACACGTAGAGTGCAAACTAAAAGTTTAATAAAGTCCTGGAAACCACTGGGAGATATCACAGTTACTGAAGAACGTAGGCAAACAGGAAACGTCATGGAGATGCAGACAGGCGGCAGAACACCAGAGTCACAAGAAAGTCTAATACCATGGAAGCCGCACACAGCCAGGAAGACGTCCTGAAAACCGCAGGTGGGAGTGAAGAAGAGGTCCTAGAAGATCGTGGACAGGTAGCAGACAAAACTCCCGAGTGACAAGAAAGTCTAATACTTTGGTCTTCCACAGACAAGTATCAAGGTTACTGGAAACCACAAACAAGTACATAGCAATAATGGAAACCGCAGGTAGGTAGGCAGCAAGGTTACTGGAAACCGCAGACAAGTAACTCAGGGACTGAAAACCATAGACAAGCAGGAGACGTCCTGATGAATGTGAACTGAAACTTTGCTCAGCAAACTGAGTTACCACAAGTCTCAGAGCAATACCAAGACACAGATGTGTCTCTGGGGAGTCTTTATATAGGCCTTGGAAATACAACACATGGATCACGCTGGGCTACTTGCAAAGACCGATGTGGAACAACAAAAAATCAAAAGGACCGGGGCATGTGCGTAACAAATATGTCACCAGCACCACTATCACTACATGAATACGTCACCAGAACCACCATCACAAGAGGAATACATCACCAGAACCAACATCAGTACATGAATATGTCACCAGAACCACCATCACAAGAGGAATACATCACCAGAACCAACATCAGTACATGAATATGTCACCAGAACCACCATCAGTACATGAATACGTCACCAGAACCACCACCAGTACATGAGTACATCACCAGACCCACCATCAGTACATGAATGTCACCAGAACCACCATCAATACATGAATATGTCACCAGAACTACCATCAGTACTCGAATAAATCACCAGAACCACCATCAGTATATAAATATGTCACAAGAAGCACAATTATTACATGAATACGTCACCAGAACCACTAGGAACACATGAATACAGCACCAGAACCACCATTAGTACATCAATACAGAACCACCATTAGTACATGTGTAGCACCCTGAGGATTCGGCTGCTACAGGGGTATTGCACCTCAAGCCAGAGGTGTGATATTCCACTCCCGGGTAAGGATGGAGTGTGGAACTGAGCTCAGTTAGCTGCATACACTACATACATCCCATTTCCGAGGGACAGACCGATGGTACTCCCACTAGGTATATGTGCAGGTACGACAGTGTCTGTCCCTGGCTGGAGTGGGAGGGGGGTGGAACATCCCAGTAGTGTAGGGGCAGATAGGGGGAGCAGTCTGGGTAAGGCTAGGAGCTCATTGGGTGCTGGTCACCTGAGCTCACACATAGAGGGAGTATATAAGGTGGGAACCATCTTAGATCAGGGTCAGTCAGTCTTCTGTAGAGAGTCAGTCAGTCCTGAGAGAGGTCCAGGAGCGCCTGCAGAGAGAAGAGAGAGAGGAGAAGAGAAGGACCCAGAGGGGGAGAAGAAGGAACCCCAAGAACCCAGAATTAGACCAGAAGGGTGAAGGGTTGGCACGCAAGGGAACCGGATCCCAAATTAGTGGAGGAGAGAAACAACCCTCAGCTAAGAACCGGAGGCTGCGACATTACATGTGGAGCAGCCCCTCACCAAGTCCACAAGGAAGGCACACCAGGTATAGGGTCAGGGAACCCCGAAGAGGTGCACCCAATAGGAGACCCGAGGGAGCCGGACATAAGTGGACCCCTGGTGAGAAAGGCCAGTAGAGAGGACAGTCAGAAAGGGAGCTCAGGACCACGCTCCAGAATTGCTAGGGGGTTGGCCGAGTCCAGGACCTGGTGGACGCAGCACGGCTCGGGCGGTCACTCAAGGCCAGAGTGACCAACAGAACAGCAGTAAGTAAAAACCCTGAACTGCACAGCCCGACTCTGAGTCTTCTTACCATCCACACTGCATCACCACTACCACCATCCTCTACACCTGACCCCCTGAGGCTATACCCCTCCCGTTGGGGGTTATACTACCGGAAGCTGCACACACACCACCAGCCTCAGCGGACCCTGCTGCAGCGGCGGCTGTATTGACCGCAAATCAACGGGTGGCGTAGTCGACACTAAGAACACTAACAACATCTGTAAAGACTGCCACACACGGAGTTTGACACCCTGGGCACGGACCGGGTCACCGCCACTCGGAGACTACAACCCCCATCTGATCCGGCTCCGGGTATCCCCCAAACAACACTGGCCCAGGGGGCGCGTCACATGAATTCGTCAACAGAACCTTCATCAACAATCACTTTATCAATAAATAAGGTCTGTTTAGTTACCATTAGGGTATCTGTCAAATGCTGGATTGAAACCAAACGGCCCCTATTATAGTAAAGCTATATCAGTTTAAGCATCTCATATTTCCTGGTTTTCTCAGCGCTGTCTGGCGGTATACATTAGTACCTACAACTCGCAGGCATTGGTGCCCGGTTCTCACTATGGTTCGGGCATCTCAGAAATGTGTTTACATCAGAAGAATCTGGAGACAATTACTGGACTGTGAGTCAGGGACACGAGCGGTGAGGGCCCGGCCCGACCTGACGTCATTATCGGGATCACACTGGTGTCATCATCCCATATCCTCTGAGAACATGAAGAAGGAGGGACCTTTTTGAATGTTTTTGCGTTGACCACATTGGACTATAGCCATATAGTGCCCATACAGGGTCACACAGTCCTAGAGTAATACGGTCATATAGTGCCCATACAGGGTCACACAGTCCTAGAGTAATACAGCCATATAGTGCACATGCAGGATCACACAGTCCTAGAGTAATACGGCCATATAGTGCAAATACAGGGACTCGCGGTACTAGAGTAATACGGCCATATAGTGCCCATACAGAGTCACACAGTCCTGGAATAATATGGTCATATAGTGCACATACAGGGACTCGCCGTACTAGAGTAATACGGCCATATAGTGCACATACAGGGTCACAGAGTCCTAGAGTAATACGGCTATATAGTGCTCATACAGGGTCACCCAGTCCTAGAGTAATACGGCCATATAGTGCACATGCAGGATCACACAGTCCTAGAGTAATACGGTCATATAGTGCACATACAGGGACTCGCGGTACTAGAGTAATACGGCCATATAGTGCCCATACAGAGTCACACAGTCCTGGAATAATATGGTCATATAGTGCACATACAGGGACTCGCCGTACTAGAGTAATACGGCCATATAGTGCACATACAGGGTCACAGAGTCCTAGAGTAATACGGCTATATAGTGCTCATACAGGGTCACCCAGTCCTAGAGTAATACGGCCATATAGTGCACATACAGGATCACACAGTCCTAGAGTAATACGGCCATATAGTGCAAATACAGGGACTCGCGGTACTAGAGTAATACGGCCATATAGTGCCCATACAGAGTCACACAGTCCTGGAATAATACGGTCATATAGTGCACATACAGGGACTCGCCGTACTAGAGTAATACGGCCTTATATTGCCCATACAGGGTCACACAGTCCTAGAGTAATACGGTTATATAGTGCTCATACAGGGTCACACAGTCCTAGAGTAATACGGCTATATAGTGATCATACAGGGTCACACAGTCCTAGAGTAATACGGCCATATAGTGCACATACACAATCACACAGTGTTAGAGTAATACGGCCATATAGTGCACAGAGGGTCACACAGTCCTTTAGTAATACAGCCATATAGTGCTCATACAGGGTCACACAACACTATAGTAATACGGCCATATAGTGCACATGGAGGGTCACACAGTCCTATAGTAATACCGTCCTATAGTGAACATACAGGGTCACACAGCACTAGAGTAATACAGCCATATAGTGCACAGACAGGTTCACACAGTCCTGGAATAATATGGCCATATAGTGCACATAGAAGGTCACATAGTCCTAGAGTAATATAGCCATATAGTGCACATACAGGGTCATACAGTCCTAGAGTAATATGGCAATATAGTGCACATACAGGGTCACACAGTCTTATAGTAATACAGCCATATAGTGCACATACAGGGTCACCCAGTCCTGGAGTAATACGGCCAAACAGTGCACATACAGGGTCATACAGTCCTAGATTAATACAGCCATATAGTGCACATACAGGGTCATACAGTCCTAGAATAATACGGTCATATAGTGCACATACAGAGTCACACAGTCCTAGAGTAATACATGCAGCCATATAGTGCACATATAGGGTCACATAGTCCTATAGTAATGCAGCCATATAGTGCACATACAGGGTCATACAGTACTGAAGTAATACCGTCATATAGTGCACAGAGGGTCACACAGTCCTATGGTAATACAGCCATATAGTGCAATTACACGGTCACACATTCCTGGAGTAATACGGCCATATAGTGCACCGCTGTACTGAAGTAATACCGTCATATAGTGCACATAGAGGGACACACAATACTGAAGCAATACCGTCATATAGTGCACATAGAGGGTTACACAGTACTAATTCAGTCATATAATGCACACACAGTCCTATAGTAATACCGTCATATAGTGCACATACAGGGTGACACAGTCCTGAAGTAATAAGAACATATAGTGCACATACATAGTCACACAGTACTATAGTAATACCGTCATATAGTGTACATACACAGTCCTACAGTAATATCATCCTATAGTGCACATACACAGTACTATAGTAATACCGCCCTATAGTAATACCGTCATATAGTGTACATACAGTCCTATAGTAATACAGTCATATAGTGTACATACACAATCCTATAGTAATATCATCCTATAGTGCACATACACAGTCCTATAGTAATACTGTCCTATAGTAATACCGCCCTATAGTGCACAGTCACACAGAGCTCAATCATCGCTCTTCGATAATCTCGCACAGACAGCCGTGTCCACTTTGTTAACCCTTCATGTTCAGTGGACATATGTCGCCCCCCGTCATCCCCTCATGAGTACAGCAAAGGTTCCTTTTCTTAGGTCCTTACATTCAGGCTCTCATGTTGTACCGCCTGGGGTAATCGTGACCCCGCGACACGGTGACCTCACACCCGCGGGCCGGAGATTGGGGAGAACTTCTATTAATCTGGATGAATAGTTAATAAACGATGACCCAGAGCAAAGTGATGAAGACCGAACCGAAGCTGCGGCTGCGCCCAACACTGACGGCGCAGGGAAGGACGGCGAAGGGAAGGATGGCGAAGGGAAGGACGGCGAAGGAAAGGACGGTGAAGGGAAGGACGGCGAAGGAAAGGACGGCGAAGGAAAGGACGGCGAAGGAAAGGACGGCGAAGGAAAGGACGGCGAAGGAAAGGACGGCGAAGGGAAGGACGGCGAAGGGAAGGACGGCGAAGGGAAGGACGGCGAAGGGAAGGACGGCGAAGGGAAGGACGGCGAAGGGAAGGACGGCACAGGGAAGGACGGCGAAGGGAAGGACGGCGAAGGGAAGGACGGCGAAGGGAAGGACGGCGAAGGGAAGGACGGCGAAGGGAAGGACGGCGAAGGGAAGGACGGCGAAGGGAAGGACGGCGCAGGACAACGCAGGGAAGGACAGCGAAGGGAAGGACGGCGAAGGGAAGGACGGCGCAGGGAAGGACGGCGAAGGGAAGGACGGCGCAGGGAAGGACGGCGCAGGGAAGGACGGCGCAGCCAAGGACGGCGAAGGGAAGGACGGCGCAGGACAACGCAAGGAAGGACAATGCAGGGAAGGAAGGCGCAGGGAAGGACGGCGCAGGGAAGGACGGCGAAGGGAAGGACGGCGAAGGGAAGGACAGCGCAGAGAAGGACGGCGCAGGGAAGGACGGCGCAGGACAACGCAGGGAAGTACGGTGAAGGGAAGGACGGCGAAAGGAAGGACGGCGCAGAGAAGGACGGCGCAGGGAAGGACGGCGCAGCCAAGGACGACGAAGGGAAGGACGGCGCAGAGAAGGACGGCGCAGGGAAGGACAATGCAGGGAAGGACGGCGTAGGGAAGGACGGCGCAGGTAAAAGACGGTGCAGAGAAGGACTTCGCAGGGAAAGACGGCATGGGGAAGGACGGCTCAGGGAAGGACGACGCAGGGAAGGACGGCGCAGAGAAGAACGGCGCAGGGTAGGACGGCTCGGGGAAGGACGGAGCAGGGAAGGACGGCGCAGGGAAGGACGGCTCAGGGAAGGACGGCGCAGGGAAGGACAGCGCAGGGAAGGACGGCGCATGGAAGGATGGAGCAGGGAAGGATGGCGCAGAGAAGGACGGCACAGGGATGGATAGCGCAGGGAAGGACGGCACATGGAAGGACAGCGCTCCCTATGGGCGACATTCATCATTGCTCAGCAGACAGTATCACACAGGATAGGATTAGATACACACTCAGCAGACAGTATCACTCAGGAGAGGATTAGATACAAAGCTCAGCAGACAGTATCACACAGGATAGAATTAGATACATGGCTCAGCAGACAGTATCACACAGAACAAGATTAGATACACAGCTCAGCAGACAGAATCACACAGGATAGGATTAGATACACGGCTCAGCAGTCAGTATCACACAGGAGAAAATTAGATACAGTGCAGATTTGTGCATGTTTCTTCTCTCCAGGACAGAGATCTGCGTACAGGGATGTGACATTATCTGAGTGTCACACGTGTGCAGCCATCAGAAGAGGAGCTGAGCCCCTACAGATGTGGAGAAAGAGGGGTCAGCTGAGGACATCAGAGCAAAGTGTCAGACGAGCAGACAACTGAGATCACCTGATCACAACCCGACCGACAGACGCATCATCCATCCTCAGGAGACACATCACACAGCTGGCACCAATGTGCACAGAGCACTACTGATCCACGGAAACCCCCTGTATTATCCTCCAGAGCTGCACTCACTATTCTGCTGGTGGAGTCACTGTGTTCATACATTACATTACTGATCCTGAGTTACATCCTGTATTATACTCCAGAGCTGCACTCACTATTCTGCTGGTGGAGTCACTGTGTACATACAGTACATTACTGATCCTGAGTTACCTCCTGTATTATACTCCAGAGCTGCACTCACTATTCTGCTGGTGCAGTCACTGTGTACATACATTACATTACTGATCCTGAGTTACATCCTGTATTATACTCCAGAGCTGCACTCACTATTCTGCTGGTGCAGTCACTGTGTACATACATTACATTACTGATCCACGGATACCTCCTGTATTATCCTCCAGAGCTGCACTCACTATTATGCTGGTGGAGTCACTGTGTTAATACATTACATTACTGATCCTTAGTTACATATTGTATTATACTCCAGAGCTGCACTCACTATTCTGCTGGTGGAGTCACTGTGTTCATACATTACATTACTGATCCTGAGTTACATCCTGTATTATACTCCAGAGCTGCACTCACTATTCTGCTGGTGCAGTCACTGTGTACATACAGTACATTACTGATCCTGAGTTACCTCCTGTATTATACTCCAGAGCTGCACTTACTATTCTGCTGGTGCAGTCACTGTGTACATACATTACATTACTGATCCTGAGTTACATCCTGTATTATCCTCCAGAGCTGCACTCACTATTCTGCTGGTGCAGTCACTGTGTACATACATTACATTACTGATCCTGAGTTACATCCTGTATTATCCTCCAGAGCTGCACTCACTATTCTGCTGGTGCGGTCACTGTGTACATACATTACATTACTGATCCACGGATACCTCCTGTATTATACCCCAGAGCTGCACTCACTATTCTGCTGGTGAAATATCTAAGTAATGTAATGTATGTACACAGTGACTACACCAGCAGAATAGTGAGTGCAGCTCTGGAGTATAATACAGGATGTAACTCAGGATCAGTAATGCAATGTATGTACACAATGACTGCACCAGCAGAATAGTGAGCGCAGCTCTGGAGTATAATACAGGATGTAACTCAGGATCAGTAATGTAATGTATGTACACAGTGACTGCACCAGCAGAATAGTAAGTGCAGCTCTGGAGTATAATACAGGAGGTAACTCAGGATCAGTAATGTACTGTATGTACACAGTGACTGCACCAGCAGAATAGTGAGTGCAGCTCTGGAGTATAATACAGGATGTAACTCAGGATCAGTAATGTAATGTATGAACACAGTGACTCCACCAGCAGAATAGTGAGTGCAGCTCTGGAGTATAATACAGGAGGTAACTCAGGATCAGTAATGTAATGTATGTACACAATGACTGCACCAGCAGAATAGTGAGTGCAGCTCTGGAGTATAATACAGGATGTAACTCAGGATCAGTAATGTAATGTATGTACACAGTGACTGCACCAGCAGAATAGTGAGTGCAGCTCTGGAGTATAATACAGGAGGTAACTCAGGATCAGTAATGTAATGTATGTACACAGTGACTGCACCAGCAGAATAGTGAGTGCAGCTCTGGAGTATAATACAGGAGGTAACTCAGGATCAGTAATGTAATGTATGTACACAGTGACTGCACCAGCAGAATAGTGAGTGCAGCTCTGGAGTATAATACAGGATGTAACTCAGGATCAGTAATGTAATGTATGAACACAGTGACTCCACCAGCAGAATAGTGAGTGCAGCTCTGGAGTATAATACAGGATGTAACTCAGGATCAGTAATGTAACGTATGTACACACTGACTGCACCAGCAGAATAGTGAATGCAGCTCTGGAGTATAATACAGGGGGTAACTCAGGATCAGTAATGTAATGTATGTACACAGTGACTGCACCAGCAGAATAGTGAGTGCAGCTCTGGAGTATAATACAGGATGTAACTCAGGATCAGTAATGTAATGTATGTACACAGTGACTGCACCAGCAGAATAGTGAGAGCAGCTCTGGAGTATAATACTGAATGTAACTCAGGATCAGTAATGTAATGTATGTACACAATGACTGCACCAGCAGAATAGTGAGTGCAGCTCTGGAGTATAATACAGGATGTAACTCAGGATCAGTAATGTAATGTATGTACACAGTGACTGCACCAGCAGAATAGTGAGTGCAGCTCTGGAGTATAATACAGGATGTAACTCAGGATCAGTAATGTAATGTATGTACACAGTGACTGCACCAGCAGAATAGTGAGTGCAGCTCTGGAGTATAATACAGGATGTAACTCAGGATCAGTAATGTAATGTATGTACACAATGACTGCACCAGCAGAATAGTGAGTGCAGCTCTGGAGTATAATACAGGATGTAACTCCGCATCAGTAATGTAATGTATGTACACAGTGACTGCACCAGCAGAATAGTGAGTGCAGCTCTGGAGTATAATACAGGAGGTAACTCAGGATCAGTAATGTAATGTATGTACACAGTGACTGCACCAGCAGAATAGTGAGTGCAGCTCTGGAGTATAATACAGGATGTAACTAAGGATCAGTAATGTAATGTATGAACACAGTGACTCCACCAGCAGAGTAGTGAGTGCAGCTCTGGAGTATAATACAGGATGTAACTCAGGATCAGTAATGTAATGTATGTACACAGTGACTGCACCAGCAGAATAGTGAGTGCAGCTCTGGAGTATAATACAGGGGGTAACTCAGGATCAGTAATGAAATGTATGAACACAGTGACTCCACCAGCAGAATAGTGAGTGCAGCTCTGGAGTATAATACAGGATGTAACTAAGGATCAGTAATGTAATGTATGAACACAGTGACTCCACCAGCAGAGTAGTGAGTGCAGCTCTGGAGTATAATACAGGATGTAACTCAGGATCAGTAATGTAATGTATGTACACAGTGACTGCACCAGCAGAATAGTGAGTGCAGCTCTGGAGTATAATACAGGAGGTAACTAAGGATCAGTAATGTAATGTATGAACACAGTGACTCCACCAGCAGAATAGTGAGTGCAGCTCTGGAGTATAATACAGGATGTAACTCAGGATCAGTAATGTAATGTATGTACACAGTGACTGCACCAGCAGAATAGTGAGTGCAGCTCTGGAGTATAATACAGGGGGTAACTCAGGATCAGTAATGTAATGTATGTACACAGTGACTCCACCAGCAGAATAGTGAGTGCAGCTCTGGAGTATAATACAGGAGGTAACTCAGGATCAGTAATGTAATGTATGTACACAGTGACTGCACCAGCAGAATAGTGAGTGCAGCTCTGGAGTATAATACAGGAGGTAACTCAGGACCAGTAATGTAATGTATGTACACAGTGACTGCACCAGCAGAATAGTGAGTGCAGTTCTGGAGTATAATACAGGATGTAACTAAGGATCAGTAATGTAATGTATGAACACAGTGACTCCACCAGCAGAATAGTGAGTGCAGCTCTGGAGTATAATACAGGATGTAACTCAGGATCAGTAATGTAATGTATGTACACAGTGACTGCACCAGCAGAATAGTGAGTGCAGCTCTGGAGTATAATACAGGGGGTAACTCAGGATCAGTAATGTAATGTATGTACACAGTGACTGCACCAGCAGAATAGTGAGTGCAGCTCTGGAGTATAATACAGGATGTAACTCAGGATCAGTAATGTAATGTATGTACACAGTGACTGCACCAGCAGAATAGTGAGTGCAGCTCTGGAGTATAATACAGGATGTAAATCAGGATCAGTAATGTAATGTATGTACACAGTGACTGCACCAGCAGAATAGTGAGTGCAGCTCTGGAGTATAATACAGGATGTAACTCAGGATCAGTAACGTAATGTATGTACACAGTGACTGCACCAGCAGAATAGTGAGTGCAGCTCTGGAGTATAATACAGGATGTAAATCAGGATCAGTAATGTAATGTATGTACACAGTGACTGCACCAGCAGAATAGTGAGTGCAGCTCTGGAGTATAATACAGGATGTAACTCAGGATCAGTAATGTAATGTATGTACACAGTGACTGCACCAGCAGAATAGTGAGCGCAGCTCTGGAGTATAATACAGGAGGTAACCCAGGATCAGTAATGTAATGTATGTACACAGTGATTGCACCAGCAGAATAGTGAGTGCAGCTCTGGAGTATAATACAGGATGTAACTCAGGATCAGTAATGTAATGTATGTACACAGTGACTGCACCAGCAGAATAGTGAGTGCAGCTCTGGAGTATAATACAGGAGGTAACTCAGGATCAGTAATGTAATGTATGTACACAGTGACTGCACCAGCAGAATAGTGAGTGCAGCTCTGGAGTATAATACAGGATGTAACTCCGGATCAGTAATGTAATGTATGTACACAGTGACTGCACCAGCAGAATAGTGAGTGCAGCTCTGGAGTATAATACAGGATGTAACTCAGGATCAGTAATGTAATGTATGTACACAGTGACTGCACCAGCAGAATAGTGAGTGCAGCTCTGGAGTATAATACAGGATGTAATTCAGGATCAGTAATGTAATGTATGTACACAGTGACTGCACCAGCAGAATAGTGAGTGCAGCTCTGGAGTATAATACAGGATGTAACTCAGGATCAGTAATGTAATGTATGTACACAGTGACTGCACCAGCAGAATAGTGAGCGCAGCTCTGGAGTATAATACAGGAGGTAACCCAGGATCAGTAATGTAATGTATGTACACAGTGATTGCACCAGCAGAATAGTGAGTGCAGCTCTGGAGTATAATACAGGATGTAACTCAGGATCAGTAATGTAATGTATGTACACAGTGACTGCACCAGCAGAATAGTGAGTGCAGCTCTGGAGTATAATACAGGAGGTAACTCAGGATCAGTAATGTAATGTATGTACACAGTGACTGCACCAGCAGAATAGTGAGTGCAGCTCTGGAGTATAATACAGGATGTAACTCCGGATCAGTAATGTAATGTATGTACACAGTGACTGCACCAGCAGAATAGTGAGTGCAGCTCTGGAGTATAATACAGGATGTAACTCAGGATCAGTAATGTAATGTATGTACACAGTGACTGCACCAGCAGAATAGTGAGTGCAGCTCTGGAGTATAATACAGGATGTAATTCAGGATCAGTAATGTAATGTATGTACACAGTGACTGCACCAGCAGAATAGTGAGTGCAGCTCTGGAGTATAATACAGGATGTAACTCAGAATCAGTAATGTAATGTATGTACACAGTGACTGCACCAGCAGAATAGTGAGCGCAGCTCTGTAGTATAATACAGGAGGTAACCCAGGATCAGTAATGTAATGTATGTACACAGTGATTGCACCAGCAGAATAGTGAGTGCAGCTCTGGAGTATAATACAGGATGTAACTCAGGATCAGTAATGTAATGTATGTACACAGTGACTGCACCAGCAGAATAGTGAGCGCAGCTCTGTAGTATAATACAGGAGGTAACCCAGGATCAGTAATGTAATGTATGTACACAGTGATTGCACCAGCAGAATAGTGAGTGCAGCTCTGGAGTATAATACAGGATGTAACTCAGGATCAGTAATGTAATGTATGTACACAGTGACTGCACCAGCAGAATAGTGAGTGCAGCTCTGGAGTATAATACAGGAGGTAACTCAGGATCAATAATGTAATGTATGTACACAGTGACTGCACCAGCAGAATAGTGAGTGCAGCTCTGGAGTATAATACAGGATGTAACTCAGGATCAGTAATGTAATGTATGTACACAGTGACTGCACCAGCAGAATAGTGAGTGCAGCTCTGGAGTATAATACAAGAGGTAACTCAGGATCAGTAATGTAATGTATGTACACAGTGACTGCACCAGCAGAATAGTGAGTGCAGCTCTGGAGTATAATACAGGATGTAACTCAGGATCAGTAATGTAATGTATGTACACAGTGACTGCACCAGCAGAATAGTGAGTGCAGCTCTGGAGTATAATACAGGATGTAACTCAGGATCAGTAATGTAATGTATGTACACAGTGACCGCACCAGCAGAATAGTGAGTGCAGCTCTGGAGAATAATACAGGATGCAACTCAGGATCAGTAATGTAATGTATATACACAGTGACTGCACCAGCAGAATAGTGAGTGCAGCTCTGGAGTATAACACAGGATGTAACTCAGGATCAGTAATGCAATGTATGTACACAGTGACTGCACCAGCAGAATAGTGAGTGCAGCTCTGGAGTATAATACAGGAGGTAACTCAGGATCAGTAATGTAATGTATATACACAGTGACTGCACCAGCAGAATAGTGAGTGCAGCTCTGGAGTATAATACAGGATGTAACTCAGGATCAGTAATGTAATGTATGTACACAGTGACTGCACCAGCAGAATAGTGAGTGCAGCTCTGGAGTATAATACAGGATGTAACTCAGGATCAGTAATGTAATGTATGTACACAGTGACTGCACCAGCAGAATAGTGAGTGCAGCTCTGGAGTATAATACAGGATGTAACTCAGGATCAGTAATGTAATGTATGTACACAGTGACTGGACCAGCAGAATAGTGAGTGCAGCTCTGGAGTATAATACAGGAGGTAACTCAGGATCAGTAATGTATGTACACAGTGACTGCACCAGCAGAATAGTGAGTGCAGCTCTGGAGTATAATACAGGATGTAACTCAGGATCAGTAATGTAATGTATGTACACAGTGACTGCACCAGCAGAATAGTGAATGTAGCTCTGGAGTATAATACAGGATGTAACTCAGGATCAGTAATGTAATGTATGTACACAGTGACTGCACCAGCAGAATAGTGAGTGCAGCTCTGGGGTATAATACATGATGTAACTCAGGATCAGTAATGTAATGTATGTACACAGTGACTGCACCAGCAGAATAGTGAGTGCAGCTCTGGGGTATAATACATGATGTAACTCAGGATCAGTAATGTAATGTATGTACACAGTGACTGCACCAGCAGAATAGTGAGTGCAGCTCTGGAGTATAATACAGGAGGTAATTCAGGATCAGTAATGTAATGTGGGAGTATATTATAATCAGTGATGGGTGCGGCGCTCTGACAACCTCTGTAGACACATGGTTTATGGGCAGGTTGTCACCATTTTTAGCAGCAATAACCGTGGGTCACAACGAGTTTCGTGGCCCCCTGTGGATTCCGGGAAGAGGGAGGGTAAAGTAACTTGTTTATGTAAAGTTGATTGGTTGCTGTGGTAACGAGGCGACTTTTCCTTGTGATCCGCGAGGTTCTGAGTGTTTCCGCGCTGAACGTCAGATGTTCCATTCAATTACCGCTCATCGATCTGCGGCTCCATAACAGATACATAATGATGGCTCTTAGGACGAGACGCGGCTGATAGATCCACATCACGGCCGGAATATGAATTTTCCACAAACTATAACTTGATTCCATGAGATAAATGACCCCCGCCCCTCCCCCTATATACTGCGCTCCGCATTGATGGATACAGATCACCTCCGAACACCAGCAATCACCTGCCGAGATACCAGCGCACAAGAAAACATTTCCTACAGAGAGAAACGTCTATAATTAATGAGAGCAATAAAGGAATGGCGCAGAAAGCCGACATTACTCATATATGTATATAATATATAGGGGAAGGCGGCACCGAGATATCAGAGGAAAACAACTCACACGACAAGAGTCAGGGCCGAAAGTGCTGCCCCCCTGAAATTGTTCCAGACAATGAAGCATTTCCCCCAGAACATTATCACAGGTCCCCAGCTTTTCTTATACACAGGTTTATTTCCTTTGTGTTTATTGGAACAACATAAAAAACAGAGAAAAAAGGCAAATTGGAGATAATTTCACAAAAAAAAACAAAAATGTTCCGGACACAATTGTTTCCCCTCCTTAATATTTGGTGTCGCCCTCTGGAATAAATAAATCAGTCGCTTCCTATAACCATCAGCTTCTTCCTCCTCAGCCGGGATCTTGGACTCTTCTTACAATCGTCTCCAGGTCTCTCATATCTGAAGACGTCTTGTAAGATCTCTCCACAGGGGTCAATGGGATTTACATCCTGACTCATTGCTGCCACTTCAGAACTCTCCAGCGCTTTGTTTCCACCCATTTCTGGGGACTTCTTGAAGTATGTTTGGGGTCATTGTCCTGCTGGAAGACCCATGACCTAGGACGCACATCCAGCTTTCTGACACTGGGCGCTATATTGCCACCCAAAATCCTCTGGTAAACTTCAGATTTCATGATGCCTTGCCCACAGTCAAGGCACCCAGTACCAGAGGCATTAAAACAACCCCAAAACATCTGTGACCCTCCACCATGTCTGACTGTAGATACTGTGTTCTTTTCTTTGTAGGCCTCATTCTGTTTTCGGTAAACAGCAGAATGATGTGCTTCACCAAAAAGCTCTAACTTAGTCTCATCTGTCCATAAGTCATTTCCCCAGAAGGATTTTAGCTTACTCATGAACATTTTGGCAAACTGCAGTGTAGCTTTTTTATGGCTTTATGTCAACAGTGGGGTCCTGCGGGGTCTTCTGCCATAGAGTTTTATTTCATTCACACGTGGACGGATAGTTCGTGCTGACACTGACGCACCCTGAGCCTGCAGGACAGCTTGGATTTCTCTGGAATTTGATTGATGCTGCTTATCCACCATCCGGACTATCCTACGTTGTAACCTTTTATCAATATTTCTCTACCGTCCACATCCAGGGAGATTATCTGCAGTGCCATTGGGCTAGAAACTTTTTGATTATATTGCGCACCGTGGACAAAGGAACATCAAGATCTCTGGGGATGGACTTGTAACCTTCAGATTGTTGATTTTTTTCAACAATTCTGGTTCTCCAGTCCTCAGACAGTTCTCTTCTCCTCTCTCTGTTCTCCATGCTTAGTGTGGCACACAGACACAATTGTCTGGGAGAAATATTTAATTTTATGGAACAATTTCAAGGTTCCCAACACTTTTGGGGATGAATGAAACTACTATAACACTGTTGCCAATGTACAAGAATATAACTAATATAATACTGCTCCTATATACAAGAATATAACTACTATAATACTGCTCCTATAACAAGAATATAACTACTATAATACTGCCCCCTATGTACAAGAATATAACTACTATAATACTGCTCCTATGTACAAGAATATAACTACTATAATACTGCTCCTATGTACAAGAATATAATTACTATAATACTGCCCCTATGTACAAGAATATAACTACTATAATACTGCTCCCTATGTACAAGAATATATCTACTATAATACTGCTCCTATGTACAAGAATATAACTACTATAATACTGCCACCTATGTACAAGAATATAACTACTATAATACTGCCCCCTATGTGCAAGAATATAACTACTATAATACTGCCCCCTATGTACAAAAATATAACTACTATAATACTGCTCCTATGTACAAGAATATAACTACTATAATACTGCCCCCTATGTACAAAAATATAACTACTATAATACTGCCCCTATGTACAAGAATATAACTACTATAATACTGCTCCCTATGTACAGGAATATAACTACTATAATACTGCTCCTATGTACAAGAATATTACTACTATAATACTGCTCCACTGTACAAGAATATAACTACTATAATACTGCCCCCTCTGTAAAAGAATATAACTACTATAATACTGCTGCTATGTACAAGAATATAACTACTATAATACTGCTCCCTATGTACAAGAATATAACTACTATGATATTGCCCCTATATACAAGAATATAACTACTATAATACTGCTCCTATGTACAAGACTATAACTACTATAATACTGCTCCCTATGTACAAGAATATAATTACTATAATACTGCTCCTACGTACAAGAATATAACTACTATAATACTACTCCTATGTACAAGAATATAATTACTATAATACTGGTTCCTATGTACAAGAATGTAACTACTATAATACTGCTCCCTATGTACAAGAATATAACTACTATAATACTGCCCCTATATACAAGAATATAACCACTATAATACTGCCCCTATGTACAAGAATATAACTACTATAATACTGCCCCTATATACAAGAATATCACTACTATAATACTGCCCTCTATATACAAGAATATAACTACTATAATACTGCTCCTATGTACAAGAATATAACTACTATAATACTGCCCCTATATACAAGAATATAACTACTATAATACTGCCCCTATGTACAAGAATATAACTACTATAATACTGCTCCTATGTACAAGAATATAACTACTATAATACTGCCCCTATTTACAAGAATATAACTACTATAATACTGCCCCTATATACAAGAATATAACTACTATAATACTGCTCCTATGTACAAGAATATAACTACTATAATACTGCCCCTATATACAAGAATATCACTACTATAATACTGCTCCTATGTACAAGAATATAACTACTATAATACTGCCCCTATGTACAAGAATATAACTACTATAATACTGCTCCCTATGTACAAGAATATGACTACTATAATACTGCCCCTATGTACAAGAATATAACTACTATAATACTGCCCCTATGTACAAGAATATAACTACTATAATACTGCCCCTATGTACAAGAATATAACTACTATAATACTGCTCCTATGTACAAGAATATAACTACTATAATACTGCCCCTATTTACAAGAATATAACTACTATAATACTGCCCCTATATACAAGAATATAACTACTATAATACTGCTCCTATATACAAGAATATCACTACTATAATACTACTCCTATGTACAAGAATATAACTACTATAATACTGCCCCTATGTACAAGAATATAACTACTATAATACTGCTCCCTATGTACAAGAATATGACTACTATAATACTGCCCCTATGTACAAGAATATAACTACTATAATACTGCCCCTATGTACAAGAACATAACTACTATAATACTGCCCCCTATGTACAAGAATATAACTACTATAATACTGCTCCCTATGTACAAGAATATAACTACTATAATACTGCCTCTATGTACAAAAATATAACTACTATAATACTGCCCCTATGTACAAGAATATAACTACTATAATACTGCCCCCTATGTACAAGAATATAACTACTATAATACTGCTCCCTATGTACAAGAATATAACTACTATAATACTGCCTCTATGTACAAGAATATAACTACTATAATACTGCTCCTATGTACAAGAATATAACTACTATAATACTACTCCTATGTACAAGAATATAACTACTATAATACTGCCCCTATGTACAAGAATATAACTACTATAATACTGCTCCCTATGTACAAGAATATGACTACTATAATACTGCCCCTATGTACAAGACTATAACTACTATAATACTGCTCCCTATGTACAAGAATATAACTGCTATAATACTGCCCCTATGTACAAGAATATAACTACTATAATACTGCCCCTATGTACAAGAATATAACTACTATAATACTGCTCCTATGTACAAGAATATAACTACTATAATACTGCCCCTATGTACAAGAATATAACTACTATAATACTGCCCCTATGTACAAGAATATAACTACTATAATACTGCCTCTATGTACAAAAATATAACTACTATAATACTGCCCTATGTACAAGAATATAACTACTATAATACTGCCTCTATGTACAAAAATATAACTACTATAATACTGCCCCTATGTACAAGAATATAACTACTATAATACTGCCCCCTATGTACAAGAATATAACTACTATAATACTGCTCCCTATGTACAAGAATATAACTACTATAATACTGCCCCTATGTACAAGAATATAACTACTATAATACTGCTCCTATGTACAAGAATATAACTACTATAATACTACTCCTATGTACAAGAATATAACTACTATAATACTGCTCCCTATGTACAAGAATATAACTACTATAATACTGCTCCCTATGTACAAGAATATGACTACTATAATACTGCCCCTATGTACAAGACTATAACTACTATAATACTGCTCCCTATGTACAAGAATATAACTGCTATAATACTGCCCCTATGTACAAGAATATAACTACTATAATACTGCCCCTATGTACAAGAATATAACTACTATAATACTGCTCCTATGTACAAGAATATAACTACTATAATACTGCCCCTATGTACAAGAATATAACTACTATAATACTGCCCCTATGTACAAGAATATAACTACTATAATACTGCTCCCTATGTACAAGAATATAACTACTATAATACTGCCCCTATGTACAAGAATATAACTACTATAATACTGCCCCTATGTACAAGAATATAACTACTATAATACTGCTCCCTATGTACAAGAATATAACTACTATAATACTGACCCTATGTACAAGAACATAACTACTATAATACTGCCCCTATGTACAAGAATATAACTACTATAATACTGCCCCTATGTACAAGAATATAACTACTATTATACTGCCCCTATGTACAAGAATATAACTGCTATAATACTGCTCCCTATGTACAAGAATATAACTACTATAATACTGCCCCTATGTGCAAGAATATAACTACTATAATATTGCCCCCTATGTACAAGAATATAACTACTATAATACTGCCCCTATGTACAAGAATATAACTACTATAATACTGCCACCTATGTACAAGTATATAACTACTATAATACTGCCCCCTATGTACAAGAATATAACTACTATAATACTGCTGCTATGTACAAGAATATAACTACTATAATACTGCTCCTATGTACAGGACTATAACTACTATAATACTGCCCCTATATACAAGAATATAACCACTATAATACTGCCCCTATGTACAAGAATATAACTACTATAATACTGCCCCTATATACAAGAATATCACTACTATAATACTGCCCTCTATATACAAGAATATAACTACTATAATACTGCTCCTATGTACAAGAATATAACTACTATAATACTGCCCCTATA
Source organism: Phyllobates terribilis (assembly GCF_046119375.1). Taxonomy (NCBI): domain Eukaryota; kingdom Metazoa; phylum Chordata; class Amphibia; order Anura; family Dendrobatidae; genus Phyllobates; species Phyllobates terribilis. Next base: position 192,479,144 of record NW_027362770.1, on the reverse strand, counting down.
TACAAGAATATAACTACTATAATACTGCCCCTATGTACAAGAATATAACTTCTATAATACTGCCCCTATGTACAAGAATATAACTACTATAATACTGCCCCTATGTACAAGAATATAACTACTATAATACTGCCCCTATGTACAAGAATATAACTACTATAATACTGCCCCTATTTACAAGAATATAACTACTATAATACTGCCCCTATATACAAGAATATAACTACTATAATACTGCTCCTATGTACAAGAATATAACTACTATAATACTGCCCCTATATACAAGAATATCACTACTATAATACTGCTCCTATATACAAGAATATCACTACTATAATACTGCTCCTATGTACAAGAATATAACTACTATAATACTGCCCCCTATGTACAAGAATATAACTACTATAATACTGCCCCCTATGTACAAGAATATAACTACTATAATACTGCTCCTATGTACAAGAATATAACTACTATAATACTGCCCCTATGTACAAGAAAATAACTACTATAATACTGCCCCTATGTACAAGAATATAACTACTATAATACTGCCCCTATGTACAAGAATATAACTACTATAATACTGCCCCCATGTACAAGAATATAACAACTATAATACTGCCCCTATATACAAGAATATCACTACTATAATACTGCCCTATGTACAAGAATATAACTACTATAATACTGCCCCTATGTACAAAAATATAACTACTATAATACTGCCCCTATGTACAAGAATATAACTACTATAATACTGCCCCTATGTACAAGAATATAACTACTATAATACTGCTCCCTATGTACAAGAATATAACTACTATAATACTGCCCCTATGTACAAGAATATAACTACTATAATACTGCCCCTATGTACAAGAATATAACGACTATAATACTGCCCCTATGTACAAGAATATAACTACTATAATACTGCCCCTATGTACAAGAATATAACTACTATAATACTGCTCCCTATGTACAAGAATATGACTACTATAATACTGCCCCTATGTACAAGAATATAACTACTATAATACTGCTCCCTATGTACAAGAATATAACTACTATAATACTGCCCCTATGTACAAGAATATAACTACTATAATACTGCCCCTATGTACAAGAATATAACTACTATAATACTGCTCCTATGTACAAGAATATAACAACTATAATACTGCCCCTATGTACAAGAATATAACTACTATAATACTGCTCCCAATGTACAAGAATATAACTACTCTAATACTGCCCCTATGTACAAGAATATAACTACTCTAATACTGCCCCTATGTACAAGAATATAACTACTATAATACTGCTCCCTATGTACAAGAATATAACTACTATAATACTGCCCCTATGTACAAGAATATAACTACTATAATACTGCCCCTATGTACAAGAATATAACTACTATAATACTGCCCCTATGTACAAGAATATAACTACTATAATACTGCCCCCTATGTACAAGAATATAACTACTATAATACTGCCCCCTATGTACAAGAATATAACTACTATAATGCTGCCACCTATGTACAAGTATATAACTACTATAATACTGCCCCTTATTTACAAGAATATAACTACTATAATACTGCTGCTATGTACAAGAATATAACTACTATAATACTCCTCCTATGTACAAGAGTGTAACTACTATAATACTGCCACCTATGTACAAGAATATAACTACTATAATACTGCCCCCTATGTACAAGAATATAACTACTATAATGCTGCCACCTATGTACAAGTATATAACTACTATAATACTGCCCCCTATGTACAAGAATATAACTACTATAATACTGCTGCTATGTACAAGAATATAACTACTATAATACTACTCCTATGTACAAGAATATAACTACTATAATACTGCCCCCTATGCACAAGAATATAACTACTATAATACTGCCCCTATGTACAAGAATATAACTACTATAATACTGCTCCCTATGTACAAGAATATGACTACTATAATACTGCCCCTATGTACAAGAATATAACTACTATAATACTGCTCCCTATGTACAAGAATATGACTACTATAATACTGCCCCTATGTACAAGAATATAACTACTATAATACTGCCCCCTATGTACAAGAATATAACTACTATAATACTGCCCCCTATGTACAAGAATATAACTACTATAATGCTGCCACCTATGTACAAGTATATAACTACTATAATACTGCCCCCTATGTACAAGAATATAACTACTATAATACTGCTGCTATGTACAAGAATATAACTACTATAATACTACTCCTATGTACAAGTGTTATGCACACGCCCGGGCTAAGCGGCGTGTGCGTGTGATTGGTAGTGATTCCACTGGACCGTGCCCGAGAGTGAATGCCTGGAGGGGCGTGACTAAGTATTCACCCGATCCGACCAGGGTCGCACGACGGCATACGACGCCAGTGCACCAAGGAGGAACCGAGCAGAGGGACCAGGTGCTACTCCAGGACAGACCCCGGACACGGCTGTTGACCCACACAGGGGAATACAGGAACAGGCTGGTAGGCTGGCACACAGACTGGAGGGTATAGGCAGGCACGACTGGTATGCAGGCAGGCGGGTATGCAGGCAGGGGGGTAAAGGCAAGCACAGCTAGAGTGCAGACAGGGAGGCACTAGCAGGTAGGAACACAGGCGGGATAGGACCCAGTACACACCGGGACTCTGGAACAATACAGGCAGAGGGTTACAGGCAAGCACAGCTAGAGTGCAGACAAGGCTGAGCAGGGAGGACAGGGCTCTGTTCACACGGAACAGACAGGAAGGGAAAGACAGAGCCAGATACTCACACAGTACTTGCAGAGACAACAAGCAGGAGTTAGGTACGAGTTCAGACTCTGCAGAAAAAGGAAGGGAACGGACATAGAGGCAAAACAGGTAAAGGACAGGAGAGAGTTCAGACTGGAACTGAGTGTACGGAGGAGACCGACACTGCAGAGGGATACAGGAGCGGGTCTGGGAATACGGCCCCCAGAGAGGCGGAACGAACAGGCAAGGAGCGTGTTCAGACAGGACAGACCAGACGCAGGAGCGGGTCTAGGAAATCGGCCACTAGAAGGCGGAACGAACAGGCAAGGAGCGTGTTCAGACAGGACAGACCAGACACAGGAGCGGGTCTAGGAAATCGGCCACTAGAAGGCAAGAGGAACAGGCTAGGAGCGTGTTCAGACAGGACAGACAAGAGAACACAGAAAGGAGTCAGTTCAGACACGGGAGCTGATACCGCAAAGCAGGAGACATACAGGACTCAGTTCAGACACGGGAGCTGATACCGCAAAGCAGGAGACATACAGGACACAGTTCAGACACGGGAGCTGATACCGCAAAGCAGGAGACATACAGGACTCAGTTCAGACACGGGAACTGATACAAAAAGCAGGAGACAAGAGACGGGACCTGGCACCTTCAGAGTGCAAGCACACACTGAAGGAAACACTATGCTCAGGCAGGGATAGAAGGGAGCTGCTGAGCTATATACCAAGTGACAGACAGCAATAGGCTGAGGACGCACAAGGGGTGTGACCCACAGCAGGTACAAAAGGCAGGAAGTGATCGGGCGCCGCCCTTAAGCAGCAGAAACAGACACAAACAGACAGCATGGAGGGAAGCCAGAGAGACATTCTGGACAGGAGATCAAGTGCGCCCTCTTGCACAGTGGGAGATGGACCACCATGCAAGGACGCCGCCAGGTATGTTACAACAAGAATATAACTACTATAATACTGCCCCCTATGTACAAGAATATAACTACTATAATACTGCCCCTATGTACAAGAATATAACTACTATAATACTGCTCCCTATGTACAAGAATATGACTACTATAATACTGCCCCTATGTACAAGAATATAACTACTATAATACTGCTCCCTATGTACAAGAATATAACTACTATAATACTGCCCCTATGTACAAGAATATAACTACTATAATACTGCCCCTATGTACAAGAATATAACTACTATAATACTGCTCCTATGTACAAGAATATAACAACTATAATACTGCCCCTATGTACAAGAATATAACTACTATAATACTGCTCCCTATGTACAAGAATATAACTACTCTAATACTGCCCCTATGTACAAGAATATAACTACTCTAATACTGCCCCTATGTACAAGAATATAACTACTATAATACTGCTCCCTATGTACAAGAATATAACTACTCTAATACTGCCCCTATGTACAAGAATATAACTACTCTAATACTGCCCCTATGTACAAGAATATAACTACTATAATACTGCCCCCTATGTACAAGAATATAACTACTATAATACTGCCCCTATGTACAAGAATATAACTACTATAATACTGCCCCTATGTACAAGAATATAACTACTATAATACTGCCCCTATGTACAAGAATATAACTACTATAATACTGCCCCCTATGTACAAGAATATAACTACTATAATACTGCCCCCTATGTACAAGAATATAACTACTATAATGCTGCCACCTATGTACAAGTATATAACTACTATAATACTGCCCCCTATTTACAAGAATATAACTACTATAATACTGCTGCTATGTACAAGAATATAACTACTATAATACTCCTCCTATGTACAAGAATGTAACTACTATAATACTGCTCCTATGTACAAGAATATAACTACTATAATACTGCCCCTATGTACAAGAATATAACTACTATAATACTGCCCCTATGTACAAGAATATAAATACTATAATACTGCCCCCTATGTACAAGAATATAACTACTATAATACTGCCCCCTATGTACAAGAATATAACTACTATAATGCTGCCACCTATGTACAAGTATATAACTACTATAATACTGCCCCCTATGTACAAGAATATAACTACTATAATACTGCTGCTATGTACAAGAATATAACTACTATAATACTACTCCTATGTACAAGAATATAACTACTATAATACTGCCCCCTATGTACAAGAATATAACTACTATAATACTGCCCCTATGTACAAGAATATAACTACTATAATACTGCTCCCTATGTACAAGAATATGACTACTATAATACTGCCCCTATGTACAAGAATATAACTACTATAATACTACTCCCTATGTACAAGAATATAACTACTATAATACTGCCCCTATGTACAAGAATATAACTACTATAATACTGCCCCTATGTACAAGAATATAACTACTATAATACTGCTCCTATGTACAAGAATATAACTACTATAATACTGCCCCTATGTACAAGAATATAACTACTATAATACTGCTCCCTATGTACAAGAATATAACTACTATAATACTGCCCCCTATATACAAGAATATAACTACTCTAATACTGCCCCTATGTACAAGAATATAACTACTCTAATACTGCCCCTATGTACAAGAATATAACTACTCTAATACTGCCCCTATGTACAAGAATATAACTACTATAATACTGCTCCCTATGTACAAGAATATAACTACTATAATACTGCCCCTATGTACAAGAATATAACTACTATAATACTGCCCCTATGTACAAGAATATAACTACTATAATACTGCCCCTATGTACAAGAATATAACTACTATAATACTGCCCCCTATGTACAAGAATATAACTACTATAATACTGCCCCCTATGTACAAGAATATAACTACTATAATGCTGCCACCTATGTACAAGTATATAACTACTATAATACTGCCCCCTATTTACAAGAATATAACTACTATAATACTGCTGCTATGTACAAGAATATAACTACTATAATACTACTCCTATGTACAAGAATGTAACTACTATAATACTGCTCCTATGTACAAGAATATAACTACTATAATACTGCCCCTATGTACAAGAATATAACTACTATAATACTGCCCCTATGTACAAGAATATAAATACAATAATACTGCCCCCTATGTACAAGAATATAACTACTATAATACTGCCCCCTATGTACAAGAATATAACTACTATAATGCTGCCACCTATGTACAAGTATATAACTACTATAATACTGCCCCCTATGTACAAGAATATAACTACTATAATACTGCTGCTATGTACAAGAATATAACTACTATAATACTACTCCTATGTACAAGAATATAACTACTATAATACTGCCCCCTATGTACAAGAATACAACTACTATAATACTGCTCCTATGTACAAGAATATAACTACTATAATACCGCCCGTATGTACAAAAATATAACTACTATAATACTGCCTTCTATGTACAAGAATATAACTACTATAACACAGCCCCTATGTGCAAGAATATAACTACTATAATACTGCCCCCTATGTACAAGAATATAACTACTATAATACTGCCCCCTATGTACAAGAATATAACTACTATAATACTGCCCCCTATGTACAAGAATATAACTACTATAATACTGCCACCTATGTACAAGTATATAACTACTATAATACTGCCCCTATGTACAAGAATATAACTACTATAATACTGCCCCCTATGTACAAGAATATAACTACTATTACTGTTTCCTATGTACAAGAATATAACTATTATAATACTGCCCCTATGTACAAGAATATAACTACTCTAATACTGCCCCTATGTACAAGAATATAACTACTATAATACTGCTCCCTATGTACAAGAATATAACTACTCTAATACTGCCCCTATGTACAAGAATATAACTACTCTAATACTGCCCCTATGTACAAGAATATAACTACTATAATACTGCCCCCTATGTACAAGAATATAACTACTATAATACTGCCCCTATGTACAAGAATATAACTACTATAATACTGCCCCTATGTACAAGAATATAACTACTATAATACTGCCCCTATGTACAAGAATATAACTACTATAATACTGCCCCCTATGTACAAGAATATAACTACTATAATACTGCCCCCTATGTACAAGAATATAACTACTATAATGCTGCCACCTATGTACAAGTATATAACTACTATAATACTGCCCCCTATGTACAAGAATATAACTACTATAATGCTGCCACCTATGTACAAGTATATAACTACTATAATACTGCCCCCTATTTACAAGAATATAACTACTATAATACTGCTGCTATGTACAAGAATATAACTACTATAATACTCCTCCTATGTACAAGAATGTAACTACTATAATACTGCTCCTATGTACAAGAATATAACTACTATAATACTGCCCCTATGTACAAGAATATAACTACTATAATACTGCCCCTATGTACAAGAATATAAATACTATAATACTGCCCCCTATGTACAAGAATATAACTACTATAATACTGCCCCCTATGTACAAGAATATAACTACTATAATGCTGCCACCTATGTACAAGTATATAACTACTATAATACTGCCCCCTATGTACAAGAATATAACTACTATAATACTGCTGCTATGTACAAGAATATAACTACTATAATACTACTCCTATGTACAAGAATATAACTACTATAATACTGCCCCCTATGTACAAGAATATAACTACTATAATACTGCCCCTATGTACAAGAATATAACTACTATAATACTGCTCCCTATGTACAAGAATATGACTACTATAATACTGCCCCTATGTACAAGAATATAACTACTATAATACTACTCCCTATGTACAAGAATATAACTACTATAATACTGCCCCTATGTACAAGAATATAACTACTATAATACTGCCCCTATGTACAAGAATATAACTACTATAATACTGCTCCTATGTACAAGAATATAACTACTATAATACTGCCCCTATGTACAAGAATATAACTACTATAATACTGCTCCCTATGTACAAGAATATAACTACTATAATACTGCCCCCTATATACAAGAATATAACTACTCTAATACTGCCCCTATGTACAAGAATATAACTACTCTAATACTGCCCCTATGTACAAGAATATAACTACTCTAATACTGCCCCTATGTACAAGAATATAACTACTATAATACTGCTCCCTATGTACAAGAATATAACTACTATAATACTGCCCCTATGTACAAGAATATAACTACTATAATACTGCCCCTATGTACAAGAATATAACTACTATAATACTGCCCCTATGTACAAGAATATAACTACTATAATACTGCCCCCTATGTACAAGAATATAACTACTATAATACTGCCCCCTATGTACAAGAATATAACTACTATAATGCTGCCACCTATGTACAAGTATATAACTACTATAATACTGCCCCCTATTTACAAGAATATAACTACTATAATACTGCTGCTATGTACAAGAATATAACTACTATAATACTACTCCTATGTACAAGAATGTAACTACTATAATACTGCTCCTATGTACAAGAATATAACTACTATAATACTGCCCCTATGTACAAGAATATAACTACTATAATACTGCCCCTATGTACAAGAATATAAATACTATAATACTGCCCCCTATGTACAAGAATATAACTACTATAATACTGCCCCCTATGTACAAGAATATAACTACTATAATGCTGCCACCTATGTACAAGTATATAACTACTATAATACTGCCCCCTATGTACAAGAATATAACTACTATAATACTGCTGCTATGTACAAGAATATAACTACTATAATACTACTCCTATGTACAAGAATATAACTACTATAATACTGCCCCCTATGTACAAGAATACAACTACTATAATACTGCTCCTATGTACAAGAATATAACTACTATAATACCGCCCCTATGTACAAAAATATAACTACTATAATACTGCCTTCTATGTACAAGAATATAACTACTATAACACAGCCCCTATGTGCAAGAATATAACTACTATAATACTGCCCCCTATGTACAAGAATATAACTACTATAATACTGCCCCCTATGTACAAGAATATAACTACTATAATACTGCCCCCTATGTACAAGAATATAACTACTATAATACTGCCACCTATGTACAAGTATATAACTACTATAATACTGCCCCTATGTACAAGAATATAACTACTATAATACTGCCCCCTATGTACAAGAATATAACTACTATTACTGTTTCCTATGTACAAGAATATAACTATTATAATACTGCCCCTATGTACAAGAATATTACTACTATAATACTGCCTCCTATGTACAAGAATATAACTACTATAATACTGCCCCCTATGTACAAGAATATAACTACTATAATACTGCCCCCTATGTAAAAGAATATAACTACTATAATACTGCCCCCTATGTACAAGAATATAACTACTATAATACTGCTCCTATGTACAAGAATATAACTACTATAATACTGCCCCTATGTACAAGAATATAACTACTATAATACTGCCCCCTATGTACAAGAATATAACTACTATAATACTGCCCCCTATGTACAAGAATATAACTACTATAATACTGCCCCCTATGTACAAGAATATAACTACTATAATACTGCTCCTATGTACAAGAATATAAATACTATAATACTGCTCCTATGTACAAGAATATAACTACTATAATACTGCCCCTATGTACAAGAATATAACTACTATAATACTGCCCCCTATGTACAAGAATATAACTACTATAATACTGCCCCTATGTACAAGAATATAACTACTATAATACTGCCCCCTATGTACAAGAATATAACTACTATAATACTGCCTCCTATATACAAGAACATAACTACTATAATACTGCCCCCTATGTACAAGAATATAACTACTATAATACTGCCCCCTATGTACAAGAATATAACTACTATAATACTGCTCCTATGTACAAGAATATAAATACTATAATACTGCTCCTATGTACAAGAATATAACTACTATAATACTGCCCCTATGTACAAGAATATAACTACTATAATACTGCCCCCTATGTACAAGAATATAACTACTATAATACTGCCCCCTATGTACAAGAATATAACTACTATAATACTGCCCCTATGTACAAGAATATAACTACTATAATACTGCCCCCTATGTACAAGAATATAACTACTATAATACTGCCCCCTATGTACAAGAATATAACTACTATAATGCTGCCACCTATGTACAAGTATATAACTACTATAATACTGCCCCCTATTTACAAGAATATAACTACTATAATACTGCTGCTATGTACAAGAATATAACTACTATAATACTACTCCTATGTACAAGAATGTAACTACTATAATACTGCTCCTATGTACAAGAATATAACTACTATAATACTGCCCCTATGTACAAGAATATAACTACTATAATACTGCCCCTATGTACAAGAATATAAATACAATAATACTGCCCCCTATGTACAAGAATATAACTACTATAATACTGCCCCCTATGTACAAGAATATAACTACTATAATGCTGCCACCTATGTACAAGTATATAACTACTATAATACTGCCCCCTATGTACAAGAATATAACTACTATAATACTGCTGCTATGTACAAGAATATAACTACTATAATACTACTCCTATGTACAAGAATATAACTACTATAATACTGCCCCCTATGTACAAGAATACAACTACTATAATACTGCTCCTATGTACAAGAATATAACTACTATAATACCGCCCCTATGTACAAAAATATAACTACTATAATACTGCCTTCTATGTACAAGAATATAACTACTATAACACAGCCCCTATGTGCAAGAATATAACTACTATAATACTGCCCCCTATGTACAAGAATATAACTACTATAATACTGCCCCCTATGTACAAGAATATAACTACTATAATACTGCCCCCTATGTACAAGAATATAACTACTATAATACTGCCACCTATGTACAAGTATATAACTACTATAATACTGCCCCTATGTACAAGAATATAACTACTATAATACTGCCCCCTATGTACAAGAATATAACTACTATTACTGTTTCCTATGTACAAGAATATAACTATTATAATACTGCCCCTATGTACAAGAATATAACTACTCTAATACTGCCCCTATGTACAAGAATATAACTACTATAATACTGCTCCCTATGTACAAGAATATAACTACTCTAATACTGCCCCTATGTACAAGAATATAACTACTCTAATACTGCCCCTATGTACAAGAATATAACTACTATAATACTGCCCCCTATGTACAAGAATATAACTACTATAATACTGCCCCTATGTACAAGAATATAACTACTATAATACTGCCCCTATGTACAAGAATATAACTACTATAATACTGCCCCTATGTACAAGAATATAACTACTATAATACTGCCCCCTATGTACAAGAATATAACTACTATAATACTGCCCCCTATGTACAAGAATATAACTACTATAATGCTGCCACCTATGTACAAGTATATAACTACTATAATACTGCCCCCTATTTACAAGAATATAACTACTATAATACTGCTGCTATGTACAAGAATATAACTACTATAATACTCCTCCTATGTACAAGAATGTAACTACTATAATACTGCTCCTATGTACAAGAATATAACTACTATAATACTGCCCCTATGTACAAGAATATAACTACTATAATACTGCCTTTATGTACAAGAATATAAATACTATAATACTGCCCCCTATGTACAAGAATATAACTACTATAATACTGCCCCCTATGTACAAGAATATAACTACTATAATGCTGCCACCTATGTACAAGTATATAACTACTATAATACTGCCCCCTATGTACAAGAATGTAACTACTATAATACTGCTGCTATGTACAAGAATATAACTACTATAATACTACTCCTATGTACAAGAATATAACTACTATAATACTGCCCCCTATGTACAAGAATATAACTACTATAATACTGCCCCTATGTACAAGAATATAACTACTATAATACTGCTCCCTATGTACAAGAATATGACTACTATAATACTGCCCCTATGTACAAGAATATAACTACTATAATACTACTCCCTATGTACAAGAATATAACTACTATAATACTGCCCCTATGTACAAGAATATAACTACTATAATACTGCCCCTATGTACAAGAATATAACTACTATAATACTGCTCCTATGTACAAGAATATAACTACTATAATACTGCCCCTATGTACAAGAATATAACTACTATAATACTGCTCCCTATGTACAAGAATATAACTACTATAATACTGCCCCCTATATACAAGAATATAACTACTCTAATACTGCCCCTATGTACAAGAATATAACTACTCTAATACTGCCCCTATGTACAAGAATATAACTACTCTAATACTGCCCCTATGTACAAGAATATAACTACTATAATACTGCTCCCTATGTACAAGAATATAACTACTATAATACTGCCCCTATGTACAAGAATATAACTACTATAATACTGCCCCTATGTACAAGAATATAACTACTATAATACTGCCCCTATGTACAAGAATATAACTACTATAATACTGCCCCCTATGTACAAGAATATAACTACTATAATACTGCCCCCTATGTACAAGAATATAACTACTATAATGCTGCCACCTATGTACAAGTATATAACTACTATAATACTGCCCCCTATTTACAAGAATATAACTACTATAATACTGCTGCTATGTACAAGAATATAACTACTATAATACTACTCCTATGTACAAGAATGTAACTACTATAATACTGCTCCTATGTACAAGAATATAACTACTATAATACTGCCCCTATGTACAAGAATATAACTACTATAATACTGCCCCTATGTACAAGAATATAAATACTATAATACTGCCCCCTATGTACAAGAATATAACTACTATAATACTGCCCCCTATGTACAAGAATATAACTACTATAATGCTGCCACCTATGTACAAGTATATAACTACTATAATACTGCCCCCTATGTACAAGAATATAACTACTATAATACTGCTGCTATGTACAAGAATATAACTACTATAATACTACTCCTATGTACAAGAATATAACTACTATAATACTGCCCCCTATGTACAAGAATACAACTACTATAAAACTGCTCCTATGTACAAGAATATAACTACTATAATACCGCCCCTATGTACAAAAATATAACTACTATAATACTGCCTTCTATGTACAAGAATATAACTACTATAACACAGCCCCTATGTGCAAGAATATAACTACTATAATACTGCCCCCTATGTACAAGAATATAACTACTATAATACTGCCCCCTATGTACAAGAATATAACTACTATAATACTGCCCCCTATGTACAAGAATATAACTACTATAATACTGCCACCTATGTACAAGTATATAACTACTATAATACTGCCCCTATGTACAAGAATATAACTACTATAATACTGCCCCCTATGTACAAGAATATAACTACTATTACTGTTTCCTATGTACAAGAATATAACTATTATAATACTGCCCCTATGTACAAGAATATTACTACTATAATACTGCCTCCTATGTACAAGAATATAACTACTATAATACTGCCCCCTATGTACAAGAATATAACTACTATAATACTGCCCCCTATGTACAAGAATATAACTACTATAATACTGCCCCCTATGTACAAGAATATAACTACTATAATACTGCTCCTATGTACAAGAATATAACTACTATAATACTGCCCCTATGTACAAGAATATAACTACTATAATACTGCCCCCTATGTACAAGAATATAACTACTATAATACTGCCCCCTATGTACAAGAATATAACTACTATAATACTGCCCCCTATGTACAAGAATATAACTACTATAATACTGCTCCTATGTACAAGAATATAAATACTATAATACTGCTCCTATGTACAAGAATATAACTACTATAATACTGCCCCTATGTACAAGAATATAACTACTATAATACTGCCCCCTATGTACAAGAATATAACTACTATAATACTGCCCCCTATGTACAAGAATATAACTACTATAATACTGCCCCCTATGTACAAGAATATAACTACTATAATACTGCCTCCTATATACAAGAACATAACTACTATAATACTGTTCCTATGTACAAGAATATAACTACTATTACTGCTTCCTATGTACAAGAATATAACTACTATAACTGTTCCTATGTACAAGAATATTACTACTACAATACTGCCCCCTATGTACAGGAATATAACTACTATAATACTGCCCCTATGTACAAGAATATAACTACTATAATACTGCTCCTATGTACAAGAATATAACTACTATAATACTGCCCCTATGTACAAGAATATAACTACTATAATACTGCTTTTATGTACAGTAATATAACTACTATAATACTGCTCCCTATGTACAAGAATATAACTACTATAATACTGCTCCCTATGCACAAGAATATAACTACTATAATACTGCCCCCTATGTACAAGAATATAACTACTATAATATTGCTCCTATGTACAAGAATATAACTAATATAAAACTGCCCCTATGTACAAGAATATAACTACTATAATACTGCTCCTATGTACAAGAATATAACTACTATAATACTGCCCCCTATATACAAGAATATAACTACTATAATACTGCTACTATGTACAAGAATATAACTACTATAATACTGCTCCTATGTACAAGAATATAACTACTATAATACTGCCCCCTATGTACAAGAATATAACTACTATAATACTGTCCCCTATGTACAAGAATATAACTACTATAATACTGCCCCCCATGTACAAGAATATAACTACTATAATACTGCCCCCTATGTACAAGAATATAACTACTATAATACTGCCTCTATGTACAAGAATAGAACTACTATAATACTGCCCCCTATGTACAAGAATATAACTACTATAATACTGCCCCTATGTACAAGAATATAACTACTATAATACTGCCCCCTATGTACAGGAATATAACTACTATAATACTGCCCCTATGTACAAGAATATAACTACTATAATACTGCCCCCTATGTACAAGAATATAACTAGTATAATACTGCTCCTATGTACAAGAATATAACTACTATAATACTGCCCCTATGTACAAGAATATAACTACTATAATACTGCCCCTATATACAAGAATATAACTCCTATAATACTGCCCCCTATGTACAAGAATATAACTACTCTAATACTGCCCCTATGTACAAGAATATAACTACTCTAATACTGCCCCTATGTACAAGAATATAACTACTATAATACTGCCCCTATGTACAAGAATATAACTACTATAATACTGCTCCCTATGTACAAGAATATAACTACTATAATACTGCCCCTATGTACAAGAATATAACTACTATAATACTGCCCCTATGTACAAGAATATAACTACTATAATACTGCCCCTATGTACAAGAATATAACTACTATAATACTGCCCCCTATGTACAAGAATATAACTACTATAATACTGCCCCCTATGTACAAGAATATAACTACTATAATGCTGCCACCTATGTACAAGTATATAACTACTATAATACTGCCCCCTATTTACAAGAATATAACTACTATAATACTGCTGCTATGTACAAGAATATAACTACTATAATACTACTCCTATGTACAAGAATGTAACTACTATAATACTGCTCCTATGTACAAGAATATAACTACTATAATACTGCCCCTATGTACAAGAATATAACTACTATAATACTGCCCCTATGTACAAGAATATAAATACTATAATACTGCCCCCTATGTACAAGAATATAACTACTATAATACTGCCCCCTATGTACAAGAATATAACTACTATAATGCTGCCACCTATGTACAAGTATATAACTACTATAATACTGCCCCCTATGTACAAGAATATAACTACTATAATACTGCTCCTATGTACAAGAATATAACTACTATAATACTGCTGCTATGTACAAGAATATAACTACTATAATACTGCCCCTATGTACAAGAATACAACTACTATAATACTGCTCCTATGTACAAGAATATAACTACTATAATACCGCCCCTATGTACAAGAATATAACTACTATAATACTGCCCCCTATGTACAAGAATATAACTACTATAATACTGCCCCCTATGTACAAGAATATAACTACTATAATACTGCCCCCTATGTACAAGAATATAACTACTATAATACTGCTCCTATGTACAAGAATATAAATACTATAATACTGCTCCTATGTACAAGAATATAACTACTATAATACTGCCCCTATGTACAAGAATATAACTACTATAATACTGCCCCCTATGTACAAGAATATAACTACTATAATACTGCCCCCTATGTACAAGAATATAACTACTATAATACTGCCCCCTATGTACAAGAATATAACTACTATAATACTGCCTCCTATATACAAGAACATAACTACTATAATACTGTTCCTATGTACAAGAATATAACTACTATTACTGCTTCCTATGTACAAGAATATAACTACTATAACTGTTCCTATGTACAAGAATATTACTACTACAATACTGCCCCCTATGTACAGGAATATAACTACTATAATACTGCCCCTATGTACAAGAATATAACTACTATAATACTGCTCCTATGTACAAGAATATAACTACTATAATACTGCCCCTATGTACAAGAATATAACTACTATAATACTGCTTTTATGTACAGTAATATAACTACTATAATACTGCTCCCTATGTACAAGAATATAACTACTATAATACTGCTCCCTATGCACAAGAATATAACTACTATAATACTGCCCCCTATGTACAAGAATATAACTACTATAATATTGCTCCTATGTACAAGAATATAACTAATATAAAACTGCCCCTATGTACAAGAATATAACTACTATAATACTGCTCCTATGTACAAGAATATAACTACTATAATACTGCCCCCTATATACAAGAATATAACTACTATAATACTGCTACTATGTACAAGAATATAACTACTATTATACTGCTCCTATGTACAAGAATATAACTACTATAATACTGCCCCCTATGTACAAGAATATAACTACTATAATACTGTCCCCTATGTACAAGAATATAACTACTATAATACTGCCCCCCATGTACAAGAATATAACTACTATAATACTGCCCCCTATGTACAAGAATATAACTACTATAATACTGCCTCTATGTACAAGAATAGAACTACTATAATACTGCCCCCTATGTACAAGAATATAACTACTATAATACTGCCCCTATGTACAAGAATATAACTACTATAATACTGCCCCCTATGTACAGGAATATAACTACTATAATACTGCCCCTATGTACAAGAATATAACTACTATAATACTGCCCCCTATGTACAAGAATATAACTAGTATAATACTGCTCCTATGTACAAGAATATAACTACTATAATACTGCCCCTATGTACAAGAATATAACTACTATAATACTGCCCCTATATACAAGAATATAACTCCTATAATACTGCCCCCTATGTACAAGAATATAACTAGTATAATACTGCTCCTATGTACAAGAATATAACTACTATAATACTGCCCCTATGTACAAGAATATAACTACTATAATACTGCTCCCTATGTACAAGAATATAACTACTATAATACTGCTCCTATGTACAGGAATATAACTACTATAATACTGCCCCTATGTACAAGAATATAACTACTATAATACTGCTCCTATGTGCAAGAATATAACTACTATAATACTGCCTCTATGTACAAGAATATAACTACTATAATACTGCTCCTATGTGCAAGAATATAACTACTATAATACTGCCTCTATGTGCAAGAATATAACTACTATAATACTGCCCCTATGTACAAGAATATAACTAGTATAATACTGCCCTCTATGTACAAGAATATAGCTACTATAATACTGCCCCCTATGTACAAGAATATAACTACTATAATACTGCCCCTATGTACAAGAATATAACTACTATAATACTGCCCCCTATGTACAAGAATATAACTACTATAATACTGCTCCTATGTACAAGAATAAAACTACTATAATACTGCTCCTATGTACAGGAATATAACTACTATAATACTGCAGATTTGGGAGCTGTAGAGTCTGGAGTATTTTCCTGCATTGTGCTTTCGTCCTTGAGTCTTTCCTTAGGTGACTGGCGCTGGGATGAGTCAGTCCGTGCAGTATAAATACAGGTATTATATAACGGCAGCTTATAATGGTTTAGTGGCAGAGATTCAGCTCAATCCTGAAAAGCATCATTATGAATCCGCCGGTGACCGTCACTAGAGAGAGGAGACTTTTTCCGTGCGGCGACATAAGTAGCATTATCTGCCGCCGCCGCCGTGTCTGCAGGGAATGACTGCTCTCGTTCTGCTGAGAAACGTCATAAGGACAAAGGTACGAAATATATATGTACCGGGAAGTGGTTTCTGTCATAGCCCCGCCCCCTGGTGATGACATCACTGATTGTGGAAGTTATCAGCCCCGCCCCCTGGTGATGACATCACTGATGTGTTATAAGACAATCTCAGTAGTTGTAGAACTCATCTCCTCCTTGGTTTCTGCAGGTCTCGTTACAAATTTTTGGAATTTTTTTCATATATTTTAGTACAAAACAAACAAAACAAATGATAAAAAAAAGAAAAACTGTTGCTTTAAAGTTTTTGATTTTTCCATTGTTGGGCTTATTGTTATCGGATCCAGTTTAGACTTTGTGTGATTTGTTGATCACATTCTTTTGGTGACAAATACATAAATTTTGTCAGTTCTAATTTTTCTTACTTTATGCTGATTTTTTTTTTTTAGATTTTATTCATACTTTATGGGAATAAAGGGAATTGATTTACATTTTCTAGTTTTCATTTTTAATTATTTTTTTTTTTTATTTTATTAATCTTTTTTAACTCCACCTCCTAAGGATTTAACCATGTAACCACTTAAAGGGGGTTGTCAGATGCTAATTTTTTTTTTTTTTTTTTAATCATACATGAAGCATAATCACCTTCCAGCGCCCCCGCGGATCCAGTGCTGGCCGCTCTGGCGGTCTGTACACTTTCCAGAAACAATATTTGCTCAGTTCGGAAATCACAAATAGACAACAACCTGTGACTGGCTGCAGCGGTCAAGTGACTATAAGAGCACTTCATTGGCATATTTATCTACCGGACCAATTCACCTCCTCCAATCTCCCTGCTGTGTCTTCAGGCGATTACATGACATTTTATGTTATGTGACTGCTGCAGCCAATCAGTGCCAGCTATGACATTAGAGGCAACCGTATGGGAGCAAAGCATGCTCCTCTTTTTTACACTTCTCCTGCAGATTAGATCTAATAAGAAGCGGTACTCTAAAAGTGGAAACCTCCTTTAAGTGCTTATGTAATAAGCGATAATGGTAATTAGTAATAGTAAGTAATCGCCCCCTCCACACATACCAAAGCTCGCACAATCAACATTCAACCCTGGCACACCAGCCTGACTAAAGAACTGCGACGGGCCTCCAGGGTTGCTGAGCGGAGATGGAAAAAGTCCCACTCCAACGAGCACTTCATCGCATTCAAACAGTCCCTCTCTACCTTCAAGTGCACACTCACTGAGCCAAAACAAACAAACATACTTCTCATCTCTCATATCCTCTCTGTCTCACAACCCTAAACAGCTATTCAACACATTCAGTTCTCTCCTCCGTCCCCCAGCGCCTCCTCCCTCTTCTCTATCTCAGCTGAAGACTTTGCCTCATTCTTCAAGCAGAAGATTGATACCATCAGACAAAGCTTTTGCGTAAAGTCCCCACAACCCCTTCTCATTTCCACTCAACCCTCCTCCTCCAAAACCAGCTTCTCCACCATTACGGAAAATCAACTTTCCTCCTTACTCTCCAAATCACATCTCACCAACTGTGAACTTGACCCAATCCCATCCCACCTCATCCCCAGCCTTACCACATTCTTCAACACAACCCTTACCCACCTTTTCAACCTTTTACTATCAACTGGTGTCCTTCCCCTCATGCTTCAAACATGCCTCAATCACACCCATCCTCAAAAAGCCCTACCTGGACCCATCCTGTCTAGCTATCGCCCCATATCACTTCCCCCCTACGCCTCAAAACTACTGGAACAACATGTCCACCTTGATCTGTCCTCCCACCTCTCCTCCTGTTCCCTCTTCGACCGCCTACAATCTGGCTTCCGACCGCATCACTCGACTGAAACTGTCCTGACTAAAGTCACCAACAACCTACTAACCGCCAAATCTAAGCGACACTACTCTGTCCTCCTCCTCCTCCTGGACCTGTCATCTGCCTTTGACACAGTGGACCATTCCCTCTTACTACAGACTCTCTCATCTCTCAGCATCACAGACTTGGCCCTATCTTGGATGTCCTCATACCTAACAGACCGGACTTTCAGTGTCTCCCACTCACACACCACCTCCTCATCTCACCCCCTATCTGTCGGTGCCCCCCAGGATTCAGTCCTAGGACCCCTGCTCTTCTCCATCTACACCTTCAGCCTGAGACAGCTCAGGGTCTCATGGCTTTCATTATCACCTCTATGCTGATGACACACAGATCTACCTCTCTGGACCTGATATCTCCTCCCTACTAACCAAAATCCCACAAACTTAACATGGATAAAACAGAATTCATCATCTTTCCATCGTCTCACTCAACCCCCCTAACTGACATATCCATCAACGTCAATGGCTGCCCACTCTCCCCAGTCCCTCAAGCTCGTTGCCTCGGGGTAACCCTGGACTCGGAACTCTCCTTCAAACCACATATCCAAGCCCTTTCCACTTCCTGCCGACTCCAACTCAAAACTATCTCCCGGATCCGCACATTCCTCAACCATGAATCTGAAAAAACACTAGTGCATGCCCTCATCATCTCCCGCCTTGACTACTGCAACCTCCCTTTCAACACTCTCGCACCCCTCCAATCCATCCTAAACTCTGCTGCCCGACTAATCCACCTGTCCCCCCGCTATTCTCCGGCTTCTCCTCTCAGTCAATCCCTTCACTGGCTCCCCATTGCCCAGAGACTCCAGTTCAAAACCCTAACCACGGCATACAAAGCCATCCACAACCTGTCTCCTCCATACATCTGTGACCTAGTCTCCCAGTACATACCTGCACGCAGCCTCCGATCCTCACAAGATCTCCTTCTCTGCTCCCCTCTTATCTCCTCTTCCCAAAATCTCATACAAGATTTCTCCCGTGCTTCCCCCCTACTCTGGAATGCTCTACCCCAACACATCAGACTCTCTCCTACTGTGGAAACCTTGAAAAGGAACCTGAAGACCCACCTCTTCCGACAAGCTTAACCACCGCTCCACCATACCGCTCGCCGACCAGCTCTACCCTCACCTGCTGTATCCTCACCCATCCCCTGTAGACTGTGAGCCCTCGCGGGCAGGGTCCTCTCTCCACCATACCGCTGCACGACCAGCTCTACCCTCACCTACTGTATCCTCACCCATCCCCTGTAGACTGTGAGCCCTCGCGGGCAGGGTCCTCGCTCCACCATACCGCTGCACGACCAGCTCTACCCTCACCTACTGTATCCTCACCCATCCCCTGTAGACTGTGAGTCCTCGCTCCTCCTGTACTAGTTTGCTGTTGCGTTTTTGTTCAAGATTTTTGTAATTGTTTTTGCTATGTATACCCCCTTTTTCACATGTAAAGCGCCATGGAATAAATGGTACTATAATAATAAATAATAATCAAGAATTAAAAGGAGTATTAGGATTGCAGCTCTGAGGGGACTTATTAGGCCAGCAGTCTCATTTATACATGGACAGTGCCATGGATCAACCTGTAAAAGGGACAAGACCTACCTAAAAGTGAGTCCTGACTTTCAAACAGCTTAGATCCTATGGCCACTATTGACCGTGACATCTAGGGGGTTATATTTCCCGGATCTGAGTTATCGCCAATCCTGGCCAGCGCAAAAAGGAGTAAACTGCAACTGACACTGAGAATAGTGGAAAATCAGTGCTGGAACGTCACAATCTCCACAATATATATACATGTAATGTCAGAAACTGTATACAGCAAGCTCATGAGCTCCCTCTGCTGGTGGCTGCAGGCACACTGAAGTTTGATCATTGTGCCCTATGATTATTAAAAGAAATTGGAAAGGAAAACCGATCCCTATCACCTATAGAGATCCATGGGATCATTCAGCACAGGATGGCGGCTTTATATATATTACAAAGCTGGGAATGTGATGTTTCCTGGACAAAGAAAACAGCAGCCGAAAATGCAGATTAATATCCAGCGAATCCCGCTGCCGCCTCCGACATCATGACAGCGGCACGTTAAACCTAACGTTATCTCCATTGTCGTAAAAGTCTTCACCAGACAGCAATCAATATCATCAATTACATATCGACTGATGGGCAGCAGCAGAGAAGGCGGCTGCCGCTGATCCCCTCGTTATACCGATCTACAAATGTAGCACCCTGAGGATTCGGCTGCTACAGGGGTATTGCACCTCAAGCCAGAGGTGTGATATTCCACTCCCGGGTAAGGATGGAGTGTGGAACTGAGCTCAGTAGGCTGCATGCACTACATACATCCCATTTCCGGGGGACAGACCAATGGTACTCCCACTAGAGAAATGTGCAGGTACGACAGCGTCTGTCCCTGGCTGGAGTGGGAGGGGGGTGGAACATCCCAGTAGTGTAGGGGCAGATAGGGGGAGCAGTCTGGGTAATGCTAGGAGCTCATTGGGTGCTGGTCACCTGAGCTCACACATAGAGGGAGTATATAAGGTGGGAACCATCTTAGAACAGGGTCTTTTGTAGAGGTTTTGGTCAGACAAGCAGAGCAGCTCGGCCAGCTCCAAGGCCAAGAGAGTGAGAGAGAGGAGAAAAGAAGGACCCAGAGGGGGAGAAGAGGGAACTCCAAGAACCCAAAATTAGACCAGAGGGTGAAGAGTTGGCACAAGGGTACCGGATCCCAAGCTGGTGGAGGGCACTAATCCTTAGCCAGAGACCGGAGGTCGTGGGCAGGATCTGCCACGACCACCCACTAAATCCACCCGGAAGGCAAACCAAGAATAGGGTCAGGGAACCCAGAGACAAGGGTTTTACCAACAAGAGGCCCGAGGGAGCCGGACTTAGGTGGATCCCTGGTGGGGAAGGCCAGAGAGAAGGACAAGTCAGAAAGGGAGCTCAGGAACACGCTCCAGAATCACCTGGGGGTTGGCCGAGTCCAGGACCTGGTGGATGCAGCACGGCTCGGGTGGTCACTCAAGGCCGGAGTGACCAACACAAAAGCAGTAAGTAAAAAAACCCTGAACTGCACAGCCCGACTCTGAGTTTCATTACCATCCTCACTGCACCTCCACAACCACCATCCTCTGCAACTGACCCCCTGAGGCTATACCCCTCCCGTTGGGGGTTATACTACCTGAGCTGCACACACACCACCAGCCTCAGCGGACCCTGCTGCAGCGGCGGCCGTAGTGACCGCAAATCAACGGGTGGCGTAGTCGACACTAAAGAACATCCAGTAACATCTGTAGGACTGCCACACACTGAGCTTGACACCCTGGGCACGGACCGGGTCACCGCCACTCGGAGACTACAACCCCCATCTGATCCGGCTCCGGGTATCCCCCAAACAACACTGGCCCAGGGGGCGCGTCAACTTTGGCGTAGTCGGCAGGATCACGTGCCCGCAACAACCGGGTACTGCGTGCCTGAAGAAAAGTTCACCGTTACCTTAAAAAGAAGTCTCCCGCCGGTTCCGGAGGGTCCCCGCCAACGGACCCCATCACAGGTCGTTTCCCGCCGGTTGTCCGCCATTTGCAGCTTTTTTCCGCCATCCGTGGAGTTTCCCGCCACTGGGAGACGATTCCCGCCATTTCCAAAGATTTCCCGCCTTGGAAGAGCGGACGCCATTATGGGCGTGCCAGAGGGTGGCAAGAGGTCACCTCCCATCGTGGGCCAGGTCGAAGAATGGCGCCAAAAGCGGAAACCGCGCCCACCAACAGAGACTGTGATGCTGGAAGTGTCCATCAGCGTGAGAGAACTGCCCCTGGAACTGACAATCACAAAGTTGCCCCGGGACCACCCTCAATGTGGGCGGAGACAGAACAAGAGAGCAAAGATGGGTGTCGCCTGGAGCGGTCTGGAGAGAGCGCACCCGGAGACAAGAAGTCTGGAGAGGACTCCGGAGAAGTCGTACCCGGAGATGGAAGGAGAGTCAGGCAGCACCGACCCAGTGGTCAGGAGCCTGCTGCAAGCAACAACCCCACTAGGCTTAGTGGAGATCCTAGCACAGCTCCCCCGAGACCGGGAGTGTGCACAGACTGCGCTGGAGGGCCTCGCACAGAGGATGGCCCGGGTGCAGCGAGAGACGTTGGCGGAGTGGAGCCGAGAGATGGCCCAGCGGACCGAAACCCGTCAGCGGAGCACGCCACCCGAGACGAGGAGACAGACCGCCTCTGAGGATGGCGCAGGAGGACTCAAGGCCGGAGACGGCGCCGAGAAGGGAGCTGAACGAATGGAGGCAGGTAAAGGGGACGTCTCTACCCCGAGCAGGGAAACCGCGTGCCTGCCCCAGCTCCCCGTCGCAGAGCCCGAAATTCCCCCTGCCGTGCCCGTCGCTGCATCGTCACCGCCGCAGACTAGGCCTCAGCCGGAAACCGCGGCCGCGACCCCTGTGACATCACGCGCTTCGACCCTGAGCGCGGCAAAGCAGGAAATACCATCGGCCTGGTCGCAAGGCCTAGTACACCCGGGCGCCGCCATTCCAACAGCGCCCCCTACCTCCGCGGAGCCACCAGCCTGGTCGCAGGGCCGAGTAACCACGGGCGCCGCCGTTCTTACGGTGCCCTTTTCCTTTAGCGTGCCCCAAGCCTGGTCGCAAGGCCTGGTCAACCCGGGCGCCGCTACCACCACAGCGCCCATAACACCTAAAGTACCGCACCTGGGTGAGGACCTGTTCGCCCAGCATACGTGCCCGGATGGGCAGCCCTTCATATGGCCCCAGGAGTACTACCAACTGGAACTCCAAAGGGCGAGGCCCCTGTGTGAGCCCCTGATTCCGGCTCCGAAGCCCGTCAGGAGGACCCAGCCCCCGCTAGAGGAGGCACAGTTTGAGTGTGACCCCACCGGAGGAGACCTCATGGGGTTCACTCAGGAGACTCGGGCGGCCGCAGCGGAGCGTGCAGAGTGCTGCCGCCAGCAGCTCGAGGTCTTCGAGAAGGAGCGGAGAGAGAGGCGGGTCCGGGAACAGCAAGCACAGATAAGGAGCGCGGAGCAGAAGAGCCGGACCAGGAGAGATCCCCGTGCAGCTCATGGTCCCCGTACCACCGGGACTGTGATTAAATTCAACCTGCAGCATGGGTGGGGCTTCATAAGAGACCATCATACCCCCGGCGACGTCTTTGTCACCCGCAGAGACGTAGAAAGCCATCTGCCGGAGGGACACAGAGGTCGTGACCTGTACGTAGGGGACGAGGTCACGTTCACCCGGCACAAGTGTGCCAAAGGACCCTACGCCCTCCATGTGCATCGCCTGACGGAGGAGGAGCTGCGGTGTGAGGAGGAGCAGGAGGACCCGGACGGGTCTGAATCCAAAGAAGGAGCAGGAGGACGCCGTTGTTAAAGTACGGTAAAGAGACTGTAAATAGTTACCCATCGGGGTACAGTGAACTGTTGCTGCTTTAAATATGTCCCCGTTGGGACAAGAGTGAACTGTTAACCCGTGTGTCCCTATTCCCATTACCTGGCCGAGGACTGAGAGCGGCCATATTCCCCCTGTATATAGTTGTGCTTTCTAAGGCGCCCCCTACCGGTTTTATAGGAAACTGTTGTTTTTCTTGAAGAGACTGTCGCACTTTACCCGGTCACAAGTCGCACCGTGGTCGGAGGAACAAGAATGTTAATTATGAAAAGTTTATGCTGATAATATATGATGTTTTATATGTTTATGTTTTATGAAAAAAAAAAAAATTGTATGTTTTGGATGTTTTTTTTTATATCTTACAGCCCGAGGACGTGCTGTGATTTACCAGGGGGGAATGTAGCACCCTGAGGATTCGGCAGGTACAGGGGTATTGCACCTCAAGCCAGAGGTGTGATATTCCACTCCCGGGTAAGGATGGAGTGTGGAACTGAGCTCAGTAGGCTGCATGCACTACACACATCCCATTTCCGGGGGACAGACCAATGGTACTCCCACTAGAGAAATGTGCAGGTACGACAGCGTCTGTCCCTGGCTGGAGTGGGAGGGGGGTGGAACATCCCAGTAGTGTAGGGGCAGATAGGGGGAGCAGTCTGGGTAATGCTAGGAGCTCATTGGGTGCTGGTCACCTGAGCTCACACATAGAGGGAGTATATAAGGTGGGAACCATCTTAGAACAGGGTCTTTTGTAGAGGTTTTGGTCAGACAAGCAGAGCAGCTCGGCCAGCTCCAAGGCCAAGAGAGTGAGAGAGAGGAGAAAAGAAGGACCCAGAGGGGGAGAAGAGGGAACTCCAAGAACCCAAAATTAGACCAGAGGGTGAAGAGTTGGCACAAGGGTACCGGATCCCAAGCTGGTGGAGGGCACTAATCCTTAGCCAGAGACCGGAGGTCGTGGGCAGGATCTGCCACGACCACCCACTAAATCCACCCGGAAGGCAAACCAAGAATAGGGTCAGGGAACCCAGAGACAAGGGTTTTACCAACAAGAGGCCCGAGGGAGCCGGACTTAGGTGGATCCCTGGTGGGGAAGGCCAGAGAGAAGGACAAGTCAGAAAGGGAGCTCAGGAACACGCTCCAGAATCACCTGGGGGTTGGCCGAGTCCAGGACCTGGTGGATGCAGCACGGCTCGGGTGGTCACTCAAGGCCGGAGTGACCAACACAAAAGCAGTAAGTAAAAAAACCCTGAACTGCACAGCCCGACTCTGAGTTTCATTACCATCCTCACTGCACCTCCACAACCACCATCCTCTGCAACTGACCCCCTGAGGCTATACCCCTCCCGTTGGGGGTTATACTACCTGAGCTGCACACACACCACCAGCCTCAGCGGACCCTGCTGCAGCGGCGGCCGTAGTGACCGCAAATCAGCGGGTGGCGTAGTCGACACTAAAGAACATCCAGTAACATCTGTAGGACTGCCACACACTGAGCTTGACACCCTGGGCACGGACCGGGTCACCGCCACTCGGAGACTACAACCCCCATCTGATCCGGCTCCGGGTATCCCCCAAACAACACTGGCCCAGGGGGCGCATCACATATAACAGAGAAACAACCGAGCACAAATTCATTCTCCTGAAAGGTCAGAAAACGAGCGGAAAAAGTCCGATTCTAACGATCCGAGATTGTAGGAATTAGACAGAAAAAAGCACCCGCACACCAGAGTAACATTTACACCGCAACATCCACCTCAACGCCAGGGGGCAGTATTATAGTAGTTATATTCTTGTACATAGGGGGCAGTATTATAGTAGATATATTCTTGTACATAGGAGCAGTATTATAGTAGTTATATTCTTGTACATAGGGAGCAGTATTATAGTAGTTATATTCTTGTACATAGGGAGCAGTATTATAGTAGTTATATTCTTGTACATAGGAGCAGTATTATAGTAGTTATATTCTTGTACATAGGGAGCAGTATTATAGTAGTTATATTCTTGTACATAGGGAGCAGTATTATAGTAGTTATATTCTTGCAGTATTGGCGCCAAATTTAAACACCGCTCTGCTGATTGGTCGCGACTAATCAGCGATTTTGGTGCCAAATTTAAACACGCTCTCCAGTCCTCACTAACACGGTTCGCAGATTGGTCGCGGACGCCGCCCGCGACCAATCACCGATATTGGCGCCAAATTTAAACACCGCATTGCTGATTGGTCGCGGTTGCCGAACGCGACCAATCAGCAATTTGGGCGCCAAATTTAAACGCCGCTCTGCTAATTGCGCCCCGTCGGCCGCATACCTATTCTAGAATACTCGATGCGTTCGAATCGGGCCACCATCTAGTAGTAGTTATATTCTTGTACATAGGGGCAGTATTATAGTAGTTATATTCTTGTACATAGGGGGCAGTATTATAGTAGTTATATTCTTGTACATAGGAGCAGTATTATAGTAGTTATATTCTTGTACATAGGGGGCAGTATTATAGTAGTTATATTCTTGTACATAGGGGGCAGTATTATAGTAGTTATATTCTTGTACATAGGGGCAGTATTATAGTAGTTATATTCTTGTACATAGGAGCAGTATTATAGTAGTTATATTCTTGTACATAGGGGGCAGTATTATAGTAGTTATATTCTTGTACATAGGGGGCAGTATTATAGTAGTTATATTCTTGTACATAGGGGGCAGTATTATAGTAGTTATATTCTTGTACATAGGGGGCAGTATTATAGTAGTTATATTCTTGTACATAGGGGGCAGTATTATAGTAGTTATATTCTTGTACATAGGGGGCAGTATTATAGTAGTTATATTCTTGTACATAGGGGGCAGTATTATAGTAGTTATATTCTTGTACATAGGGGCAGTATTATAGTAGTTATATTTTTGTACATAGGGGGCAGTATTATAGTAGTTATATTCTTGTACATAGGGGCAGTATTATAGTAGTTATATTCTTGTACATAGGGGGCAGTATTATAGTAGTTATATTTTTGTACATAGGGGGCAGTATTATAGTAGTTATATTCTTGTACATAGGAGCAGTATTATAGTAGTTATATTCTTGTACATAGGGGGCAGTATTATAGTAGTTATATTCTTGTACATAGGGGCAGTATTATAGTAGTTATATTCTTGTACATAGGGAGCAGTATTATAGTAGTTATATTCTTGTACATAGGGGGCAGTATTATAGTAGTTATATTCTTGTACATAGGGGGCAGTATTATAGTAGTTATATTCTTGTACATAGGGGGCAGTATTATAGTAGTTATATTCTTGTACATAGGAGCAGTATTATAGTAGTTATATTCTTGTACATAGGAGCAGTATTATAGTAGTTATATTCTTGTACATAGGGGCAGTATTATAGTAGTTATATTTTTGTATATAGGGGGCAGTATTATAGTAGTTATATTCTTGTACATAGGGAGCAGTATTATAGTAGTTATATTCTTGTACATAGGAGCAGCATTATAGTAGTTATATTCTTGTACATAGGGGCAGTATTATAGTAGTTATATTCTTGTACATAGGAGCAGTATTATAGTAGTTATATTCTTGTACATAGGGAGCAGTATTATAGTAGTTATATTCCTGTACATAGGGGGCAGTATTATAGTAGTTATATTCTTGTACATAGGGGGCAGTATTATAGTAGTTATATTCTTGTACATAGGAGCAGTATTATAGTAGTTATATTCTTGTACATAGGGGGCAGTATTATAGTAGTTATATTCTTGTACATAGGGGGCAGTATTATAGTAGTTATATTCTTGTACATAGGAGCAGTATTATAGTAGTTATATTCTTGTACATAGGGGGCAGTATTATAGTAGTTATATTCTTGTACATAGGGGCAGTATTATAGTAGTTATATTCTTGTATATAGGGGGCAGTATTATAGTAGTTATATTCTTGTACATAGGGGCAGTATTATAGTAGTTATATTCTTGTACATAGGAGCAGTATTATAGTAGTTATATTCCTGTACATAGGGGGCAGTATTATAGTAGTTATATTCTTGTACATAGGGGGCAGTATCATAGTAGTTATATTCTTGTACATAGGAGCAGTATTATAGTAGTTATATTCTTGTACATAGGAGCAGTATTATAGTAGTTATATTCTTGTACATAGGGGGCAGTATTATAGTAGTTATATTCTTGTACATAGGGGGCAGTATTATAGTAGTTATATTCTTGTACATAGGAGCAGTATTATAGTAGTTATATTCTTGTACATAGGGGGCAGTATTATAGTAGTTATATTCTTGTACATAGGAGGCAGTATTATAGTAGTTATATTCTTGTACATACAGGGCAGTATTATACTATGGTTTCTGGAGCTCCCCTTTAAGTAATGTACATATCAGTAGTTTTGGCTCCAGTCCTGTTGCTGGCTGTGAATTATTCCCTATGTATACGGATCTGATGTGTAATATAAGCAGGAATAAGCCGCGGCGTTTACTGTGCGCAGCTCTGTTATCATTATCCTCTGCGTTCCCCGGTAACACTGGGCAGACGCGGCTTCAGTGCGCGGTTGGATCCGTCCTCACAGTATAAAGTCGTCCCCTTCTCTGTGTATGAGGCGAGATGAGCGGTGTCGTTCTCCATGTGCTGAGCTGCGGCTGATCTGCGATCTCCATCACATCGCGCCTCGGATGTTGCTGGCGGGAGATGTCAGGAATCATCACTCTGCGACTTCCATTCACTTTTCGCAGAGATGACGGATCCTGGAAGCCTCCGTCTGCCGCTCTGCATTTCAATCTGATCCTAGTCCTTTCGCCTTGTCTAGAAGAGTCATGACCCAGCTTTTCAGAAACGCTGAAGGGCATAAACCCCGGATGGCATAGGTCTTATACAGAGAAAAGCGGCGCCACTCAACATTGCATCATGTGAACCTAATTTTATAACGTCACAGAACGCTGCTGTAAGGGTTAACGGGCGCTCGCGAAGCGAAACGCGTTGTAAATCCCAGGTCTGTAACGATCTGATGGAGCCTAAACCTCGCAGCGTAGTAGTTTGTTAATGTTCGCGGCCCACACTCCTGCGGCACAGAATGGAGACCACGCTGAGACACATGAATGACACGGAGAAAGTGTGTACGAGACGCGGCCAACATGGCGTAGAGGACTCGACAGAGACTCACAAGGCTCCTGCCGCAGCCATCTGCACCTCCAGCGTCTTAAGAATTAATCTCCAGACGGGGGGGAAGGGAAGGAAGGTAGGGGGTAACATCTGGAGCACAGTGTGAGCTGGCACTGGGCACTGCCAAGATTTGGGGGCCGGTTTATACAGGAATACTAAGCCTGGCTGAGAAATGCGTCAGCCATCAACTCTCTTTATTACAGATGGAATGAAGCGTTTCGGGTCTTTTTCACCAAGTAGGCCATCCTACATCTATGGGACGTTCGCTCACATCATAAATGGCAGCGATGGTACACACGGGGTTAACCGTAAAACCCATTGGTCCCCTGGCCCCCGAAATGGATGTTCCCATGCCACTCGCTGTCTGGCGTTCTCAGGGGACGTGTGTATACAGCTGGGAAGCGTCTCTCCCGGCCTCTCGTTCACTTTACCAAATAGGGTTATCCTCGTGGAGCGCTCGTGGTATTGCTGCAGACAGGCGCCCGGCACGATAAGAGCTCCGCCTGGCACTGCGACCCAGAGAGGAACGTCCTGTATATAAGGACTGCGCGCACAGTATGGAGAAACATTATAAAAAAATGCGCGCCATTCCCATTATTACCTTCATAGGGGGCGCTACTGACACACACAGATCATTAAATAATCCCACTTTTTAAAATTTGTCGCAAATTTTACGTCCTCCCACGCGGGCGCCATGGTGACGGTCAAAGTAAGCAGTTGGTAGAAATGTTGCAATATTGAACATTCCGAGCCACGCCCCTTTATAATGTTGCACTATTGTTAGGGAAAAGGGGGAGGGGATAAGTTGATACAAATGTTGCAATATTGAACATTCCGAGCCACGCCCCTTTAGAATGTTGCACTATTGTTATGGAAAAGGGGGAGGGGACATGGTAAAATAGGAGCGCCACATTTTGCGCCATTTCCTTCCGGAGAATCTGCGATACACCTTGACTTATAGGCACGCAGCGCCCCCTTCACTGTAAGACTGCTGAACCCCAGACGCTCGTCTCCGAACTGTTTATAACATGGAAAAGTCTCGGGATGTTCCCACAGGTCCGGAGCGGAGCCTGGGAATTAACCCCTCAGGCACTGGACCGCTACCAGTTTTTGGAACATCTCTGAGAAATGCGAGTCATGGGAAATAAAGGCAAAGTCCAGCCGACAGGTCCAGGCTGCCATGTCTACCACAGCAGGGGATTCTGGGAGGCAGGCGGCCATGTCTCCCAGGATAATAATGACTTTTTCATCTGTTTCCTAAGGATTTATGGGAATTCCTCTGCAGATGATTCATGAAATCGTTCTGCAGCTTTATGGGTCAATTCCTCACTATTCTCAAGGTGTCTTCTTCTTGCTGTCAATGAATGTAAACATCCAAAGACTGAAAACCTGTGTAGACCCAACAATTCTCACAGCTGAGGGTCTGTTACAGTTGTATTCAGTCTTCAGTCCAGACAATCCTCTGTGATCTAAACACATCAGCTACACAGAACTCTCTACAGTCCTGACTGTTACAATGTATCAGTGCAGGGAGAAGGTAACAATCTA
This sequence comes from Phyllobates terribilis, assembly GCF_046119375.1. Lineage (NCBI taxonomy): Eukaryota > Metazoa > Chordata > Amphibia > Anura > Dendrobatidae > Phyllobates > Phyllobates terribilis. Next base: position 192,446,892 of record NW_027362770.1, on the reverse strand, counting down.
GACTAAACTCTCAGCAGAATAGTGAGTGCAGCTCTGGGGTATAATACAGGAGGTAACTCAGGATCAGTAATGTAATGTATGTACACAGTGACTGCACCAGCAGAATAGTGAGTGCAGCTCTGGAGTATAATACAGGAGGTAACTCAGGATCAGTAATGTAATGTATGTACACAGTGACTGCACCAGCAGAATAGTGAGTGCAGCTCTGGAGTATAATACAGGATGTAACTCAGGATCAGTAATGTATGTACACAGTGACTGCACCAGCAGAATAGTGAGTGCAGCTCTGGGGTATAATACAGGAGGTAACTCAGGATCAGTAATGTAATGTATGTACACATTGACTGCACCAGCAGAATAGTGAGTGCAGCTCTGGAGTATAATACAGGAGGTAACTCAGGATCAGTAATGTAATGTATGTACACAGTGACTCCACCAGCAGAATAGTGAGTGCAGCTCTGGAGTATAATACAGGAGGTAACTCAGGATCAGTAATGTAATGTATGTACACAGTGACTGCACCAGCAGAATAGTGAGTGCAGCTCTGGAGAATAATACAGGATGTAACTCAGGATCAGTAATGTAATGTATGTACACAGTGACTCCACCAGCAGAATAGTGAGTGCAGCTCTGGAGTATAATACAGGATGTAACTCAGGATCAGTAATGTAATGTATGTACACAGTGACTGCACCAGCAGAATAGTGAGTGCAGCTCTGGAGTATAATACAGGAGGTAACTCAGGATCAGTAATGTAATGTATGTACACAGTGCCTGCACCAGCAGAATAGTGAGTGCAGCTCTGGAGTATAATACAGGATGTAACTCAGGATCAGTAATGTAATGTATGTACACAGTGACTGCACCAGTAGAATAGTGAGTGCAGCTCTGGAGTATAATAGAGGAGGTAACTCAGGATCAGTAATGTAATGTATGTACACAGTGACTCCACCAGCAGAATAGTGAGTGCAGCTCTGGAGTATAATACAGGATGTAACTCAGGATCAGTAATGTAATGTATGTACACAGTGACTGCACCAGCAGAATAGTGAGTGCAGCTCTGGAGTATAATACAGGAGGTAACTCAGGATCAATAATGTAATGTATGTACACAGTGACTCCACCAGCAGAATAGTGAGTGCAGCTCTGGAGTATAATACAGGATGTAACTCAGGATCAGTAATGTAATGTATGTACACAGTGACTGCACCAGTAGAATAGTGAGTGCAGCTCTGGAGTATAATAGAGGAGGTAACGCAGGATCAGTAATGTAATGTATGTATACAGTGACTGCACCAGCAGAATAGTGAGTGCAGCTCTGGAGTATAATACAGGATATAACACAGGATCAGTAATGTAATGTATGTACACAGTGACTGCACCAGCAGAATAGTGAGTGCAGCTCTGGGGTATAATACAGGATGTAACTCAGGATCAGTAATGTATGTACACAGTGACTGCACCAGCAGAATAGTGAGTGCAGCTCTGGAGTATAATACAGGATGTAACTCAGGATCAGTAATGTAATGCATGTACACAGTGACTGCACCAGCAGAATAGTGAGCGCAGCTCTGGGGTATAATACAGGATGTAACTCAGGATCAGTAATGTAATATATGTACACAGTGACTGCACCAGCAGAATAATGAGCGCAGCTCTGGGGTATAATACAGGATGTAACTCAGGATCAGTAATGTAATGTATGTACACAGTGACTGCACCAGCAGAATAATGAGCGCAGCTCTGGGGTATAATACAGGATGTAACTCAGGATCAGTAATGTAATGTATGTACACAGTGACTGCACCAGCAGAATAATGAGCGCAGCTCTGGGGTATAATACAGGATGTAACTCAGGATCAGTAATGTAATGTATGTACACAGTGACTGCACCAGCAGAATAGTGAGTGCAGCTCTGGGGTATAATACAGGATGTAACTCAGGATCAGTAATGTAATGTATGTACACAGTGACTGTACCAGCAGAATAGTGAGTGCAGCTCTGGAGTATAATACAGGATGTAACTCAGGATCTGTAATGTAATGTAAGTACACAGTGACTGCACCAGCAGAATAGTGAGTGCAGCTCTGGGGTATAATACAGGATGTAACTCAGGATCAGTAATGTAATGTAAGTACACAGGGACTGCACCAGCAGAATAGTGAGTGCAGCTCTGGAGTATAATACAGGATGTAACTCAGGATCAGTAATGTAATGTAAGTACACAGTGACTGCACCAGCAGAATAGTGAGTGCAGCTCTGGGGTATAATACAGGATGTAACTCAGGATCAGTAATGTAATGTATGTACACAGGGACTGCACCAGCAGAATAGTGAGTGCAGCTCTGGAGTATAATACAGGATGTAACTCAGGATCAGTAATGTAATGTATGTACACAGTGACTGCACCAGCAGAATAGTGAGTGCAGCTCTGGAGTAAAATACAGAAGGTAACTCAGGATCAGTAATGTAATGTATGTACACAGTGACTGCACCAGCGGAATAGTGAGTGCAGCTCTGGAGTATAATACAGGAGGTAACTCAGGATCAGAAATGTAATGTATGTACACAGTGACTGCACCAGCAGAATAGTGAGTGCAGCTCTGGAGTATAATACAGGAGGTAACTCAGGATCAGTAATGTAATGTATGTGCACAGTGACTGCTCCAGCAGAATAGTGAGTGCAGCTCTGGAGTATAATACAGTATGTAATGCAGGATCAGTAATGTAATGTATGTACACAGTGACTCCACCAGCAGAATAGTGAGTGCAGCTCTGGAGTATAATACAGGATGTAACTCAGGATCAGTAATGTAATGTATGTACACAGTGACTCCACCAGCAGAATAGTGAGTGCAGCTCTGGAGTATAATACAGGATGTAACTCAGGATCAGTAATGTAATGTATGTACACAGTGACTGCACCAGCAGAATAGTGAGTGCAGCTCTGGGGTATAATACAGGATGTAACTCAGGATCAGTAATGTAATGTATGTACACAGTGACTGCACCAGCAGAATAGTGAGTGCAGTTCTGGGGTATAATACAGGAGGTAACTCAGGATCAGAAATGTAATGTATGTACACAGTGACTGCACCAGCAGAATAGTGAGTGCAGCTCTGGAGTATAATACAGGATGTAACTCAGGATCAGTAATGTAATGTATGTACACAGTGACTGCACCAGCAGAATAGTGAGTGCAGCTCTGGAGTATAATACAGGATGTAACTCAGGATCAGTAATGTAATGTATGTACACAGTGACTCCACCAGCAGAATAGTGAGTGCAGCTCTGGAGTATAATACAGGATGTAACTCAGGATCAGTAATGTAATGTATGTACACAGTGACTGCACCAGCAGAATAGTGAGTGCAGCTCTGGGGTATAATACAGGATGTAACTCAGGATCAGTAATGTAATGTATGTACACAGTGACTGCACCAGCAGAATAGTGAGTGCAGTTCTGGGGTATAATACAGGAGGTAGCTCAGGATCAGTAATGTAATGTATGTACACAGTGACTGCACCAGCAGAATAGTGAGTGCAGCTCTGGAGTATAATACAGGAGGTAACTCAGGATCAGAAATGTAATGTATGTACACAGTGACTGCACCAGCAGAATAGTGAGTGCAGCTCTGGAGTATAATACAGGATGTAACTCAGGATCAGTAATGTAATGTATGTACACAGTGACTGCACCAGCAGAATAGTGAGTGCAGCTCTGGGGTATAATACAGGATGTAACTCAGGATCAGTAATGTAATGTATGTACACAGTGACTGCACCAGCAGAATAGTGAGTGCAGTTCTGGGGTATAATACAGGAGGTAGCTCAGGATCAGTAATGTAATGTATGTACACAGTGACTGCACCAGCAGAATAGTGAGTGCAGCTCTGGAGTATAATACAGGATGTAACTCAGGATCAGTAATGTAATGTATGTACACGGTGACTGCACCAGCAGAATAGTGAGTGCAGCTCTGGAGTATAATACAGGATGTAACTCAGGATCAGTAGTGTAATGTATGTATGTACACAGTGACTGCACCAGCAGAATAGTGAGTGCAGCTCTGGGGTATAATACAGGAGGTAACTCAGGATCAGTAATGTAATGTATGTACACAGTGACTGCACCAGCAGAATAGTGAGTGCAGCTCTGGAGTATAATACAGGATGTAACTCAGGATCACTAATGTAATGTATGTACACAGTGACTGCACCAGCAGAATAGTGAGTGCAGCTCTGGAGTATAATACAGGATGTAACTCAGGATCAGTAATGTAATGTATGTACACGGTGACTGCACCAGCAGAATAGTGAGTGCAGCTCTGGAGTATAATACAGGATGTAACTCAGGATCAGTAGTGTAATGTATGTATGTACACAGTGACTGCACCAGCAGAATAGTGAGTGCAGCTCTGGGGTATAATACAGGAGGTAACTCAGGATCAGTAATGTAATGTATGTACACAGTGACTGCACCAGCAGAATAGTGAGTGCAGTTCTGGGGTATAATACAGGAGGTAGCTCAGGATCAGTAATGTAATGTATGTACACAGTGACTGCACCAGCAGAATAGTGAGTGCAGCTCTGGAGTATAATACAGGATGTAACTCAGGATCACTAATGTAATGTATGTACACAGTGACTGCACCAGCAGAATAGTGAGTGCAACTCTGGAGTATAATACAGGATGTAACTCAGGATCAGTAATGTATGTACACGGTGACTGCACCAGCAGAATAGTGAGTGCAGCTCTGGAGTATAATACAGGATGTAACTCAGGATCAGTAGTGTAATGTATGTATGTACACAGTGACTGCACCAGCAGAATAGTGAGTGCAGCTCTGGAGTGTAATACAGGAGGTAACTCAGGATCAGTAATGTAATGTATGTACACAGTGACTGCATCAGCAGAATAGTGAGTGCAGCTCTAGAGTATAATACAGGATGTAACTCAGGATCAGTAATGTAATGTATGTACACAGTGACTGCACCAGCAGAATAGTGAGTGCAGCTCTGGAGTGTAATACAGGAGGTAACTCAGGATCAGTAATGTAATGTATGTACACAGTGACTGCATCAGCAGAATAGTGAGTGCAGCTCTAGAGTATAATACAGGATGTAACTCAGGATCAGTAATGTAATGTATGTACACAGTGACTGCACCAGCAGAATAGTGAGTGCAGCTCTGGAGTATAATACAGGATGTAACTAAGGATCAGTAATGTAATGTATGAACACAGTGACTCCACCAGCAGAATAGTGAGTGCAGCTCTGGAGTATAATACAGGATGTAACTCAGGATCAGTAATGTAATGTATGTACACAGTGACTGCACCAGCAGAATAGTGAGTGCAGCTCTGGGGTATAATACAGGATGTAACTCAGGATCAGTAATGTAATGTATGTACACAGTGATTGCACCAGCAGAATAGTGAGTGCAGCTCTGGAGTATAATACAGGCTTGTAACTCAGGATCAGTAATGTAATGTATGTATACAGTGACTGCACCAGCAGAATAGTGAGTGCAGCTCTGGAGTATAATACAGGATGTAACTCAGGATCAGTAATGTAATGTATGCACACAGTGACTGCACCAGCAGAACAGTGAGTGCAGCTCTGGAGTATAATACAGGGTGTAACTCAGGATCAGTAATGTAATGTATGTATACAGTGACTGCACCAGCAGAATAGTGAGTGCAGCTCTGGAGTATAATACAGGATGTAACTCAGGATCAGTAATGTAATGTATGTACACAGTGACTGCACCAGCAGAATAGTGAGTGCAGCTCTGGAGTATAATACAGGATGTAACTCAGGATCAGTAATGTATGTACACAGTGACTGCACCAGCAGAATAGTGAGTGCAGCTCTGGGGTATAATACAGGATGTAACTCAGGATCACTAATGTAATGTATGTACACAGTGACTGCACCAGCAGAATAGTGAGTGCAGCTCTGGAGTATAATACAGGATGTAACTCAGGATCAGTAATGTAATGTATGTACACAGTGACTGCACCAGCAGAATAGTGAGTGCAGCTCTGGGGTATAATACAGGATGTAACTCAGGATCAGTAATGTAATGTATGTACACAGTGACTGCACCAGCAGAATAGTGAGTGCAGCTCTGGAGTATAATACAGGATGTAACTCAGGATCAGTAATGTAATGTATGTACACAGTGACTGCACCAGCAGAATAGTGAGTGCAGCTCTGGGGTATAATACAGGATGTATCTCAGGATCAGTAATGTAATGTATGTACACAGTGACTCCACCAGAAGAATAGTCAGTGCAGCTCTGGAGTATAATACAGGATGTAACTCAGGATCAGTAATGTAATGTATGTACACAGTGACTGCACCAGCAGAATAGTGAGTGCAGCTCTGGAGTATAATACAGGATGTAACTCAGGATCAGTAATGTAATGTATGTACACAGTGACTGCACCAGCAGAATAGTGAGTGCAGCTCTGGAGTATAATACAGAATGTAACTCAGGATCAGTAATGTAATGTATGTACACAGTGACTGCACCAGCAGAGTAGTGAGTGCAGCTCTGGAGTATAATACAGGATGTAACTCAGGATCAGTAATGTAATGTATGTACACAGTGACTGCACCAGCAGAATAGTGAGTGCAGCTCTGGAGTATAATACAGGATGTAACTCAGGGTCAGTGAGGGGACAGGAGTCTTCCAGCACTGTATATCACACAAGGCACATCTGACATGATGTCCAGTATCTATGATCAACAGATGGCGGTTTTTCACTTATCGCTTGATATAAATAGGAGCCTCCAGCGTCTTCCATATCACACAATCAGAAGACACATGCTAATATGATGACAGCAAGCGGATATCTTGACAATAGAGAGTAGTAAAACACAATATTGTCGCCATTCCAGCTTCCAGAATCGTCGTCAGAAGAGGCGGCCATATTGGGCTCCATCCGACTCTGCAGAAATTGCTGGGAGTAGTAGTCCAGCCCCAGCCACCGGTCTGTGCTCTGCTGGCGAGATGCTATGACGACCTTTCCAAGGTCACAGCCCCTTGAGAATCCTTCTCCCCTTTCCAGTGACATTTCCCGCCGCTCGTCTCGCTTCTCGCCGTTCGTCTCGCTTCTCACCGTTCGTCTCGCTTCTCGCCGCTCGTCTCGCTTCCCAGAACATAATCAGCGAAATTACAATGAAAGAAAAGAAAGTAAATGTATATATAAAAAAAAAAAAATACCCGCGTAGATTTTTTTTTTTATGCGGGAATAATAAAAATGATTCCTTATTATTGGGGGATGGATGGCGGCGAGGTTTTCAGGCGCGGTTTGGAGCGCTGCCCTGATACTCTGTATCTCTCTGGAGCTGGGGAATTACATAACCACTGCAGATCCAGAGGAGGCACAGACTCCGGGTTACCATAGAGCTGGGATGTTACTATCGACGAGCGCGCGTCGGATGCTCCAATATCTCCCAGCGTGCGCTCTTAAAGGGCTAGAGCGCTAATGTAGCAAGCAGCATCAATAATATTTACCCCTGACAGCGACAGGAAAAGAGATAATGGGGCGATTATTTATAGGGGGGGTGTAATTAGCATGGCGGCGATGGATGACATACGGCGGAGCGGCTCTCGGTCCACTGCAATGCAGCCATAGAACATGCGGAGCACGGAGCGTGACCCACTTCACTCAGGACACATGTTCTGCTCGCCGGCTGCACTGCAGCGTGTGAATTTTCAATGCTTCCCACCGCTAGGCAATTAATTCTGCCTGCACAGATGTCTGCGCGAGTCTCCTGCACACACAATGGCGAGGAGGATAATCACGCTGATCCATCAAACACCAGCCTGGAATTATCACGGGGAAACAGAGCTGTCAATCATCCCCGGCGTAGCGGTTAATCATTGCTAAGAGCTTCTGCAGCATCTGCATAGTGTCAAGGAGAGATGTCAATCAATACTCCTTTAAGTCTAAAGGGGCCAGGAAGTCAAAAATGCAGACGTTACTCATGGGCTCATTCACACAGTCCTGGATTGTGGTGTTTTTTTTATAAAATATCTAAGGCATTTTCATCCTTTTCAAGGGGGGAAACATGGCACCCGGAGTCCGCTGTGTACCACGCACAGAACGCGATGTATAAAGTCCTGTAGACGTGGAAGAAACACTGGAGGAAAGTCAACAGAAAAGTGTCACCAAGAACGGTGTGTGGTTCCAGCCTCAGGGATCGGAGACCCCGAAATCTGCGCTAAAGTTGATGACAGTCCGCACCCCACATGTGTGAGGCTCCTGCGCAAGTTATAAGAAGTCTTCTTTCCAGATCTTATTCCACGTGCTACTTATTTTCTACATAGAAATGCTGAGGATTAGCTCCATGGACATTCAGTCCTTGTGTATACCTGCAGCATACCCACGACATATACACAGCGTGTCCGCAGCATATCCACAACATGTCTGCAGGACACCCACAGCATGTCTGCAACATATCTGCCGTAGACCCACAGCATATCCACAGCATGTCTGCAGGAGTCTCACGGCATACCCACAACATATCTGCAGCATCCCAGCAGCATATCCACAGCATATGTGAAGCATATCCACAGTACGTCTGCAGCATATCCACCGCACGTCTGCAGCATATCCACAGCATGTCTGCAGCATATCCACAGCATGTCTGCAGGAGTCTCGCAGCATACCCACAACATATCTGCAGCATGCCAGCAGCATATCCACAGCATATGTGAAGCATATCCACAGTACGTCTGCAGCATATCCACAGTACGTCTGCAGCATATCCACAGTACGTCTGCAGCATATCCACCGCATGTCTGCAGCATATCCACAGCATGTCTGCAGGAGTCTCGCAGCATACCTACAACATTTCTGTAGCATAACCACAGCATGTCTGCAGCATATCCACAGCATGTCCGCAGCATATCCACAGCATGTCTGGAGCATATCCACAGCAAGTCTGCAGCATATCCACAGCATGTCTGCAGGAGTCTCGCAGCATTCCCACAGCATATCTGCAGCATGTCTGCAGAATATCCACAGCATGTCTGCAGCATATCCACAGCATTTCTGCAGCATATCCACAGTATATGTGTAGCAAATCCACTGCATGTCTGCAGCATATCCACATCATATCTGCATGAGGCCCACAGCATGTCTGCAGGAGTCTCGCAGCATACCCACAACATATCTGTAGCATACCCACAGCATGTCTGCAGTACATCCACAGCACACCCATCGCATGCCCACAGCACACCCATCGCATGCCCACAGCACATCCACAGTACACCCATCGCATGCCCACAGCACATCTACAGCACACCCATCACATGCCCGCAGAACATCCACAGCACACCCATCGTATGCCCGCAGCACACCCATCGCATGCCTGCAGCACACCAATCGCATGGCCGCAGCAAATCCACAGCACACCCATCGCATGCCCGCAGCACACCCATCGCATGCCCACAGAACACCCATCGCATGCCAGCAGCACATCCACAGCACACCCATTGTATGCCCGCAGCACCCCCATCGCATGCCCACAGCATACCCATCGCATGCCCACAGCATACCCATCGCATGCCCGCAGCACACCCATCGCATGCCCTCAGCACATCCACAGCACACTCATTGTATGCCCGCAGCACACCCATCGCATGCCCGCAGCACACCCATCGCATGCCCGCAGCACACCCATATCATGCCCGCAGCACACCCATCGCATGCCTGCAGCACACCCATCGCATGCCCGCAGCACATCCACAGCACACCCATTGCATGCCCGCAGCACACCCATTGCATGCCCACAGCACATCCACAGCACACCCATCGCATGCCCGCAGCACACCCATCGCATGCCCGCAGCACACCCATCGCATGCCCGCAGCACACCCACAGCACACCCATCGCATGCCCGCAGCACATGCACAGCACACCCATCGCATGCCCGCAACACACCCATCACATGCCTGCAGCACATGCACAGCACACCCATCGCATGCCCGCAGCACACCCATCGCATGCCTGCAGCACATCCACAGCACACCCATCGCACGCCCGCAGCACATGCACAGCACATCCATCGCATGCCGCAGCACACCCATCGCATGCCAGCAGCACACCCATCGCATGCCCGCAGCACACCCATCGCATGCCCGCAGCACATCCACAGCACACCCATCGCATGCCCGCAGCACACCCATCGCATGCCTGCAGCACATCCACAGCACACCCATCGCACGCCCGCAGCACATGCACAGCACACCCATCGCATGCCCGCAGCACACCCATCGCATGCTTGCAGCACATCCACAGCACACCCATCGCATGCCGCAGCACACCCATCGCACGCCCGCAGCACATGCACAGCACACCCATCGCATGCCGCAGCACACCCATCGCATGCCAGCAGCACACCCATTGCATGCCCGCAGCACACCCATCGCATGCCTGCAGCACATCCACAGCACACCCATCGCATGCCGCAGCACACCCATCGCATGCCTGCAGCACATCCACAGCACACCCATCGCATGCCCGCAGCACATGCACAGCACACCAATCGCATGCCGCAGCACACCCATCGCATGCCAGCAGCACACCCATCACATGCCCGCAGCACATCCACAGCACACCCATCGCACGCCCGCAGCACATGCACAGCACACCCATCGCATGCCGCAGCACACCCATCGCATGCCCGCAGCACACCCATCGTATGCCCGCAGCACACCCATCGCATGCCTGCAGCACATCCACAGCACACCCATCGCATGCCGCAGCACACCCATCGCATGCCCACAGCACATCCACAGCACACCCATCGCATGCCCGCAGCACACCCATATCATGCCCGCAGCACACCCATCGCATGCCTCAGCACACCCATCGCATGCCCGCAGCACACCCATCGCATGCCCGCAGCACACCCAGCGCATGCCTGCAGCACACCCATCGCACGCCCGCAGCACATGCACAGCACACCCATCGCATGCCCGCAGCACACCCATCGCATGCCTGCAGCACATCCACAGCACACCCATCGTATGCCGCAGCACACCCATCGCATGCCGCAGCACACCCATCGCATGCCTGCAGCACATCCACAGCACACCCATCGCACGCCCGCAGCACATGCACAGCACACCCATCGCATGCCGCAGCACACCCATCGCATGCCAGCAGCACACCCATCGCATGCCCGCAGCACACCCATCGCATGCCCGCAGCACACCCATCGCATGCCTGCAGCACATCCACAGCACACCCATCGCATGCCGCAGCACACCCATCGCATGCCTGCAGCACATCCACAGCACACCCATCGCATGCCGCAGCACATGCACAGCACACCCATCGCATGCCTGCAGCACATCCACAGCACACCCATCGCACGCCCGCAGCACATGCACAGCACACCCATCGCATGCCTGCAGCACATCCACAGCACACCCATCGCATGCCGCAGCACACCCATCGCATGCCTGCAGCACATCCACAGCACACCCATTGCACGCCCGCAGCACATGCACAGCACACCCATCGCATGCCGCAGCACACCCATCGCATGCCCACAGCACACCCATCGCATGCCCACAGCACACCCATCGCATGCCAGCAGCACACCCATCGCATGCCCGCAGCACACCCATCGCATGCCGCAGCACACCCATTGCATGCCCATAATGCACCCATAGCAAACATGCTGGTGACTAGCAGCACAGACTTGTGAACACGGCCATATGATGATATCTGTGGAAACTAATCACATCGGTGGTCTCCTGCTGTCCCCCTTTGTCTGTACGGGGCCCCTGAGGTGTGAGGCCGATAAGAGTCGTCCGGTCACAACAATTCCTGACCCCCATCATGAACACATCGAGAGCCGATGTAAGTCCGATGACCCCTCCATGTCGCAGGCAAACAGCTCCTCATATCTCAGCTTCCTGACCTGTATAGGAGGAACATGGCAGGAGGACCAGGAAGAACACCGCGGTTATTATGCCGCCATTTTCTACCGTGTCCGAGTCTGAGCAGATACAGAAAAGCCCCTAGCAACAAGTGTCAGTGTTACCCATAGCAGCCAATCAGCTGACAGCTTTCGCTTTCCCATAGCTGCTTTGTGATGATCTGATTGGTTGCCACGGACAACACTGCTTCGGGCCTGGGGAAATCATGACATATTGGGATGGTTGCTATGCGAAGATTTGCATAGCAACCTGTAATAAGAGTAGATCAGTGTGGGCAATAAAAGATCACCGTGCGGTCGGCGACATGTGAAGCCAAAACAACAACCTATCTCCGCATGAAAGAGGCTATACGCTACGCCGCCATTATTACCCCGTTACCTAGCAACTAGATATGAATGGCGACAATCTACCTGCCTCAATGTCATGTTCTGGCGGAAGGTCAAGGGTTAAGCCTATAGGTGCCCTCCATACATCTGGCACGCGGTCCTGCGCCCGTCAGTAAACAGACCGCCATATGTACCGTGCAGATGATGGCGGCGTGTTACTACGGCGACGACCTTCGGAGCTTTGTGTCATTGCGAGAACCAGATATGATTTTATGGCCTGAAATGATGATGACTACGACCTTAAAGGTCAAATCCAAAGCCCGCGGCTCGGCGGCTTGCTGGGACTTGTAGTCTGACAGCAGATGCCAAGCCGAGATTTTACACATAAACACTATATTACAAACTTTCCTCGCAATTACTGCCCTTCTCTGGCCGGTGTCAATCAGGAGGAGCCTATAAAGAATTAGCTCCGCCCGCTGGACTCCTTAGAAAGCCGAAACCGCCTCGTTTTGTCAGTCAGCGCTGTCACGTGACCATGTCTGCCCTTGTGATTGGCTGAGAAAGCTCACGGACATGAATCTATGCTATTTTCCAGACCCCACATGTATCTTTAATGATCAGGTTTCTACATGTGTTACAATCCTCAGACTCATGTGGCTGATAACAGAGAGCAATAGATTGTAATTCACCAGCCAAGCCTGTATGATCTACAGAAGCCGTGGACCCGACCGTCCCTCCGCTACTAGAAACGCCATCATTTACACGGCTCGCAGAAAACATCTGTTCGTCAGATGGCCGCATCCCGAGCGGACGAATACAGCGCGTCCCGACCTCGTGCCCTCCATCGCGTCACGCTTACTAAATATCCCTAATTAATCATCACTGAGCCGCGGGGTCTCCTCCATCTCATAAGGAACCACGACAAAAAAGCCAAGATGGCAACCATATTGGAAGCGCACAGTAATGTGACGCCATAAGGGGCGGGGCTTATTGGCTACCAAAAAAAATGCACGTATATAGGAGTCCCCATAATGCACAATTTGTTTTTTTTCATCCAATCCTCTGTTATTTATGTTTGGTCAATGGTGAACAATCCGTAATTAAATCCTATCTGCCTGCAGCCACCACTAGAGGGAGCTCTCCTTACATATATGTATACACAGCTCCCATAAGCATCAACAATAATTTACTAAAGACAGAATTATAATTGATGCAAAAGGAAGCTGTGTATACATGTATATAAGGAGCGCTCCCCCTAGTGGTGGATGCAGATAGAATCTGATCATGTATCTCTGTATACAGGGAGCTCCCCCAGACAGGATCTTATATATCTCTGTATACAGGGAGCTCCCCCTAGTGGTGGCTGCAGACAGAATCTTATCATGTATCTCTGTATACAGGGAGCTCCCCCTAGTGGTGGCTGCAGACAGGATCTTATCATGTATCTCTGTATACAGGGAGCTCCCCCTAGTGGTGGCTGCAGACAGAATCTTATCATGTATCTCTGTATACATGGAGCTCCTCCTAGTGGTGGCTGCAGACAGAATATTATCATGTATCTCTGTATACAGGGAGCTCCCCATAGTGGTGGCTGGAGACAGAATGTTATCATGTATCTCTGTGTACAGGAAGCTCCCCCTAGTGGTGGCTGCAGACAGGATCTTATCATGTATCTCTGTATACAGGGAGCTCCCTCTAGTGATGGCTGCAGGCAGGATCTGATCATGTATCTCTGTATACAGGGAGCTCCCCCTAGTGGTGACTGCAGACAGAATCTTATCATGTATCTCTGTATACAGGGAGCTCCCCCTAGTGGTGGCTGAAGACAGGATCTTATCATGTATCTCTGTATACAGGGAGCTCCCCCTAGTGGTGGCTGCAGACAGGATCTTATCATGTATCTCTGTATACAGAGAGCTCCCCCTAGTGGTGGCTGCAGACAGGATCTTATCATGTATCTCTGTATACAGGGAGCTCCTCCTAGTGGTGGCTGCAGACAGAATCTTATCATGTATCTCTGTATACAGAGAGCTCCCCCTAGTGGTGGCTGCAGACAGGATCTTATCATGTATCTCTGTATACAGGGAGCTCCCCCTAGTGGTGGCTGCAGACAGGACCTTATCATGTATCTCTGTATACTGGGAGCTCCCCCTAGTGGTGGCTGAAGACAGGATCTTATCATGTATCTCTGTATACAGGGAGCTCCCCTTAGTGGTGACTGCAGACAGAATCTTATCATGTATCTCTGTATACAGGGAGCTCCCCCTAGTGGTGGCTGAAGACAGTATCTTATCGTGTATCTCTGTATACAGGGAGCTCCCCTTAGTGGTGACTGCAGACAGAATCTTATCATGTATCTCTGTATACAGGGAGCTCCCCCTAGTGGTGGCTGAAGACAGGATCTTATCATGTATCTCTGTATACAGGGAGCTCCCCCTAGTGGTGGCTGCAGACAGGATCTTATCATATATCTCTGTATACAGGGAGCTCCCCTTAGTGGTGGCTGCAGACAGAATCTTATCATGTATCTCTGTATACAGGGAGCTCCCCCTAGTGGTGGCTGCAGACAGGATCTTATCATGTATCTCTGTATACAGGGAGCTCCTCCTAGTGGTGGCTGGAGACAGAATCTTATCATGTATCTCTGTGTACAGGAAGCTCCCCCTAGTGCTGGTTGTGGACCACCAGGAACATGGAAACTAGGGAGTAAGGGGAAGACAGAAACTAGGAACAGTCCGTGATAGGACCCTAAAAGGAACTGTTCAGTAATGTGGATACCCATGACACGGTCTGGAAGATCTTGTGTATTTAAACAGGCGGTGTGTAGTTACCATAGTGACCAAATATCATGACCGGTGACATCATCAATGCTCTGGTTGCCTAGCAACATGGAAAACCTGACATAAGCTTTTGGGATAAATGTTGGCTTTAACTGTACAAAGTACGGGGGACATCTAAGATATTTGGGTGGACGGGTCCAACCTACGCAGCGAAGTTTCATGTGATCCTATTGGCTCCAAAAGAACAGGACTTAACTCCCTGACCCTAATTAAAGGCAATTGGTGGACATAGTACATTTAAAGGGACATGTCACATCCATAGTTGCTCAGAACATCGGTAGATCTAACCCTGCCATGACGGCAGATTCCTCTGCGGTCGCCCCATTACGTAACCCCGTACGATACAGGATTTAAATAATTCTAGAACTTTTTGTTTCAGCGCAATTCTATTCGTGCTCCGAGGGATCCGTGTATCCAAGCAACACCGGGGGTGTGAAAAAAAGAGGAGATCTCGCCGATGTGATGTCTTCTGTAATGTCTATAGCATCCAACTATAGGGTCCAGGCTTAACCCCCTAGAAAAAAAAAGTCATTTAAAAAAAAAAATCCCTTTGGGTTTGACATGAGAAATATTCCGGCTGAATTGGACGCGTCACATTTTTTCGTTTCCGGCCGTCTCTCGTTCCGGAGGCCCTTGTTTTATTACGGGAAAAAAAAAAAAGACAAATGATAAATGACCCCTCGGGGGCACGAGCGAGCGGCGGCAACAGGTGGGTCGCGGTCCTCTTCTGTTCTGCCCTACAGCGCCGGCGTCATAACCGCGTAAACAAACGTAAAGGAAAAAAAAAAAACTAAAAATTGACAATTTTTGAAATTCTTTTTTTATAAAAAAAATATAATCTACATTTTTTTTCTCCAGATTTTTTTTATCTCGTCTTATCGCTTTATCTTTCTCCGCATGTTAACCACTTTCTACCGCAGTCCTAGGCACAGTTACGTCATTTTAACCCCGCGATATTAACTATATCAGTTACCACGGTAACGCTCACTCATTAGATACGAAAAAAGTTTCAACATTCCGCCGTAGAATTCTATCAGGAGGAAAAGAAAACTGTCACATCCATCCGCATCCCTCATTATCTATCAATAAAGAGTGTTCACACTGCATGGAAAAAAAACAACCTTTTTTTCATCTATATATTTTTAGGGGAATTTTTTTATATATATATATATATATATATATATATATATATATATATATATGGCACCGAATGCATCATATTCTGGCCAAAGGGTATAGACGACTAGTAGTTCGTCGGCAACGTCCTAGATGTCTTATCCAGAGCAGCGGGTCGCCCAATTTATCCTTATTTTGTCATTTTTGCGTTTATATATATATCATTTTATTTTATTTTTTTTTATTTTATTTAAAATTTTGCCTAGTTTATTTAAAAAAAAAAAACAGATATCAGACGTCCGGACCTTCCTCCTCGCACAGCCGCAAATTAAGTTTATAGAATTTCCATGATCTTCGTCAGATATATTCTGCTTTTTTTAAAAAAAAACTAAAAAATTTTTGAGGATGGTTTCTGGGACGCAGAAGATCTTGGCGCCGGTTGACAGATTTGGCACCTGTTGAACTGTAATAAGCGGCCATCATTTTATATACAATTTCCCGCGTGCGATTATAAATCCGCGGCGGTTTTCTGCCCTATTTCCCCCGGACTGTAATAATTACACATGGAGATACGACCCATCCACGAATCCTTCATCCCCGGGATCCATCTTCATTGAGGTGGGGGGGGATCAAAAATACACAAAAAAATTGTCAAAAATGTGCTCATAGAATATAATGAAGGGTGCGCACAAGGACGCCCCATGGGGGGTGAACGGCTCGCCCGTCACACGGAGTACAGTGATGGTGGGACGAGGTGCAGGAAGGGTTAACTCCGCAGGCCTAGGCTCTTCATAACTGAGGGGCAGTGAGTATTTCCAAATCTGGAAATCCCCCAGGTGTCTCTGGATAATGTTATCTATTGCAGCGCCCCCCACCTTCCCATATATGCCAAGTGGGAGGGGGGAGCTGCTGCTGGCACTAAGGGGTTACTCTGCCCCCATCAGCTGGAGAAAGCAGCAGCTTTCTGGTAATGCAGTGAGGGGATGAATCCGATCAGAATTATCCCTCGCCAGTCAGTCGCTGCCCCAACCCCGGGCGGCCATAGTCCAGGTGGCGAGGAAAGTGCCCAGTAGTGGCCCATGTTGGGGGCTCCACAATGGTCACACCCCACCACATGAAAGTGACCACTGAATGGCCGCATACTCATCCATGTTCTATTATCAGAGGCCTAAACCACAACCACCATCATCCATCCAGCAAGCCCCCAAACCTCCAAAGCACCAAATGGGAGGGGGCTGCAGCACGCAAACAACACCCTAAATCTCAGCACCCCCTCCATTGTAGCAGATCACGTCACCTGTGGAGTCTACACACAGGACAACCACCCCCAGAGGACCATGATGATGATGATGATGATGATGGCGGCCACCTGATTTGCAGGGGCACACCAGATGGTGATGGATCAGGGTGGTCTCCGACCTCTCACCTTGGTGGTCTCCCTCGGGAATATACATCCTCCTGCTTTCATTTACCATTTACAAGCAGAAATCAAGGTTCCAGGATAATCCTCTAGAGAGAAGGCCTCCGCCACCAGAAATGGGGGTCCGTGTCAGGACTGGGGGGTCCAGAGATGGGGGGCCCAGGTTAGGAGACAGGAGAAAGGGTCTGCATGTGATGATGTGGGGTCTGCATGTGATGATGGTGAGGGTCTCTATGGGGTCAAGGACTGGGACTGTCTCTAGTAAAGTGGTGTTTGCCTATACTGATGGGGGAGCGCTGGGATAATAAGGGGGTCCGTCCTCAGGGATTGGGGGTCTATGATCAGTGATGATGGGGGGGTAAATCCAGTGATGATTCGGATGGGTTCTCCTGTAATGATCGGGGGGGCTCTGGATCCAATGATGGGGTGCAGTCTCCTGTGTCTCCAATGATGGGGGGTCCTCTCTCCAGCGAAGTGTAGTCTCTCCAATGATGGGGGGTTCTCTCTCCGGTGATGGGGGGATTCTCTCCAGTGATGGGGGTCCTCCCTCCAGGGATGGGGGTCCTCTCTCCAGGGATAGGGGGGTCCTCGCTCCGGTGATGGAGGTGGTTTCTCCAGTGATGGGTGGTCTCTCCAGTCTAGGTGGTCTATCCAGTATCTGGGGGTCTCTGTATGCTCCCCTGGTCCTCGCTGCTCTTGGGGGGCTATCACCTGAGCCCCATTATTGTGTGTGTGGCATCCCTGGTGCGGTGGGCTCGGAGCCCCCCAGGCCGGGAGGGAGCATGCTGAAGCCGCACCGAGTCCTCTCTGTTGGCAGCAGCCGCGTCTGCAGAGGAAGAGAAGGGAAGAGACACCGAGCGGCCGCCTCCTCCTCCTCCTCCCCCAGCGGCGGCGGCGACTCCCCCAGCCCGAGCGGCCCCAGAGTGCGAGACCCCCGGAGCAGCCGCGACCCCTTGCCCTGTACGGAAAGTGCCCCGACTGCAGCATCTGACAGAGAGACCCCCGAATATAGCACCCCCTGTCCAACCTGAGACCCCCGAATATAGCAACCCCTGCCCAACCTGAGACCACCGAATATATCACCCCCTGTCCAACCTGAGACCCCCGAATATATATCAACCCCTGCCCAACCTGAGACCCCCGAATATAGCAACCCCTGCCCAACCTGAGACCCCCGAATATATCACCCCTGTCCAACCTGACACCCCCGAATATACCACCCCCTGCCCAACCTGACAGCGAGACCCCCTGCCCAACCTGACAGCGAGACCCCCGAATATATCACCCCCTGCCCAACCTGAGACCCCCGAATATAGCACCCCCTGCTCAAACAGACCACCGAATATATCACCCCCTGCCCAACCTGAGACCACCGAATATATCACCCCCTGCCCAACCTGAGACCCCCGAATATAGCACCCCCTGCCCAACCTGACACCCCCGAATATATCACCCCCTGCCCAACCTGACACCCCCGAATATATCACCCCCTGCCCAACCTTAGACCCCCGAATATATCACCTCCTGCCTAACCTGATACCTCCGAAT
Source organism: Phyllobates terribilis (assembly GCF_046119375.1). Taxonomy (NCBI): domain Eukaryota; kingdom Metazoa; phylum Chordata; class Amphibia; order Anura; family Dendrobatidae; genus Phyllobates; species Phyllobates terribilis. Next base: position 192,427,671 of record NW_027362770.1, on the reverse strand, counting down.
ATATCTCCCCCTGCCCAACCTGACAGAGAGACCCCCGAATATATCACCCCCTGCCCAACCTGACACCCCCAAATATATCACCCCCTGCCCAAACAGCCCATCGAATATATCACCCCCTGCCTATCCTGACACCTCCGAATAAATCACCCCCTGCCCAACCTGAGACCCCCGAATATATCACCCCCTGCCCAACCTGACACAGAGACCCCCGAATATATTACCCCCTGCCCAACCTGAGACAGAGACCCCCGAATATATCACCCCCTGCCCAACCTGACACCCCAAATATATCACCCCCTGCCCAAACTGAGACCACCGAATATATCACCCCCTGCCCAACCTGAGACCACCAAATATATCACCCCCTGCCCAACCCGAGACCACCGAATATATCACCCCCTGCCCAACCCGAGACCACCGAATATATCACCCCCTGCCCAACCATTATACCCCCGAATGTATCACCCCCTGCCCAACCTGACACAGAGACCCCCGAATATATTACCCCCTGTCCAACCTGACACAGAGACCCCCGAATATATTACCCCCTGTCCAACCTGAGACAGAGACCCCCGAATATATCAACCCCTGCCCAACCTGAGACCCCCGAATATATCACCCCCTGCCCAACCTGAGACCCCTGAATATATCACCCCCTGCCCAACCTGAGACCCCCGAATATATCACCCCCTGCCCAACCTGAGACCCCCGAATATATCACCCCCTGCCCAATCTGACAGACTCCCGAATATATCACCCCCTGCCCAACCTGACAGAGAGACCCCCGAATATATCACCCCCTGCCCAACCTGAGACCCCCGAATATATCACCTCCTGCCCAACCTGACACCCCCGAATATATCACCCCCTGCCCAACCTGAGACCCCCGAATATAGCACCCCCTGCCCAACCTGACAGACCCCCGAATATATCACTCCCTGCCCAAACTGACACCCCCGAATGTATCACCCCCTGCCCAACGTGACACAGAGACCCCCGAATATATCACCCCCTGCCCAACCTGACAGATCTCCGAATATATCACCCCCTGCCCAACCTGACAGCGAGACCCCCGAATATATCACCCCCTGCCCAACCTGACAGCGAGACCCCCGAATATATCACCCCCTGCCCAACCTGACACATATACCCCCGAATATATCACCCTTGTCCAGCCTGACACATAGACCCCCGAATATTACTACCTTGCAGCCCCCCAACCCCCACCCCGTGCTGTATGAGTCTGGAGTACATGATGAACCCCACTTTTTACGCTCAGAGACCTCCGTTCCCCAATATGGTGCAATAACGCCCACATTCTGCCTCTGTTCAGCAGCTGCAGACAAAATGTGCTTGCAGCTCTAGATGTGACTGGAGTAGATCACATGATGTGATTTGGGAACATTGTAGGAAACAAATTCCGAGAGGAACAATGGGGAACGTGAGTCCCTGCGACAGGGGGATCAGCAAGAGACCCCACTGGTTACAGGCTGCCCCTCATATATCAGAGGTGAATGAACTCTAGTCACACCCAAAGCTGCTCACACAATTCTTCTGTCTTCCTATTGGTTTTAAGGACTTTTGTGTCTCACTGTTGCCCTCTGGTGTTTCAGTGCATGCTCCGCAGTGGTGGTCTTCCAGAAATGTCCAAGACGACCCCAAATGCCCAGGAATGTCCCCCCGAATTACCACTTTTGGGGGCGGTTTGGAAGAGCCACACGTCTTTTAGGATTGTCCCAAAAAAAAAAAGATGCAGCTCTGGACCTGACTAGAGTATGAGACGTGAACGCCTGAGGCGGAGGGTCTGTGAACCGATAACGGGGGATAACACAACCATAGTATGACTGAGGCACGAGCCGCCATCTCCAGGTGCCTCTCATGCAGCCGTCGTCACCCGGACGCTCAGATCATCTTATTGATTAAGGAATAGAACTGCAGTCTGCAATTAATTCGAGGAGAAAAATGGCAAAAGCAGCCGGAGCTGTAAGCTGAGTGCTGCAGATTGTCGTCCTCTGCCAGCTGGCACCGCCTGACTGCCATCTCCTGTGATATCAGCAAAGCACGAGGTGCAGAGCCCGCTCCACGCTAGCTGCAAGTACCAAACCGGGTACCGGTCTTATAGCCGCCTCCTACATTGAGTGCAGCTCTGGAGTATAATGCAGGATGTAACTCAGGATCAGTAATGTAATGTATGTACACAGTGATTCCACCAGCAGAATAGTGAGTGCAGCCCTGGAGTATAATACAGGATGTAACTCAGGATCAGTAATGTAATGTATGTACACAGTGACTGCACCAGCAGACTAGTGAGTGCAGCTCTGGAGGATAATACATGATGTAACTCAGGATCAGTAATGTAATGTATGTACACAGTGACTGCACCAGCAGAATAGTGAGTGCAGCTCTGGAGTATAATACAGGAGGTAACTCAGGATCAGTAATGTAATGTATGTACACAGTGACTGCACCAGCAGAAGAGTGAGTGCAGCTCTGGAGTATAATACAGGAGGTCACTGAGGATCAATAATATAATGTATGTACACAGTGACTGCACCAGCAGAATAGTGAGTGCAGCCCTGGAGTATAATGCAGGAAGCAGCTCACGATCAGGTGGGAGTGGGCAGTATGTACCATTTGGTACTTTCTCTCAGTCTTGTGTCTCAGCTCCTGTTTTCTGCATCATTTGGGAGTTAATGTCGTGTGATCGCCGAGTCTCGTAAACATATTTGTCGGCTTAGTCTCGCTCCACATGTGACTGCAGTGGTGCGTGTTGCCGCTGTGCTATGTTGTGTTGTTCTGTGTTGTGCTATGCAGTGTTGTGCTGTGTTGTGTTGTGCTGTATTATGTTGTGTTGTGCTGTGCTGTGTTGTGTTGTGTTGTGCTGTGTTGTGTTGTGCTGTGCTGTGTTGTGCTATGCTGTTCTGTGTTGTGTTGTGTTGTGCTGTGCTGTGCTGTGTTGTGCTATGCAGTGTTGTGCTGTGCTGTGTTGTGCTGTTCTGTGTTGTGCTGTTCTGTGTTGTGCTGTTCTGTGTTGTGCTGTTCTGTGTTGTGCTGTGTTGTGCTATGCTGTGCTGTGTTGTGCTATGCTGTGCTGTTCTGTGTTGTGTTGTGCTGTTCTGTGTTGTGCTGTGTTGTGCTGTGCTGTGCTATGCTGTGTTGTGTTGTGCTGTGTTGTGTTGTGCTGTGCTATGCTATGCTGTTTTGTGCTGTGTTGTGCTGTGCTGTGTTGTGCTGTGTTGTGCTATGCTGTGCTGTGTTGTGCTATGCTGTGCTGTGTTGTGTTGTGCTGTGCTGTGTTTTGTGTTGTGCTGTGCTGTGTTGTGCTGTGTTCTGCTGTGCTGTGCTGTATTGTGCTGTGCTGTGTTGTGCTGTGCTGTGCTGTGTTGTGCTGTTCTGTGCTGTGTTGTACTGTGTTCTGCTGTGTTGTGCTGTGCTGTTCTGTTGTGTTGTGCTGTGCTGTTCTATGTTCTGCTGTGCTGTGTTGTGCTATGCTGTGCTGTGTTGTGCTGTGCTGTGTTGTGTTGTGCTGTGTTGTGCTATGCTGTGCTGTGTTGTGCTGTGCTGTGTTGTGCTGTTCTGGGCTGTGTTGTGCTGTGCTGTGTTCTGCTGTGCTGTGCTGTTCTGTGTTGTGCTGTGTTGTGTTGTGCTGTGCTGTGTTCTGCTGTGCTGTGTTCTGTGTTCTGCTGTGCTGTGTTGTGCTGTTCTGTGCTGTGCTGTGTTGTGCTGTGTTCTGCTGTATTGTGCTGTGCTGTGCTGTTCTGTGTTGTGCTGTGCTGGGTTGTGCTGTGTTCTGCTGTATTGTGCTGTGCTGTGCTGTTCTGTGTTCTGCTGTATTGTGCTGTGCTGTGTTGTGCTGTGCTGTTCTGTGTTGTGCTGTGCTGTGTTGTGTTGTGCTCTGTTGAGTTGTCCTGTTCTGTGTTGTGCTGTTCTGTGCTGTGCTGTGTTGTGCTGTGCTGTTCTGTGCTGTGTTGTGCTGTGTTGTGCTGTGCTGTTCTGTGTTGTGCTGTGCTGTGTTGTGCTGTGTTGTGCTGTTCTGTGTTGTGCTGTGCTGTGTTGTGCTGTGTTGTGCTGTTCTGTGCTGTGTTGTGCTGTGTTGTGCTGTGTTCTGCTGTGCTGTGTTCCGCTGTGCTGTGTTGTGCTGTGTTGCCACTGTGCTGTGTTGTGCTGTGCCGTGTTATGCTGTTCTGTGTTGTGCTGTTCTGTGCTGTGCTGTGCTGTTCTGTGCTGTTCTGTGTTGTGCTGTGTTGCCGCTGTGCTGTGTTGTGCTGTTCTGTGTTGTGCTGTTCTGTGTTGTGCTGTTCTGTGTTGTGCTGTTCTGTGTTGTGCTGTGCTGTGTTGTGCTGTTCTGTGCTGTGTTGTTCTGTGCTGTGTTGTGCTATGTTGTGCTGTGTTGCCGCTGTGCTGTGCTATGTTGTGCTGTGCTGTGTTGTGCTGTGTTGCCGCTGTGCTGTTCTGTGCTGTGTTGTGCTGTGCTGTTCTGTGCTGTGTTGTTCTGTGCTGTGCTGTGTTGTGCTGTGCTGTGTTGTGCTGTGCTGTTCTGTGCTGTGTTGTTCTGTGCTGTGCTGTGTTGCCGCTGGGCTGTGTTCTTCTGTGCTGTGCGGTGTTGTGCTGTGTTGTGCTGTGCTGTTCTGTGCTGTGTTGTTCTGTGCTGTGCTGTGCTGTGCTATGTTGTGCTGTGTTGCCGCTGTGCTGTGTTGTGCTATTCTGTGTTGTGCTGTGCTGTGTTGTTCTGTGCTGTGCTGTGTTGTGCTGTTCTGTGTTGTGCTGTGTTGTGCTGTTCTGTGCTGTGTTATGTTGTTCTGTGCTGTGCTGTGTTCCGCTGTGCGGTGCTGTGTTGCCGCTGTGCTGTGTTGTGCTGTTCTGTGTTGTGCTGTGTTGCCGCTGTGCTGTGTTGTTCTGTGTTGTGCTGTGCTGTGTTGTGCTGTGCTGTGTTGCCGCTGTGCTGTGTTCTGCTGTGTTGTGCTGGGTTGTGCTGTGTTGTGCTGTTCTGTGTTGTGCTGTGTTGTGCTGTGCTGTGCTGTGTTGTGCTGTGTTGCCGCTGTGCTGTGTTGTGCTGTTCTGTGCTGTGTTGTTCTGTGCTGTGCTGTGTTGTGCTGTGCTGTTCTGTGCTGTGTTGTTCTGTGCTGTGCTGTGTTGCCGCTGGGCTGTGTTCTTCTGTGCTGTGCAGTGTTGTGCTGTGTTGTGCTGTGCTGTTCTGTGCTGTGTTGTGCTGTGTTGCCGCTGTGCTGTGTTGTGCTATTCTGTGTTGTGCTGTGCTGTTCTGTGCTGTGTTGTTCTGTGCTGTGCTGTGTTGTGCTGTTCTGTGTTGTTCTGTGCTGTGCTGTGTTGTGCTGTTCTGTGTTGTGCTGTGTTGTGTTGTGCTGTTCTGTGCTGTGTTATGTTGTTCTGTGCTGTGCTGTGTTCCGCTGTGCGGTGCTGTGTTGCCGCTGTGCTGTGTTGCCGCTGTGCTGTGTTGTGCTGTTCTGTGTTGTGCTGTGTTGCCGCTGTGCTGTGTTGTGCTATGTTGCCGCTGTGCTGTGTTGTGCTGTTCTGTGCTGTGCTGTGTTGTGTTGTGCTGTGTTGTGCTGTTCTGTGCTGTGTTGTTCTGTGCTGTGTTGTGCTGTGCTGTGTTGTGCTGTGTTGCCGCTGTGCTGTGTTGTGCTGTTCTGTGCTGTATTGTTCTGTGCTGTGCTGTGTTGTGCTGTGCTGTTCTGTGCTGTGTTGTGCTGTGCTGTGTTGTGCTGTGTTGCCGCTGTGCTGTGTTGTGCTATGTTGCCGCTGTGCTGTGTTGTGCTGTGCTGTTCTGTGCTGTGCTGTTCTGTGCTGTTCTGTGCTGTGCTGTTCTGTGCTGTGTTGTTCTGTGCTGTGTTGTGCTGTGCTGTGTTGTGCTGTGCTGTGTTGTGCTGTGTTGCCGCTGTGCTGTGTTGTGCTGTTCTGTGCTGTGTTGTGCTGTTCTGTGCTGTGTTGTTCTGTGCTGTGCTGTGTTGTGCTGTGTTCTGTGCTGTGCTGTGTTGCCGCTGGGCTGTGTTCTTCTGTGCTGTGCTGTGTTGCCGCTGTGCTGTGTTCTGCTGTGTTGTGCTGGGTTGTGCTGTGTTGTGCTGTTCTGTGTTGTGCTGTGTTGTGCTGTTCTGTGTTGTGCTGTGTTGTGCTGTTCTGTGTTGTTCTGTGTTGCCGCTGTGCTGTGTTGTGCTGTTCTGTGCTGTGTTGTTCTGTGCTGTGCTGTGTTGTGCTGTGCTGTTCTGTGCTGTGTTGTTCTGTGCTGTGCAGTGTTGTGCTGTGTTGTGCTGTGCTGTGTTGTGCTGTGTTGCCGCTGTGCTGTGTTGTGCTATTCTGTGTTGTGCTGTGTTGTTCTGTGCTGTGTTGTTCTGTGCTGTGCTGTTCTGTGTTGTTCTGTGCTGTGCTGTGTTGTCCTGTTCTGTGTTGTGCTGTGTTGTGTTGTTCTGTGCTGTGTTATGTTGTTCTGTGCTGTGCTGTGTTCCGCTGTGCGGTGCTGTGTTGCCGCTGTGCTGTGTTGTGCTGTTCTGTGTTGTGCTGTGTTGTTTTGTGTTGTGCTGTGCTGCCGCTGTGCTGTGTTGTGCTATGTTGCCGCTGTGCTGTTCTGTGCTGTGCTGTGTTGTGTTGTGCTGTGCTGTGCTGTTCTGTGCTGTGTTGTTCTGTGCTGTGTTGTTCTGTGCTGTGTTGTTCTGTGCTGTGTTGTTCTGTGCTGTGTTGTGCTGTTCTGTGCTGTGTTGTGCTGTTCTGTGCTTTATTGTTCTGTGCTGTGCTGTGTTGTGCTGTGCTGTGTTGTGCTGTGCTGTGTTGCCGCTGGGCTGTGTTGTGCTGTTCTGTGCTTTATTGTTCTGTGCTGTGCTGTGTTGCCGCTGGGCTGTGTTCTTCTGTGCTGTGCGGTGTTGTGCTGTGCTGTGTTGCCGCTGTGCTGTGTTGTGCTGTGCTGTTCTGTGCTGTGCTGTGTTGCCACTGTGCTGTGTTGTGCTGTGTTGTTCTGTGCTGTGCTGTTCTGTGCTGTGTTGTGCTGAGTTGTGCTGTGTTGTGCTGTTCTGTGTTGTGCTGTGTTGTGCTGTGCTGTGTTGTTCTGTGCTGTGCTGTGTTGCCGCTGTGCTGTGTTGTGCTGTGTTGTTCTGTGCTGTGCTGTCGCTGTGCTGTGCTGTGTTTTGTTGTGTTGCCGCTGTGCTGTGCTCTGTTGTGCTGTGTTGCCGCTGTGCTGTGCGGTGTTGTGCTGTGCTGTTTTGTGCTGTGCTGTGTTGTGCTGTGCTGTGTTGTGTTGTGTTGTGCTGTGCTGTGTTGTGTTGCCGATATGCTGTGCTCTGTTGTGTTGTGCTGTGTTGCCGCTGTGCTGTGTTGTGCGGTGCTGTGTTCTGCTCTGTTGTGCTGTGTTGCCGCTGTGCTGTGCTGTGCTGAGTTGTGCTGTGTTCTGCTGTGCTGTATTGTGCTGTGCTGTGCTGTGTTGTGCTGTTCTGTGCTGTGTTGTGCTGTGTTGTGCTGTGTTGTTCTGTGCTGTGCTGTGTTGTGCTGTTCTGTGCTGTGTTGTGCTGTGTTCTGCTGTGTTGTGCTGTGCTGTTCTGTGTTGTGCTGTGTTCTGCTGTGCTGTGTTGTGCTGTGTTGTACTATGCTGTGCTGTGCTGTTCTGTGTTGTGCTGTGTTGTTCTGTGCTGTGTTCCGCTGTGCTGTGCTGCCGCTGTGCTGTGTTGTGCTGTTCTGTGCTGTGTTGTGCTGTTCTGTGCTGTGCTGTGTTGCCGCTGTGCTGTGTTGTGCTGTTCTGTGTTGTGCTGTTCTGTGCTGTGTTGTGCTGTGTTGCCGCTGTGCTGTGTTGTGCTGTGTTGTGCTATGTTGTGCTGTGTTGCCGCTGTGCTGTGTTGTGCTGTTCTGTGTTGTGCTGTGCTGTTCTGTGCTGTGTTGTGCTGTTCTGTGCTGTGCTGTGTTGTGCTGTTCTGTGCTGTGTTGTGCTGTTCTGTGCTGTGTTGTGCTGTTCTGTGCTGTGTTGTTCTGTGCTGTGCTGTGTTGTGCTGTGCTGTGTTGTTCTGTGCTGTGCTGTGTTGCCGCTGGGCTGTGTTCTTCTGTGCTGTGCTGTGTTGTTCTGTGCTGTGCTGTGTTGTGCTGTGTTGCCGCTGTGCTGTGTTGTGCTATTCTGTGTTGTGCTGTTCTGTGCTGTGTTGTTCTGTGCTGTGCTGTGTTGTGCTGTTCTGTGTTGTTCTGTGCTGTGTTGTGCTGTTCTGTGTTGTTCTGTGCTGTGTTGTGCTGTGTTGTGTTGTTCTGTGCTGTGTTATGTTGTTCTGTGCTGTGCTGTGTTCCGCTGTGCGGTGCTGTGTTGCCGCTGTGCTGTGTTGTGCTGTTCTGTGTTGTGCTGTGTTGCCGCTGTGCTGTGTTGTGCTATGTTGCCGCTGTGCTGTGTTGTGCTGTTCTGTGTTGTGCTGTGTTGTGTTGTGCTGTGCTGTTCTGTGTTGTGCTGTACTGTGTTGTGCTGTTCTGTGCTGTGTTGTGCTGTGTTGCCGCTGTGCTGTGTTGTGCTGTTCTGCACTGTGTTGTTCTGTGCTGTGCTGTGCTGTTCTGTGTTCTGTGCTGTGCTGTGTTGTGCTGTGCTGTGTTGCCGCTGGGCTGTGTTCTTCTGTGCTGTGCGGTGTTGTGCTGTGCTGTGTTGTGCTGTGCTGTGTTCTGCTGTGTTGCCGCTGTGCTGTGCTGTGTTGTGTTGTGCTGTGTTGTTCTGTGCTGTGCTGTGTTTTGCTGTGTTGTGCAGTGCTGTGTTGTTCTGTGCTGTGTTGTGTTGTGCTGTATTGTTCTGTGCTGTGCTGTGTTCTGCTGTGCTGTGTTGTGTTGTGCTGTGCTGTGTTGTGCTGTGTTGCCGCTGTGCTGTGTTGTGCTGTGTTGTGTTGTGTTGTGCTGTGTTGCCGCTGTGCTGTGTTGTGTTGTGTTGTGTTGCCGCTGTGCTGTGCTGTGTTGTGCTGTGTTGTGCTGTGCTGTGTTGTGTTGTGCTGTGCTGTGTTGTGCTGTGTTGTGCTGTGTTGTGCTGTGTTGTGTTGCCGCTATGCTGTGCTGTGTTGTATTGTGCTGTGTTGCCGCTGTGCTGTGTTGTGCTGTGTTCTGCTGTGCTGTGTTGTGTTGCCGCTGTGTTGTGCTGTGTTATTTTGTGCTGTGCTGTGCTGTGTTGTGTTATGCTGTGTTGCCGATGTGCTATGCTGTGTTGTGCTGTGTTTCCGCTGTGCTGTGCTGTGTTGCCGCTGTGCTGTGTTGTGCTGTGTTGTGCTGTGTTTTGTTGTGCTGTGTTGTGCTGTGCTGTGTTGTGTTGTGCTGTGTTGTGTTGTGCTGTGTTGTGCTGTGTTGTGCTGAGCTGTCGCTGTGCTGTGTTGCCGCTGTGCTGTGCTGTGTTGTGTTGTGTTGTGTTGTGTTGTGTTGTGCTGTGCTGTGTTGTGCTGTGCTGTGTTGTGCTGTGCTGTGTTGTGTTGTGCTGTGCTGTGTTGTGCTGTGTTGTGTTGTGTTGTGCTGTGCTGTGTTGTGTTGTGCTGTGCTGTGTTGTGTTGTGCTGTGTTGTGTTGTGCTGTGCTGTGTTGTGTTGTGCTGTGTTGAGTTGTGTTGTGCTGAGCTGTCGCTGTGCTGTGTTGCCGCTGTGCTGTGCTGTGTTGTGCTGTTCTGTGTAGTGTTGTGCTGTGTTGTGCTGTGCTGTGCTGTGTTGTGCTGTGCTGTGTTGTGTTGCCGCTGTGCTGTGCTGTGTTGTGCTGTGCTGTGTTGTGTTGCCGCTGTGCTGTGCTGTGTTGTTCTGTGTTGCCGCTGTGCTGTGCTGTGTTTTGTGCTGTGCTGTGTTGTGCTGTTCTGTGTTGTGTTGTCTTGTGTTGTGCTGTGTTGTGCTGTGTTGTCTTGTGTTGTGTTGTGCTGTGTTGTCTTGTGTTGTCTTGTGTTGTGCTGTGTTGTCTTGTGTTGTCTTGTGTTGTGCTGTGTTGTCTTGTCTTGTGTTGTGCTGTGTTGTCTTGTGTTGTGCTGTGCTGTGTTGTGTTGTGCTGTGTTGTGCTGTGCTGTGCTGTCTTGTGTTGTGTTGTGCTGTGTTGTGTTGTGCTGTGCTGTGTTGTCTTGTGTTGTGTTGTGTTGTGCTGTGCTGTGCTGTGTTGTGCTGTGCTGTGTTGTGCTGTGCTGTGCTGTGTTGTGTTGTGCTGTGTTGTGCTGTGTTGTGTTGTGTTGTCTTGTGTTGTGCTGTGCTGTGTTGTGTTGTGTTGTGTTGTGTTGTGTTGTGCTGTGCTGTGTTGTGCTGTGCTGTGTTGTGCTGTGCTGTGTTGTGTTGTGCTGTGCTGTGTTGTGCTGTGTTGTGTTGTGTTGTGCTGTGCTGTGTTGTGTTGTGCTGTGCTGTGTTGTGTTGTGCTGTGTTGTGTTGTGCTGTGCTGTGTTGTGTTGTGCTGTGTTGAGTTGTGTTGTGCTGAGCTGTCGCTGTGCTGTGTTGCCGCTGTGCTGTGCTGTGTTGTGCTGTTCTGTGTAGTGTTGTGCTGTGTTGTGCTGTGCTGTGCTGTGTTGTGCTGTGCTGTGTTGTGTTGCCGCTGTGCTGTGCTGTGTTGTGCTGTGCTGTGTTGTGTTGCCGCTGTGCTGTGCTGTGTTGTTCTGTGTTGCCGCTGTGCTGTGCTGTGTTTTGTGCTGTGCTGTGTTGTGCTGTTCTGTGTTGTGTTGTCTTGTGTTGTGCTGTGTTGTGCTGTGTTGTCTTGTGTTGTGTTGTGCTGTGTTGTCTTGTGTTGTCTTGTGTTGTGCTGTGTTGTCTTGTGTTGTCTTGTGTTGTGCTGTGTTGTCTTGTCTTGTGTTGTGCTGTGTTGTCTTGTGTTGTGCTGTGCTGTGTTGTGTTGTGCTGTGTTGTGCTGTGCTGTGCTGTCTTGTGTTGTGTTGTGCTGTGTTGTGTTGTGCTGTGCTGTGTTGTCTTGTGTTGTGTTGTGCTGTGCTGTGTTGTGCTGTGCTGTGTTGTGCTGTGCTGTGCTGTGTTGTGTTGTGCTGTGTTGTGCTGTGTTGTGTTGTGTTGTCTTGTGTTGTGCTGTGCTGTGTTGTGTTGTGCTGTATTGTGCTGTATTGTGTTGTGTTGTGCTGTGTTGTGCTGTGTTCTGCTGTGTTGTGTTGTGTTGTGCTGTGCTGTGTTGTGCTGTTCTGTGTTGTGTTGTGCTGTGCTGTGTTGTGTTGTGCTGTGTTGTGTTGTGCTGTGTTGTGCTGAGCTGTCGCTGTGCTGTGTTGCCGCTGTGCTGTGCTGTTCTGTGTTGTGCTGTGTTGTGTTGTGCTGTGCAGTGTTGTTCTGTGTTGTGCTGTGTTGTGTTGCCGCTGTGCTGTGCTGTGTTGTGTTGTGCTGTGTTGTGCTGTGCTGTGTTGTGTTGTGCTGTGTTGTGCTGTGTTGTGCTGTGCTGTGTTGTCTTGTGTTGTGCTGTGCTGTGTTGTGCTGTGTTGTGCTGTATTGTGTTGTGTTGTGCTGTGTTGTGCTGTGCTGTGTTGTGCTGTTCTGTGTTGTGCTGTGTTGTGCTGTGTTGTGTTGTGTTGTGCTGTGTTGTGTTGTGCTGTGTTGTGCTGTGTTGTGCTGAGCTGTCGCTGTGCTGTGTTGCCGCTGTGCTGTGCTGTGTTGTGCTGTGCTGTTCTGTGTTGTGCTGTGTAGTGTTGTGCTGTGTTGTGTTGTGCTGTGCAGTGTTGTTCTGTGTTGTGCTGTGTTGTGTTGCCGCTGTGCTGTGCTGTGTTGTGTTGTGCTGTGTTGTGCTGTGCTGTGTTGTGTTGTGCTGTGTTGTGCTGTGTTGTCTTGTGTTGTGCTGTGCTGTGCTGTGTTGTGTAGTGTTGTGCTGTGTTGTGTTGTGCTGTGCAGTGTTGTTCTGTGTTGTGCTGTGTTGTGTTGCCGCTGTGCTGTGCTGTGTTGTGTTGTGCTGTGTTGTGCTGTGCTGTGTTGTGTTGTGCTGTGTTGTCTTGTGCTGTGTTGTCTTGTGCTGTGTTGTGCTGTGTTGTGCTGTGTTGTGTTGTGCTGTGTTGTGCTGTGTTGTCGCTGTGCTGTGTTGTGTTGCCGCTGTGCTGTGCTGTGTTGTGTTGTGTTGTGCTGTCGCTGTGCTGTGTTGTCTTGTGCTGTTCTGTGTTGTGTTGTGTTGTGCTGTGCTGTGTTGTCTTGTGTTGTGCTGTGTTGTGCTGTGCTGTCGCTGTGCTGTGTTGCCGCTGTGCTGTGCTGTGTTGTGTTGTGCTGTGTTGTGCTGTGCTGTGTTGTGTTGTGCTGTGTTGTCTTGTGCTGTGTTGTCTTGTGTTGTGCTGTGCTGTGTTGTGTTGTGCTGTGTTGTGCTGTGCTGTGTTGTGTTGTGCTGTTTTGTGCTGTGCTGTGTTGTGCTGTGCTGTGTTGTGCTGTGCTGTGTTGTGCTGTGCTGTGTTGTGTTGTGCTGTGCTGTGTTGTGTTGTGCTGTGTTGTGTTGTGCTGTGTTGTGCTGTGTTGTCTTGTGTTGTGCTGTGTTGTTTTGTGCTGTGTTGTGCTGTGTTGTGCTGTGTTGTGTTGTGCTGTGTTGTGCTGTGTTGTCGCTGTGCTGTGTTGTGTTGCCGCTGTGCTGTGCTGTGTTGTGCTGTGCTGTGTTGTTTTGTGCTGTGTTGTCTTGTGTTGTGCTGTCGCTGTGCTGTGCTGTGTTGTCTTGTGCTGTTCTGTGTTGTGTTGTGTTGTGCTGTGCTGTGTTGTCTTGTGTTGTGCTGTGCTGTGCTGTGTTGTGCTGTGCTGTCGCTGTGCTGTGTTGCCGCTGTGCTGTGCTGTGTTGTTTTGTGCTGTGTTGTGCTGTGTTGTGCTGTGCTGTCGCTGTGCTGTGTTGTCTTGTGTTGTGCTGTCGCTGTGCTGTGCTGTCGCTGTGCTGTGCTGTGTTGTCTCGTGTTGTGCTGTCGCTGTGCTGTGCTGTGTTGTGCTGTGTTGTGTTGCCGCTGTGCTGTGCTGTGTTGTCTCGTGTTGTGCTGTCGCTGTGCTGTGCTGTGTTGTCTCGTGTTGTGCTGTCGCTGTGCTGTGTTGTGCTGTGCTGTGTGGTGTTGCCGCTGTGCTGTGTTGTGCTGTGTTGTGTTGTGCTGTGCTGTGTTGTGCTGTTCTGTGTTGTGCTGTGTTGTGCTGTGCTGTGCTGTGTTGTGCTGTGCTGTGTTGTGCTGTTCTGTGTTGTGCTGTGTTGTGCTGTGCTGTGTTGTGTTGTGCTGTGTTGTGCTGTGTTGTGCTGAGCTGTCGCTGTGCTGTGTTGCCGCTGTGCTGTGCTGTGTTGTGCTGTGCTGTTCTGTGTTGTGCTGTGTAGTGTTGTGCTGTGTTGTGTTGTGCTGTGCAGTGTTGTTCTGTGTTGTGCTGTGTTGTGTTGCCGCTGTGCTGTGCTGTGTTGTGTTGTGCTGTGTTGTGCTGTGCTGTGTTGTGTTGTGCTGTGTTGTGCTGTGTTGTGTTGTGCTGTGTTGTCTTGTGTTGTGCTGTGCTGTGTTGTGCTGTGTTGTGTTGTGTTGTGCTGTGCTGTGTTGTGCTGTATTGTGTTGTGTTGTGCTGTGTTGTGCTGTGTTGTGCTGTGTTCTGTTGTGCTGTGCTGTGTTGTGCTGTGCTGTGTTGTGCTGTTCTGTGTTGTGCTGTGCTGTGTTGTGCTGTGCTGTGTTGTGTTGTGCTGTGTTGTGTTGTGCTGTGTTGTGCTGAGCTGTCGCTGTGCTGTGTTGCCGCTGTGCTGTGCTGTGTTGTGCTGTGCTGTTCTGTGTTGTGCTGTGTAGTGTTGTGCTGTGTAGTGTTGTGCTGTGCAGTGTTGTGCTGTGCAGTGTTGTTCTGTGTTGTGCTGTGTTGTGTTGCCGCTGTGCTGTGCTGCCGCTGTGCTGTGTTGTGCTGTGCTGTGTTGTTTTGTGCTGTGCTGTGCTGTGTTGTGCTGTGCTGTGTTGTGCTGTGCTGTGTTGTTTTGTGCTGTGCTGTGCTGTGTTGTGCTGTGCTGTGTTGTGCTGTGTTGTGTTGTGCTGTGCTGTTTTGTGTTGTGCTGTGCTGTGTTGTGCTGTGCTGTGTTGTGCTGTGCTGTGTTGTGCTGTGCTGTGTTGTGTTGTGCTGTGCTGTGTTGTGTTGTGCTGTGTTGTGTTGTGCTGTGTTGTGTTGTGCTGTGTTGTCTTGTGTTGTGCTGTGCTGTGTTGTTTTGTGCTGTGTTGTGCTGTGTTGTGCTGTGTTGTGTTGTGCTGTGTTGTGCTGTGTTGTCGCTGTGCTGTGTTGTGTTGCCGCTGTGCTGTGCTGTGTTGTGCTGTGTTGTGTTGTGTTGTGCTGTCGCTGTGCTGTGTTGTCTTGTGCTGTTCTGTGTTGTGTTGTGTTGTGCTGTGCTGTGTTGTCTTGTGTTGTGCTGTGTTGTGCTGTGCTGTCGCTGTGCTGTGTTGCCGCTGTGCTGTGCTGTGTTGTTTTGTGCTGTGTTGTGCTGTGTTGTGCTGTGCTGTCGCTGTGCTGTGTTGTCTCGTGTTGTGCTGTCGCTGTGCTGTGCTGTGTTGTGCTGTGTTGTGTTGCCGCTGTGCTGTGCTGTGTTGTCTCGTGTTGTGCTGTCGCTGTGCTGTGCTGTGTTGTCTCGTGTTGTGCTGTCGCTGTGCTGTGTTGTGCTGTGCTGTGTGGTGTTGCCGCTGTGCTGTGCTGTGTTGTGTGTGCTGTGTTGTGTTGCCGCTGTGCTGTGCTGTGTTGTCTCGTGTTGTGCTGTCGCTGTGCTGTGTTGTGCTGTGTTGTCTCGTGTTGTGCTGTCGCTGTGCTGTGTTGTGCTGTGTTGTTTCGTGTTGTGCTGTCGCTGTGCTGTGTTGTGCTGTGTTGTTTCGTGTTGTGCTGTCGCTGTGCTGTGTTGTGCTGTGTTGTCTCGTGTTGTGCTGTGCTGTGTTGTGCTGTGTTGTCTCGTGTTGTGCTGTCGCTGTGCTGTGCTGTGTTGTGTTGCCGCTGTGCTGTGCTGTGTTGTCTCGTGTTGTGCTGTGTTGTCTTGTGTTGTGCTGTGTTGTCTTGTGTTGTGCTGTGTTGTCTTGTGTTGTGCTGTGTTGTGCTGTCGCTGTGCTGTGCTGTGTTGTGCTGTCGCTGTGCTGTGCTGTGTTGTGCTGTCGCTGTGCTGTGCTGTGTTGTGCTGTCGCTGTGCTGTGTTGTGCTGTCGCTGTGCTGTGCTGTGTTGTGCTGTCGCTGTGCTGTGCTGTGCTGTCGCTGTGCTGTGCTGTGTTGTGCTGTCGCTGTGCTGTGTTGTCTCGTGTTGTGCTGTGTTGTCTCGTGTTGTGCTGTGTTGTGCTGTGTTGTGCTGTCGCTGTGCTGTGCTGTGTTGTGCTGTGTTGTCTTGTGTTGTGCTGTCGCTGTGCTGTCGCTGTGCTGTGCTGTGCTGTGTTGTGCTGTCGCTGTGCTGTCGCTGTGCTGTGCTGTGCTGTGTTGTGCTGTCGCTGTGCTGTGCTGTGTTGTGCTGTCGCTGTGCTGTGCTGTCGCTGTGCTGTGTTGTCTCGTGTTGTGCTGTGTTGTCTCGTGTTGTGCTGTGTTGTCTCGTGTTGTGCTGTGTTGTGCTGTGTTGTCTCGTGTTGTGCTGTGTTGTGCTGTGTTGTGCTGTCGCTGTGCTGTGCTGTGTTGTGCTGTGTTGTCTTGTGTTGTGCTGTCGCTGTGCTGTCGCTGTGCTGTGCTGTGTTGTGCTGTCGCTGTGCTGTCGCTGTGCTGTGCTGTCGCTGTGCTGTGCTGTGCAATGTGCAGCTCTTCCTGCTCTGGATCCTATTTGCGCTGTGACAGGAGTCAGCGCCATCAGCAATGAAATCTTTTGCTTCGCGGCGTCACCGTGTGACGGCGTCTCGTCTGACGTATCGGAGGCTGCACGGACACCGGACGGGCGACGTATCAGTCTATGAAGAGTGCGGGGTAATGAGATAAAGGGCGCAAGGGGATAGCACTACCCTGCACAGGCCAAAACCTGCAGGAGGAACCCTGCAGAGGAGGCCATGAGGTCAGGCAGCACAGGTAGAGTACACATCCAGAGCTGCACTCACAATTCTGCTGCTGCTGATACCTCCACTCAGACATCTGGAATTCACCTTTCTCTACTACCCCCTGCTGGATTCTTGTAAGATCGCAGGTTGTGGAACTTAACAGCTCACTGCTGCCCCTGCTGGTTAACTGTCATGCACAGTGCTATACATAATAGAATCACAGATAAGCAGACATTGATTCTTACAGAATTGTGAATGCAGCTCTGGATGTGACTGGAGTACAGCTCATTATAAACTTAAATACAGTTATTAAATTTAACCCATTCTATGACATTTGTAATTTACACATTCACCCACTAATCAAGGTGGCCGCGCTCAGGCAGCGGTGGACGAGGCGGTGGCCGCCCTCCTGCGCTGTGTGACAGTGAACAGCGCTGCGCAGGCAGCTCCATGGAAGGCGGCGCGCTAATGATACCTCTGTCACTTCTGACACTCGCTCGCCACCATGTTCAGTAATGTAAATAGAATTACTCGCTGGGAAGCGTCGCCTGCGGGAGAATATTCCCAGCTTTCAGCTACGCGCTTCAAGGGTTTTTGCTACCTTGATGGCGGCCATATTCCTCTGCACATTGGTCAGTATTTATAGCTGTCTGTATCACAGAACTTCACGTCTCCGTCCCTTCCAGAACATAGGATAAATGTATCCGACATACCGAGCAACTTCAGTCACCGTCCATAAGAAGCCGGACAGGGTGAGAAGATACAGAAGAAATACTGAAACTCTGAAAGTACCCAAACTACTCGCTAAGAATATACAAGAATATAACTACTATAATACTGCCCCCTATGTACAAGAATATAACTACTATAATACTGACCCTATGTACAAGAATATAACTACTATAATACTGCCCCCTATGTACAAGAATATAACTACTATAATACTGCCCCCTATGTACAAGAATATAACTACTATAATACTGACCCTATGTACAAGAATATAACTATTATAATACTGCTCCTATGTACAAGAATATAACTACTATAATACTGCCCCTATGTACAAGAATATAACTACTATAATACTGCCTCCTATGTACAAGAATATAACTACTATAATACTGCCCCCTATGTACAAGAATATAACTACTATAATACTACTCCTATGTACAAGAATATAACTACTATAATACTGCACCTATGTACAAGAATATAACTACTATAATACTGCCCCTATATACAAGAATATAACTACTATAATACTGCCCCCTATGTACAAGAATATAACTACTATAATACTGCCCCCTATGTATAAGAATATAACTACTATAATACTGCCTCTATGTACAAGAATATAGCTACTATAATACTGCCCCCTATGTACAAGAATATAACTACTATAATACTGCCCCTATGTACAGGAATATAACTACTATAATACTGCTCCTATGTACAAGAATATAACTACTATAATACTGCCCCCTATGTACAAGAATATAACTACTATAATACTGCTCCTATGTACAAGAGTATAACTACTATAATACTTCTCCTATGTACAAGAATATAACTACTATAATACTGCCCCCTATGTACAAGAATATAACTACTATAATACTGCCCCAATGTACAAGAATATAACTACTATAATACTGCCCCCTATGAACAAGAATATAACTACTATAATACTGCCCCTATGTACAAGAATATATCTACTATAATACTGCCCCCTATGTACAAGAATATAACTACTATAATACTGCCCCTATGTACAAGAATATAACTACTATAATACTGCCCCTATGAACAAGAATATAACTACTATAATACTGCCCCTATGTACTAGAATATAACTACTATAATACTGCTCCCTATGTACAAGAATATAACTACTATAATAATGCTCCCTATGTACAAGAATATAACTACTATAATACTGCCCCTATGTACAAGAATATAACTACTATAATACTGCCCCTATGTACAAGAATATAACTACTATAATACTGCTCCTATGTACAAGAATATAACTACTATAATACTGCCCCCTATGTACAAGAATATAACTACTATAATACTGCCCCCTATGTACAAGAATATAACTACTATAATACTGCCCCTATGTACAGGAATATAACTACTATAATACTGCCCCCTATGTACTAGAATATAACTACTATAATACTGCTCCCTATGTACAAGAATATAACTACTATAATACTGCTCCCTATGTACAAGAATATAACTACTATAATACTGCTCCCTATGTACAAGAATATAACTACTATAATACTGCCCCCTATGTACAGGAATATAACTACTATAATACTGCCCCCTATGTACAAGAATATAACTACTATAATACTGCCCCCTATGTACAGGAATATAACTACTATAATACTGCCCTCTATGTACAAGAATATAACTACTATAATACTGCCCCTATGTACAAGAATATAACTACTATAATACTGCTCCTATGTACAAGAATATAACTACTATAATACTGCCCTCTATGTACAAGAATATAACTACTATAATACTGCCCCTATGTACAAGAATATAACTACTATAATACTGCCCCCTATGTACAAGACTATAACTACTATAATACTGCCCCCTATGTACAAGACTATAACTCCTATAATACTGCCCCTAGGTACAAGAATATAACTCCTATAATACTGCTCCTATGTACAAGAATATAACTACTATAATACTGCCCTTATGTACAAGAATATAACTACTATAATACTGCCCCCTATGTACAAGAATATAACTACTATAATACTGCCCCCTATGTACAAGAATATAACTACTATAATACTGCTCCTATATACAAGAATATAACTCCTATAATACTACTCCTATGTACAAGAATATAACTACTATAATACTGCTCCTATGTACAAGAATATAACTACTATAATACTGCTCTTATGTACAAGAATATAACTACTATAATACTGCTCCTATGTACAAGAATATAACTACTATAATACTGCTCCCTATGTACAAGAATATAACTACTATAATACTGCCCCCTATGTACAAGAATATAACTACTATAATACTGCTCCTATATACAAGAATATAACTCCTATAATACTGCTCCTATGTACAAGAATATAACTACTATAATACTGCCCTTATGTACAAGAATATAACTACTATAATACTGCTCCTATGTACAAGAATATAACTACAATAATACTGCTCCCTATGTACAAGAATATAACTACTATAATACTGCACCCTATGTACAAGAATATAACTACTATAATACTGCTCCTATATACAAGAATATAACTACTATAATATTGCTCCCTATATACAAGAATATAACTACTATAATACTGCCACTATGTACAAGAATATAACTACTATAATGCTGCCCCTATGTAGTAGAATATAACTACTATAATACTGCCCCTATGTACAAGAATATAACTACTATAATACTGCCCCTATGTACAAGAATATAACTACTATAATTCTGCCCCCTATGTACAAGAACATAACTACTATAATACTGCCCCTATGAACAAGAATATAACTACTATAATACTGCCCCTATGTACAAGAATATCACTACTATTATACGGTCCCTATGTACAATAATATAACTACTATAATACTGTCCCTATGTACAAGAATATAACTACTATAATACTGCTCCCTATGTACAAGAATATAACTACTATAATACTGCTCCCTATATACAAGAATATAACTACTATAATACTGACCCCTATGTACAAGAATATAACTACTATAATGCTGCCCCTATGTAGTAGAATATAACTACTATAATACTGCCCCTATGTACAAGAATATAACTACTATAATACTGCCCCTATGTACAAGAATATAACTACTATAATACTGCCCCCTATGTACAAGAATATAACTACTATAATACTGCCCCTATGTACAAGAATATAACTACTATAATACTGCCCCTATGTACAAGAATATAACTACTATAATACTGCCCCTATGTACAAGAATATAACTACTATTGTACTGTCCCTATGTACAAGAATATAACTACTATAATACTGCCCCCTATGTACAAGAATATAACTACTATAATACTGCCCCATGTACAAGAATATAACTACTATAATACTGCTCCATATGTTCAAGAATATAACTACTATAATACTGCCCCTATGTACAAGAAAATAACTACTATAATACTGCCCCCTATGTACAAGAATATTACTACTATAATACTGTACCTATGTAGAAGAATATAACTACTATAATACTGCCCCCTATGTACAAGAATATAACTACTATAATACTGCTCCCTATGTACAAGAATATAACTCCTATAATACTGCTCCTATATACAAGAATATAACTCCTATAATACTGATCCTATGTACAAGACTATAACTCCTATAATACTGCTCCTATATACAAGAATATAACTCCTATAATACTGCTCCTATGTACAAGAATATAACTACTATAATACTGCTCCTATGTACAAGAATATAACTACTATAATACTGCTCCCTATGTACAAGAATATAACTACTATAATACTGCCCCCTATGTACAAGAATATAACTACTATAATGCTGCTCCTATATACAAGAATATAACTACTATAATACTGCCACTATGTACAAGAATATAACTACTATAATACTGCCTCCTATGTACAAGAATATAACTACTATAATACAGCCCCTATGTATAAGAATATAACTACTATAATACTGCCCTTATGTACAAGAATATAACTACTATAATACTGCTCCTATGTACAAGAATATAACTACTATAATACTGCTCCTTATGTACAAGAATATAACTACTATAATACTGCCCCCTATGTACAAGAATATAACTACTATAATACTGCTCCTATATACAAGAATATAACTCCTGTAATACTGCTCCTATATACAAGAATATAACTCCTATAATACTGCTCCTATATACAAGAATATAACTCCTATAATACTGCTCCTATATACAAGAATATAACTCCTATAATACTGCTCCTATGTACAAGAATATAACTACTATAATACTGCTCCCTATGTACAAGAATATAACTACTATAATACTGCCCTCTATGTACAAGAATATAACTACTATAATACTGCTCCTATGTACAAGAATATTACTACTATAATACTACTCCTATGTACAAGAATATAACTACTATAATACTGCCCCCTATGTACAAGAATATAACTACTATAATACTGCTCCTATGTACAAGAATATTACTACTATAATACTACTCCTATGTACAAGAATATAACTACTATAATACTGCTCCTATGTACAAGAATATAACTACTATAATACTGCTCCCTATGTACAAGAATATAACTACTATAATACTGTCCCTATGTACAAGAATATTACTATAATACTGCCCCCTATGTACAAGAATATAACTACTATAATACTGCTCCCTATGTACAAGAATATAACTACTATAATACTGCTCCTATATACAAGAATATAACTCCTATAATACTGCTCCTATGTACAAGACTATAACTCCTATAATACTGCTCCTGTGTACAAGACTATAACTCCTGTAATACTGCTCCTATATACAAGAATATAACTCCTATAATACTGCTCCTATATACAAGAATATAACTCCTATAATACTGCTCCTATATACAAGAATATAACTCCTATAATACTGCTCCTATGTACAAGAATATAACTACTATAATACTGCTTCTATGTACAAGAATATAACTACTATAATACTGCCCCTATGTACAAGAATATAACTACTATAATACTGCCCCCTATGTACAAGAATATAACTACTATAATACTGCCCCTATGTACAAGAATATAACTACTATAATACTGCCCCCTATGTACAAGAATATAACTACTATAATACTGCTCCTATATACAAGAATATAACTACTATAATACTGCCCCTATGTACAATAATATAACTACTATAATACTGCTCCTATGTACAAGAATATAACTACTATAATACTGCTCCCTATGTACAAGAATATAACTACTATAATACTGCCCCCATGTACAAGAATATAACTACTATAATACTGCTCCTATATACAAGAATATAACTACTATAATACTGCCCCTATGTACAAGAATATAACTACTATAATACTGCCCCCTATGTACAAGAATATAACTACTATAATACTGTCCCTATGTACAAGAATATTACTATAATACTGCCCGCTATGTACAAGAATATAACTACTATAATACTGCTCCCTATGTACAAGAATATAACTACTATAATACTGCTCCTATATACAAGAATATAACTCCTATAATACTGCTCCTATGTACAAGACTATAACTCCTATAATACTGCTCCTATGTACAAGACTATAACTCCTGTAATACTGCTCCTATATACAAGAATATAACTCCTATAATACTGCTCCTATATACAAGAATATAACTCCTATAATACTGCTCCTATATACAAGAATATGACTCCTATAATACTGCTCCTATGTACAAGAATATAACTACTATAATACTGCTCCCTATGTACAAGAATATAACTACTATAATACTGCCACCTATGTACAAGAATATAACTACTATAATACTGCTCCTATGTACAAGAATATAACTACTATAATACTGCCCCTATGTACAAGAATATAACTACTATAATACTGCCCCCTATGTACAAGAATATAACTACTATAATACTGCCCCTATGTACAAGAATATAACTACTATAATACTGCCCCCTATGTACAAGAATATAACTACTATAATACTGCTCCTATATACAAGAATATAACTACTATAATACTGCCCCTATGTACAAGAATATAACTACTATAATACTGCCCCTATGTACAAGAATATAACTACTATAATACTGCTCCTATGTACAAGAATATAACTACTATAATACTGCTCCCTATGTACAAGAATATAACTACTATAATACTGCCCCCATGTACAAGAATATAACTACTATAATACTGCTCCTATATACAAGATTATAACTACTATAATACTGCCCCTATGTACAAGAATATAACTACTATAATACTGCCCCCTATGTACAAGAATATAACTACTATAATACTGCCCTTATGTACAAGAATATAACTACTATAATACTGCTCCTATGTACAAGAATATAACTACTATAATACTGCTCCCTATGTACAAGAATATAACTACTATAATACTGCTCCCTATGTACAAGAATATAACTACTATAATACTGCCCCCTATGTACAAGAATATAACTACTATAATACTGCTCCTATATACAAGAATATAACTCCTATAATACTGCTCCTATGTACAAGAATATAACTACTATAATGCTGCCCTTATGTTCAAGAATATAACTACTTTAATACTGCCCCTATGTACAAGAATATAACTACTATAATACTGCCCCTATGTACAAGAATATAACTACTATAACACTGCTCCTTATGTACAAGAATATAACTACTATAATACTGCTCCTATATACAAGAATATAACTCCTATAATACTGCTCCTATGTACAAGAATATAACTACTATAATACTGCCCTTATGTACAAGCATATACTGTAACCACTATAATACTGCTCCCTATGTACAAGAATATAACTACTATAATACTGCCCTCTATGTGCAAGAATATAACTACTATAATACTGTCCCCTATGTACAAGAATATAACTACTATAATACTGCCCCCCATGTACAAGAATATAACTACTATAATACTGCTCCTATGTACAAGAATACAACTACTATAATACTGCTCCCTATGTACAAGAATATAACTACTATAATACTGCCCCCTATGTACAAGAATATAACTACTATAATACTGCTCCTATGTACAAGAATATAACTACTATAATACTGCCCCTATGTAGTAGAATATAACTACTATAATACTGCCCCTATATACAAGAATATAACTACTATAATACTGCCCCTATGTAGTAGAATATAACTCCTATAATACTGCCCCTATGTAGTAGAATATAACTCCTATAATACTGCCCCCTATGTACAAGAATATAACTACTATAATACTGCCCCTATGTACAAGAATATAACTACTATAATACTGCCCCTATGTACAAGAATATAACTACTTTAATACTGCCCCTATGTACAAGAATATAACTACTATAATACTGCCCCTATGTACAAGAATATAACTACTTTAATACTGCCCCTATGTACAAGAATATAACTACTATAATACTGCCCCCTATGTACAAGAATATAACTACTTTAATACTGCCCCTATGTACAAGAATATAACTACTATAATACTGCCCCTATGTACAAGAATATAACTACTTTAATACTGCCCCTATGTACAAGAATATAACTACTATAATACTGCCCCTATGTACAAGAATATAACTACTTTAATACTGCCCCTATGTACAAGAATATAACTACTATAATACTGCCCCCTATGTACAAGAATATAACTACTATAATACTGCCCCTATGTACAAGAATATAACTACTTTAATACTGCCCCTATGTACAAGAATATAACTACTATAATACTGCCCCTATGTACAAGAATATAACTACTTTAATACTGCCCCTATGTACAAGAATATAACTACTATAACACTGCTCCTTATGTACAAGAATATAACTACTATAATACTGCTCCTATATACAAGAATATAACTCCTATAATACTGCTCCTATGTACAAGAATATAACTACTATAATACTGCCCTTATGTACAAGCATATACTGTAACCACTATAATACTGCTCCCTATGTACAAGAATATAACTACTATAATACTGCCCTCTATGTGCAAGAATATAACTACTATAATACTGTCCCCTATGTACAAGAATATAACTACTATAATACTGCCCCCCATGTACAAGAATATAACTACTATAATACTGCTCCTATGTACAAGAATACAACTACTATAATACTGCTCCCTATGTACAAGAATATAACTACTATAATACTGCCCCCTATGTACAAGAATATAACTACTATAATACTGCCCCTATGTACAAGAATATAACTACTATAATACTGCCCCTATGTAGTAGAATATAACTACTATAATACTGCCCCTATATACAAGAATATAACTACTATAATACTGCCCCTATGTAGTAGAATATAACTCCTATAATACTGCCCCTATGTAGTAGAATATAACTCCTATAATACTGCCCCCTATGTACAAGAATATAACTACTATAATACTACTCCTATGTACAGGAATATAACTACTATAATACTGCTCCTATGTACAGGAATATAACTACTATAATACTGCCCCTATGTACAAGAATATAACTACTATAATACTGCTCCCTATATACAAGAATATAACTACTATAATACTGCTCCTATGTACAAGAATATAACTACTATAATACTGCCCCTATGTAGTAGAATATAACTACTATAATACTGCCCCTATATACAAGAATATAACTACTATAATACTGCCCCTATGTAGTAGAATATAACTCCTATAATACTGCCCCTATGTAGTAGAATATAACTCCTATAATACTGCCCCCTATGTAGAAGAATATAACTCCTATAATACTGCCCCTATGTAGTAGAATATAGGTATAATTATTATTATAAACAGTCCTGACAGTTCTCTTGTGAATCTCTTGGTTCTGTATTCTGTTCCTCGGTTTCGCTCCCCTCTGATGTTTCGCTGTCTCCTTCCTCTCGGGTTTCTCTATACATCGTCTGCAGGAGGATTTGTAAAGATTCTTTTTCAGTGATTGTTATTTATTGATCATCTTGATACTTTTTGTCGCTGCCCCCATAGAAGCTGCAGATTTCTGGTTTTTATGCTTTTTACTCTCACTGATGTTAGTCTGGCTGCCTAGCTGCAGGCAGGATCGGCATCTGGTGTTGGTTCCTTTGTATCGTGTGATGATTCTTTACCTCTGGACTCGGAGGATCAGATTCATACCAGTGTTAGTCGCAGTTTTGGTGCATAACGGATCATATATTATCACTATGTGGCTTTGGTTTCGCTCTGCATCCGTCATGTGAGTGCAGATAAACAACAGCACATACAGAGCCTACATAATAACGCCATATAGTACTTGATTTATGCTGTCATACAGTGCCTACAAAATCCTGCCATACAATGCTCATATTATACCTGCACATGGTAACTATATAATACTGCCATGTGGAGCTCATATTATACCTGTATATGGTCACTACATAATACCGCCATGCAGTGCTCATATTATACCTGTATATGGTGACTACATAATACCGCCGTGCAGTGCTCATATTATACCTGCACATGGTGACTATATAATACTGCCATGTGGAGCTCATATTATACCTGTATATGGTCACTACATAATACCGCCATGCAGTGCTCATATTATACCTGTATATGGTGACTACATAATACCGCCGTGCAGTGCTCATATTATACCTGCACATGGTGACTATATAATACTGCCATGTGGTGCTCATATTATACCTGTATATGGTGACTACATAATACCGCCGTGCAGTGCTCATATTATACCTGTATATGGTGACTACATTATACCTGTATATGGTGACTACATAATACCGCCGTGCAGTGCTCATATTATACCTGCACATGGTGACTATATAATACTGCCATGTGGTGCTCATATTATACCTGTATATGGTCACTACATAATACCGCCATGCGGTGCTCATATTATACCTGTATATGGTGACTACATAATACCGCCGTGCAGTGCTCATATTATACCTGCACATGGTGACTATATAATACTGCCATGTGGTGCTCATATTATACCTGTATATGGTCACTACATAATACCGCCATGCGGTGCTCATATTATACCTGTATATGGTGACTACATAATACCGCCATTTAGTGCTCATATTATACCTGCTCATGGTGACTATATAATACTGCCATGTGGTGCTCATATTATACCTGTATATGGTCACTACATAATACCGCTATCCAGTGCTCATATTATACCTGTATATGGTGACTACATAATACCGCCATGTAGTGCTCATATTATACTTGTGTGACACCCCAGGGGTCTGGTTGCCACAGTGATAGAGATATTACGTCTGAGAGCAGGTGGGAGGTCTCTTGGTCAGGGATCCTATGCATGCCACACCTCCTGCCCAGTCCTGGGAGGGGAAGAACTTCCCCTATATAAACCTAGGGCTGAGGCAGGGTTAGTGAGTAGAGAAGAAGTAGAGACAGAGAAAAGAAGCAAATATAGGAACAGAACATCAGGAGCTCTGTGGGAGCAGTGTTACAAGGAGTCAGGGGCTGGCAGCTGCAGAGCTCGCCCTGACTGAGAAGATTTCTTACCGGACCCGGAGTCCGAGGCTGTGGGGACTAACTCCTATCCAGCAGCAGAAACCGACCGGCAGGGGATTCCAGGTCCTCTGGCCAAGAAACCCGAAGGCCCCGAGTCACCGGCCATACGGGTGAGCACCACACGGTACACTGAGGGACGTGGGCTACTTATACCCGCCTCTAGCAAGGTAGCCAGAAGAGTACAGTTAGTTTGGGAGGCCTACAACTCCGCCTGGCCAGGGGAGATCCCATCTGCTCAAGGACTGACCAGGCCCCAATCGCTAGCCAGTACTCCGGGAGGGTCTATCTTTGTCACCAGTAAAGACCCTGAACTACACCGTACCGTCTCCGAGTGGTTCCTGCTACCCCCATCATCCACGTCGGCTGCCCTGAGGCCATACCCCTCCCGTTGGGGGTTATACTATCACGCTGCACAATCCTACCACCGGCCTCAGCGGTCTGCCCTGCAGCGGCAGCTCCTTAGCTGTACTCAACGGGTGGCGTAGTCGTCCAACATCTACCGCTGATACATCGCCGCTCAGTTTGACTCCCTGGGCACGGACCGGGTCACCGCCACGAGACTACAACCCTCAACAGATCCGGCTCCGGGTAAGCTCCCGCGTGCGCAACGCAGCGCGACACAGGCCCAGGGGCGCGTCACTTGCTCATGGTGATTATATAATACTGTCATGTAGTGCTCATATTATACCTGTATATGGTGACTACATTATACCGCCATGCAGCGCTCATATTATACCTGTATATAGTGACTACATAATACCGCCATGTAGTGCTCATATTATACCTGCACATGGTGACTACATAATACTGCCATGTAGTGCTCATATTATACCTGCACATGGTGACTACATAATACCGCCATGCAGTGCTCATATTATACATGTATATGGTGACTACATAATACCGCCATGTAGTGCTCATATTATACCTGCACATGGTGACTATATGATACTACCATGTAGTGCTCATATTATACCTGTATATGGTGACTGCGTAACACCGCCATAGAGTGCTCATTTTATACCTGTATATGGTGACTGCATAATACTGCCACACAGTGCTCATATTATACCTGCACATGGTGACTATATGATACTACCATGTAGTGCTCATATTATACCTGTATATGGTGACTGCGTAACACCGCCATAGAGTGCTCATTTTATACCTGTATATGGTGACTGCATAATACTGCCACACAGTGCTCATGTTATACCTGCACATGATGACTACATAATACCGCCATGTAGTGCTCATATTATACCTGCACATGGTGTCTCTATAATACCGCCATACAGTGCACACACACCCCATTACTGCCATGTTGTGGAGCGGTGCAGTAATACGACTGAGGACGGCGGGGGCTCGGGAGCACTTGCCCCTTTTACCCATTCTGTGACCTTGCCCTCCTGACAACCCTTGTGGGAGCAGTCATGGCAGCCATATTAGTTGTCACTTTAGGATTTGTACTGACAGAACCTCAGCGACACTGAAGACTGAGGGTTTGTTCCAGTTGTTTCCAGTCCGGACAATGCTCTGTGAGCGAAGCTGCCGGACCGATACATTGTAACAAACAGGAGAGACTGTACCAGACCCTCAGCTGTGAGCAGCAGGCAGGGATCCTGGGTCACAAGAAACGCGTCGCTCGTGATCTTTTGATGCTTTTATTCATCTGTAACATTAATGTTCTGCGCCAGTAACGGCGAAATGAACGTCCGCAGCGAACAAGTCCGCGTGTCCGGCCGGTCACTGGCGGCGACTCCGTAGATTGTACGAGGCCACGGCTTTGTCGGCGGCAGACATGGCGAAGGTGCCCAGGGCGTCGGGCAGCAGCAGGCGGGTGGCGGTCTCGACGTCCCTCTGGGAGAGCGTGCGTCTGCGGCCGCGGGTCGCCAGCTGTCCGGCCTCACTCGCAATCCTGTCCAGCAGGAGGTCGACCACCGAAGACATGGCGTCCACGGCCTGCGCGGATATCTGCCTGCCGGGCTGCACCTCCTTCAGGATCTTTACGATGAAGGAGTTGAACGTGGCGGGGCGGTGGTCCCTGGAGGTGCCAGCCATCGCTGGGGGTCTCCGTCTGCCGGCTCTGCGACGCTGTCCTGAACCTCTCGCCATGATGGCAGCCGTCAACTGTCACTAACTGCCGGCTAAGCCCCGCCCATAATGAGGGAGAAATGCTGGCCTGTGATTGGTTACAACCAATAATACACCGCTATACACTGTATGTAACCCCTATAAAGGAAGAGTCCAAATATCCTAACCTCACCCCACACTGAAGAATAGTGAGTGCAGCTCTGGAGGATAATACAGGATGTAACTCAGGATCAGTAATGTAATGTATGTACACAGTGACTGCACCAGCAGAATAGTGAGTGCAGCTCTGGAGTATAATACAGGATGTAACTCAGGATCAGTAATGTAATGTATGTACACAGTGACTGCACCAGCAGAATAGTGAGTGCAGCTCTGGAGTATAATACAGGATGTAACTCAGGATCAGTAATGTAATGTATGTACACAGTGACTCCACCAGCAGAATAGTGAGTGCAGCTCTGGAGTATAATACAGGATGTAACTCAGGATCAGTAATGTAATGTATGTACACAGTGACTGCACCATCAGAATAGTGAGCGCAGCTCTGGAGTATAATACAGGATGTAACTCAGGATCAGTAATGTAATGTATGTACACAGTGACTGCACCAGCAGAATAGTGAGTGCAGCTCTGGAGGATAATACAGGATGTAACTCAGGATCAGTAATGTAATGTATGTACACAGTGACTGCACCATCAGAATAGTGAGCGCAGCTCTGGAGTATAATACAGGATGTAACTCAGGATCAGTAATGTAATGTATGTACACAGTGACTGCACCAGCAGAATAGTGAGTGCAGCTCTGGAGGATAATACAGGATGTAACTCAGGATCAGTAATGTAATGTATGTACACAGTGACTGCACCAGCAGAATAGTGAGTGCAGCTCTGGGGTATAATACAGGATGTAACTCAGGATCAGTAATGTAATGTATGTACACAGTGACTCCACCAGCAGAATAGTGAGTGCAGCTCTGGAGTATAATACAGGATGTAACTCAGGATCAGTAATGTAATGTATGTACACAGTGACTGCACCAGCAGAATAGTGAGTGCAGCTCTGGAGTATAATACAGGATGTAACTCAGGATCAGTAATGTAATGTATGTACACAGTGACTGCACCAGCAGAATAGTGAGTGCAGCTCTGGGGTATAATACAGGATGTAACTCAGGATCAGTAATGTAATGTATGTACACAGTGACTGCACCAGCAGAATAGTGAGTGCAGCTCTGGAGTATAATACAGGAGGTAACTCAGGATCAGTAATGTAATGTATGTACACAGTGACTGCACCAGCAGAATAGTGAGTGCAGCTCTGGAGTATAATACAGGATGTAACTCAGGATCAGTAATGTAATGTATGTACACAGTGACTGCACCAGCAGAATAGTGAGTGCAGCTCTGGAGTATAATACAGGATGTAACTCAGGATCAGTAATGTAATGTATGTACACAGTGACTGCACCAGCAGAATAGTGAGTGCAGCTCTGGAGTATAATACAGGGTGTAACTCAGGATCAGTAATGTAATGTATGTACACAGTGACTGCACCAGCAGAATAGTGAGTGCAGCTCTGGAGTATAATACAGGATGTAACTCAGGATCAGTAATGTAATGTATGTACACAGTGACTGCACCAGCAGAATAGTGAGTGCAGCTCTGGAGTATAATACAGGATGTAACTCAGGATCAGTAATGTAATGTATGTGCACAGTGACTGCACCAGCAGAATAGTGAGTGCAGCTCTGGAGTATAATACAGGGTGTAACTCAGGATCAGTAATGTAATGTATGTACACAGTGACTGCACCAGCAGAATAGTGAGTGCAGCTCTGGAGTATAATACAGGTTTTAACTCAGGATCAGTAATGTAATGTATGTACACAATGACTGCACCAGCAGAATAGAGAGTGCAGCTCTGGAGTATAATACAGGATGTAACTCAGGATCAGTACAGGATCAGTAATGTAATGTATGCACACAGTGACTGCACCAGCAGAATAGTGAGTGCAGCTCTGGAGTGTAATAAAGGATGTAACTCAGGATCAGTACAGGATCAGTAATGTAATGTATGCACACAGTGACTGCACCAGCAGAATAATGAGTGCAGCTCTGGGGTATAATACAGGAGGTAACTCAGGATCAGTAATGTAATGTATGTACACAGTGACTGCACCAGCAGAATAGTGAGTGCAGCTCTGGAGTATAATACAGGATGTAACTCAGGATCAGTAATGTAATGTATGTACACAGTGACTGCACCAGCAGAGTAGTGAGTGCAGCTCTGGAGTATAATACAGGAGGTAACTCAGGATCAGTAATGTAATGTATGTACACAGTGACTGCACCAGCAAAATAGTGAGCGCAGCTCTGGAGTATAATACAGGAGGTAGCTCAGGATCAGTAATGTAATGTATGTACACAGTGACTGCACCAGCAGAATAGTGAGCGCAGCTCTGGAATATTGGATACCAGATATCATAAGTCATTATATATAACATGCAGAGAAAGAGTAATCAGCAGTAATCAAGATTGAAAGTAAAATCTCATCAATCACCTGATAACAGAAGATTAAAGAGAAATGCGGGGAAAAAAAACGTTGCAGCATCTTGCATCCATAACAAGGAGCAGTGTTATAGTAGTTATATTCTTGTACTTAGGGGGCAGTATTATAGTAGTTATATTCTTGTACATAGGAGCAGTATTATAGTAGTTATATTCTTGTACATAGGGGCAGTATTATAGTAGTTATATTCTTGTACATAGGGGGCAGTATTATAGTAGTTATATTCTTGTACATAGGGGGCAGTATTATAGTAGTTATATTCTTGTACATAGGGGGCAGTATTATAGTAGTTATATTCTTGTACATAGGGGGCAGTATTATAGTAGGTATATTCTTGTACATAGGGGCAGTATTATAGTAGTTATATTCTTGTACATAGGAGCAGTATTATAGTAGTTATATTCTTGTACATAGGGGGCAGTATTAGAGTAGTTATATTCTTGTACATAGGGGCAGTATTATAGTAGGTATATTCTTGTACATAGGAGCAGTATTATAGTAGTTATATTCTTGTACATAGGGGGCAGTATTATAGTAGTTATATTCTTGTACATAGGGGGCAGTATTATAATAGTTATATTATTATACATAGGAGCAGTATTATAGTAGTTATATTCTTGTACATAGGGGCAGTATTATAGTAGTTATATTCATGTACATAGGGGCAGTATTATAGTAGTTATATTCTTGTACATAGGGGCAATTTTTATTATAAAAACTAAACAAATACAATTAAAAATTAACAAAATTCCTGCAATAATACAAAACTAGATTCACTTGAATTGTACATACATTCGTTACATCTCTAGATTATACATATAAAGTCAATATAAAGAGTCCACACCTGTGGTTGGAAAAATGAAAAATAAACACTTTGTAAAAGAAACCATCATATTTCAGCACAGTTACACATCCTTCCATAACTTTACACTTTTCTGACTCCTCCTGATTTCTCATGATTTTATCTGGGCTCGGACAATATCTGGTTGACGGTTCATAGATCTGAGTCGGAGTCATCCTGTCCACCACCGGTCTCCATACCAGTCTCTACCTGAGTGCCCACAGGTAAGGGCTTCCGCTTTGGCGGGGGACAGTCCTCTACATCCCTATCACAATCTGTGTCTATTTTTTTAAGTTCATCCTCAAAATCCCCGTTAGACAGAACATCAAACCTATTAGACACGACCATTACTCCTGCAGAACTCTGGACCTTCTTGCTGGCGCTCTGGCCAGTGTCATGCTCCTCCTCAGGTTTACGGGAGGTCTTGTCCTTTTTCTTCCTTTTACTCTGATTCTGGCTATTTCCTTCAGATACAGATGGTAATACTGAAGTAGCGCCTTCCTGTGACTGCTGCTCCTGAGGGACGACCTCCATGCTCCCCTGTGCCCCCTCTGAGCATGGCTGCTCTGGTGGTACCTGAGTGGACCCCTGGTGGACCTCTGACAATAAAGCCTCCTCTTCCAGAACCTCTGCCCCCGCCACCAAATCCTCATCAGGAAAGTCCTTACAGATGTTGTGCCAGGCGTCTGGACAGTCCCGGTGAGGGTGGCCGATCTTACCACAGAGGTTGCACCTGATGTTCTGACAGTCTGCAGCTACATGGCCGACTTCCCCGCACAGGCTGCACTTCACCACTGTACAGGTATTCGCCAGGTGACCCGCCTTGCCACATTTGAAGCACTTTCTGGGCTGGCCAGGGTAGAAACATACACCCTTCTCCCTCCCAATAAAGAAGGAGTTGGGTAGGTGGGCAGTGATGTTATTACACTGGCGCAGCTTCACCAGGACCTTCCACCCACCCGTCCAGATGCCATCGTTATCTCTGCTTCTGGTGAGGTCAGAGACGAGGTCGCAATGCCTCCGGAGCCACACCACAATGTCCTGCGGGGGAACAGACTCATTCCAGAAGATGACATTAACCGTAACCGTATCTGGCTTAGAGATGGGAATAAAACTGAACTTACTCCAGCCCTCAGCGTCTCTGAACTTGGGGAAATTGGCCCAGAATCTGTCCAGATCAGACATGAGCTTAAAGCTGACATCATAGCCCTGCCTGTCTGGTAGATTAATTACCGCCCAGATGTTAACTGGCGCAAACCCCATCTGCTGGCACAGGAGCTCCCTGACCACAAACCTCCTGTCGGGCAGATCCTCCTTGGCACCTCTGTGCCTGAAACGCACGACGTTCCTCCGTTTAAACGCCTGGCCGGTATAATTAGCGCCAGAGGTAAAGGACGGAGCGCCACGGCTCCAGGCATTACTGGGGGGGAACTTGCGGGGTCACACTGGGCTGACTAACAGGGTGAGGGTCTGCTGCAGGGGGACCCTGTGTGCTGGGAATTAAAGGAGGAAAATCACAGACATTATCATGCACATTGTTATCATCAACATCAATGTCATTATCAGACTGCGCCATGTCCACCACAGATTCTGTGCTCCCTCCAGCCCCCGACCCCACAGATACAGTATGATTATCCCCAGCATGAGAGTCCTGCTGGGCACCACCAGAAACTAATGACACATGTCCACTGTCCGGCTGCTGTGCTGGGCATCCTGGGACTTTTGGTACCACAGTTGTACCCTGCACTCCATGCTCCTGCTTGGGATCTGCCGCAGGCTGTTGCGGCTCCTGGTGCAGTCCCATATGGAACAAGAAGCTTGCGGGTTGCAGCACTGGCCGCACCGGCTTCTGGGGCCCACCTGGGACAATGTCTGACTGCGAATCAGCAGAGTACGGCAGATTGAACATAAACGGTTTCTGGTTCCTGTAAGTCTCTGCCAGGGGCCCCATCCTCTCAAACACACAGTCTATGTCCTTCACCACATTTGCCAGCTCTACCCCCATTGAGTTCAGCTTCCGGTCATACACGGTGTGATCCCCGGGATCCTCAGCCTTTACTTTATATACACAGTTTATGGATACCTGTATTAGCTGCTTCTGCTGCTGTAACTCACCCAACCTCTCCACCAGTCCTGGGATGTCCTCTGCAATCTGCAGCCCTGCTGCACATGGAGTCTCTTGGGATCCTGCCTTCAGCGAGCTCTCTGGCTGCTTGGACCTAGATGCCTCCTTGGTTTTCACCACCGTTGGTTTCGTGGCTCCAGGCTCCACAGCACTATTACTGCAGCCACCTGACTGCGACCGCGTGCGTCCAGAGCGCGCCATGCTGGTCACCACGTGCTTCTGCTGCAGGTTCTCCTGGAGGGTCTGTCTCTCCAGAGATGTCCTCCTCTGCCGGCTTGGAGTGAGCTGCACACCTGAGGCCGATGATGGGATCTGCCTCACCTCCTGGCCAACAAGCTGCTTTCCTCCATTCAGCTTCCCAGCAGTAGATACCTTCTGGATCTTTCCTAATTGCACTTCACTCTGCTTGCCTTGGCTGGCCGACTGCTTTACTGCGACCTTCTTACATACGACCACGGCTTTTCCTTCTTCCTTAACTTTACTCACTTTCAAAACTCCATCTTTCTTGTTGCTGCTGTTACTTCCATTCGGAGCTTTCTTCTCCTCAGAAGTCACTTTGGGATTTGCATCCACATTAGAAAGAGCTTGGGAGTTTCCTCCCAGTGTAGGCCTGGAAGCCTGGGCCTTGCTTGGAGAGCTTACCCGCCCAGGGAGGCCCCTCCCCGGGCTTGCTCCAGACATCAGGAGAACCACTGACACACGTCCTCACAGCTAGGAGGCAGTATTATAGTAGTTATATTCTTGTACATAGGGGGCAGTATTATAGTAGTTATATTCTTGTACATAGGAGCAGTATTATAGTAGTTATATTCTTGTACATAGGGGGCAGTATTATAGTAGTTATATTCTTGTACATAGGGGCAGTATTATAGTAGTTATATTCTTGTACATAGGAGCAGTATTATATTAGTTATATTCTTGTACATAGGGGCAGTATTATAGTAGTTATATTCTTGTACATAGGAGCAGTATTATAGTAGTTATATTCTTGTACATAGGGGGCAGTATTATAGTAGTTATATTCTTCTACATAGGAGCAGTATTATAGTAGTTATATTCTTGTACATAGGGGGCAGTATTATAGTAGTTATATTCTTGTACATAGGGGGCAGTATTATAGTAGTTATATTCTTGTGCATAGTGAGCAGTATTATAGTAGTTATATTCTTGTACATAGGGGCAGTATTATAGTAGTTATATTCTTGTACATAGGGGCAGTATTATAGTAGTTATATTCTTGTACATAGGGGCAGTATTATAGTAGTTATATTCTTGTACATAGGGGGCAGTATTATAGTAGTTATATTCTTGTACATAAGGGGCAGTATTATAGTAGTTATATTCTTGTACATAGGAGCAGTATTATAGTAGTTATATTCTTGCACATAGGGGCAGTATTATAGTAGTTATATTCTTGCACATAGGGGCAGTATTATAGTAGTTATATTCTTGTACATAGGAGCAGTATTATAGTAGTTATATTCTTGCACATAGGGGCAGTATTATAGTAGTTATATTCTTGCACATAGGAGCAGTATTATAGTAGTTATATTCTTGTACATAGGGGGCAGTATTATAGTAGTTATATTCTTGTACATAGGGGGCAGTATTATAGTAGTTGCAAACGAGAGTAGGTTTTATGAACAGAAGCATAAATCTTACAAACCAAAAAGTTATGTTGCTCAGTTGAATTTTATTAAATTTTAAACATAAAAGTGTGGGTCAATTATTATTCAACCCCTATGTTTAATATTTTGTGGAATAACCCTTGTTTGCAATTACAGCTAATAATCGTCTTTTATAAGACCTGATCAGGCCGGCACAGGTCTGTGGAGTTATCTTGGCCCACTCCTCCATGCAGATCTTCTCCAAGTTATCTAGGTTCTTTGGGTGTCTCATGTGGACTTTATTCTTGAGCTCCTTCCACAGGTCAGGAGACTGACTAGGCCACTCCAACACCTTGACTTTTTCCCTATGGAACCAGGCCTTGGTTTTCTTGGCTGTGTGCTTTGGGTCGTTGTCTTGTTGGAAGATGAAATTACGACCCATCTTAAGATCCTTGATGG
The DNA here is from genome assembly GCF_046119375.1 of Phyllobates terribilis. Taxonomy (NCBI): domain Eukaryota; kingdom Metazoa; phylum Chordata; class Amphibia; order Anura; family Dendrobatidae; genus Phyllobates; species Phyllobates terribilis. The sequence goes on along the minus strand of NW_027362770.1, from coordinate 192,390,800 downwards.
AGGAGCGGAGGTTCTTGGCCAAAATCTCCAGGTAGGCCGTGCTATCCATCTTCCCATGGATGCGGAACAGATGGCCAGGCCCCTTGGCAGAGAAACAGCCCCACAGCATGATGCTGCCACCACCATGCTTGACTGTAGGGATGGTATTCTTGGGGTCGTATGCAGTGCCATCCAGTCTCCAAACGTCACGTGTGTGGTTGGCACCAAAGATCTCGATCTTGGTCTCATCAGACCATAGAACCTTGAACCAGTCTGTCTCAGAGTCCTCCAAGTGATCATGAGCAAACTGTAGACGAGCCTTGACATGACGCTTTGAAAGTAAAGGTACCTTACGGGCTCGTCTGGAACGGAGACCATTGCGGTGGAGTACGTTACTTATGGTATTGACTGAAACCAATGTCCCCACTGCCATGAGATCTTCCCGGAGCTCCTTCCTTGTTGTCCTTGGGTTAGCCTTGACTCTTCGGACAAGCCTGGCCTCGGCACGGTAGGACACTTTCAAAGGCTGTCCTGGCCGTGGAAGGCTAACAGTAGTTCCATAAGCCTTCCACTTACGGATGATGCTCCCAACAGTGGAGACAGGTAGGCCCAACTCCTTGGAAAGGGTTTTGTACCCCTTGCCAGCCTTGTGACCCTCCACGATCTTGTCTCTGATGGCCTTGGAATGCTCCTTTGTCTTTCCCATGTTGACCATGTCTGAGTGCTGTTCACAAGTTTGGGGAGGGTCTTAAATAGTCAGAAAAGGCTGGCAAAAGAGATCTTTAATCCACACATGTGAAGCTCATTATTCTTGGTGCCTGAACTACTTCTTAATACTTTAGGGGGACCAAACAGAATTCTTGTGGTTTGAGGGGTTGAATAATAAATGACACTCTGAATTAACTTTTTACGTTTAAAAAAAAAAAAAAAAATTTGCTGCAGTGCATTTCCCACTTCCAGGCTGATCTACAGTACAAATGTCACAATGCCAAGTTAATTCCGCATGTGTCAACCAGCTAAATCTGCAGGGGGTTAAATACTACTTGTAGGCACTGTAGGGGGCAGTATTATAGTAGTTATATTCTTGTACATAGGGGCAGTATTATAGTAGTTATATTCTTGTACATAGGAGCAGTATTATAGTAGTTATATTCTTGTACATAGGAGCAGTATTATAGTAGTTATATTCTTGTACATAGGGGGCAGTATTATAGTAGTTATATTTTTGTACATAGGGGGCAGTATTATAGTAGTTATATTCTTGTACATAGGGGGCAGTATTATAGTAGTTATATTCTTGTACATAGGGGGCAGTATTATAGTAGTTATATTCCTGTACCTAGGGGGCAGTATTATAGTGGTTATATTCTTGTACATAGGTGCAGTATTATAGTAGTTATATTCTTGTACATAGGAGCAGTATTATAGTAGTTATATTCTTGTACATAGGGGGCAGTATTATAGTAGTTATATTCTTGTACATAGGGGGCAGTATTATAGTGGTTATATTCTTGTACATAGGTGCAGTATTATAGTAGTTATATTCTTGTACATAGGAGCAGTATTATAGTAGTTATATTCTTGTACATAGGAGCAGTATTATAGTGGTTATATTCTTGTATATAGGGAGCAGTATTATAGTAGTTATATTCTTGTACATAGGGGGCAGTATTATAGTAGTTATATTCTTGTACATATGAGCAGTATTATAGTAGTTATATTCCTGTACATAGGAGCAGTATTATAGTAGTTATATTCTTGTACATAGGGGGCAGTATTATAGTAGTTATATTCTTGTACATAGGGGCAGTATTATAGTAGTTATATTCTTGTACATAGGAGCAGTATTATAGCAGTTATAGTTTTGTACATGGAGGGCAGTGTTACAAAAGCTATCTTCAGATTTCGGGACGTTCTCATCAGGGAGAGGTTCGCTTTAGGTTCACAATGAGTGATGTGTCAACTCGACAACGATTGATACAAATGTAATGAAAAGAATCCAATAACTGCATCTTCCGCGGCCTCCTACGCTGAATAGATGGGGAGGATATGACTGAGATCAATAGGAAGATGGAGATTGAATGAGCGTCTGCGGCGGATGTATTTTTCGGGTTCTTGCCTCTGCGTCTCTAGATGACAGATGAGATGTTATTTTGGTGATTTACCTTCTTTCGGTTCTGTTCTGTGGTCATCACTGTATTTGGCGCCATCTTATTTCCGGCATTATATCAGAAGAGAGAATATAAAATCCCACATTCAGAGAAGTCCTGAAGTCGTCTCCTGATTTGTGGGAATTCTGGGTAAGAATCCTCCCGACCGTCCTAGATCCAGCGGGATATTCCCAGATTTCGGATCGATCCCTTTGTGCCCGGGAGGTCGGGATCTCTCCTAATTTCAGCTGTATCTGTGTCCTCGGGATGGAGATGGGCGAATACAATGGTGGAATAGGAGATGTCGGCTCCGTGGTTCGGTGCCACAGGTGCCACGACATCACCAGATCACACCCTACAGTCCGGAGCAGCTTATAGGGGGTGCGGGGCTCGGTGAATAGTTTTTTGTGTTTTTTTTTTAAATTTATTTATTTAATGCACCATTCTTAGTGGTGAGAAGGGGCTCTGTACCGTGGTGACATCAAACTGTTTAAGGGGGGCACTGCAGGGCATTATAGTGTGTGGGGTCAATGTGGAACATTATAGCATGACAGGGGGCACCTGGGATATCATAGTATGGGGGGCACTGTGAGAGCACCATCATGTGGTCTTCTCATCCATCCTCCCAGTGGATGGCCATGGAACAATGAGGTGGAATAAGATTCTACAGGTGAACAACTGGCTACGTCGATGGTGCCGTCAACAAGGATTTGGATTTCTGGATCACGGAATGAATTACCTATACGATGGACTACTTGCTAGAGATGGGGTGCACCTTACGAAGACTGGAAAACATGTATTTGGAAGTCGCCTTGCTACACTCATCAGGAGAGCTTTATACTAGAACAATGTGGGAAGGGAAGCAAAAGGCCAGAAAAAGCCATACAGCTGACAAATACTACTGAGATCTCTGCTACTGGAAGTGGAAAGGAAGAACAAAGACAAAAAAATCTAAATAATAAAAATATGGGAGGAAGAGAAACCAATCACAAACTAAAATGTTTTTATACAAATGCACAAAGCATGGGCAACAAACAAGGAGAATTGGAACTACTAACGCAGGAAAAGGAATATGATGTCATTGGAATCACTGAAACTTGGTGGGACGATACACATGATTGGAATACAAGGCTAAAAGGATACAACTTATCTGCAAGAAACAGACTTGATAAACGAGGAGGAGGTGTCGCATTGTATGTTAGAAAAGCGTATATCTGCACAGAGATTGAAGCTTCAGAGACTGGGAGTTCTGTGGGAACTGTCTGGGTAAGAATACAAGGAGAGAACAACGGAAAGGACACCATTGTAGGCATTTACTACAGGCCACCTGGGCAAGCTGAAGATATGGATGAACTCTTTATGTATCAAATGACCAAGTTCTCCAAAAAATATGACGTAGTGGTCATGGGAGATTTCAACTATCCAGACATTTGTTGGGAATCTCTCTCAAGTAAAACTAACAGGTCAAGCAAATTCTTATCCTTTCTTGCTGACAACTTTATCTTCCAAAAGGTAGAAGAGAGAACAAGGGGATCTGCTACTTTGGATCTAATCCTTATAAACAAGGAGGAAATGGTTGAGGAGGTAAAAGTGGCTGGGACCCTCGGAGGCAGCGATCATGCTATTATAGAAGTTTATATAACTATAGGAGGAAGACATGTGAAGACTCAAACTTCAAGGTTGGATTTCAGAAAGGCAGATTTTAAGCAACTCAGAATGAGAATAGGATGGATCCAATGACTGGATGTCCTTAAGGACAAAAATGTCCAGGAAAGATGGGAAATTTTTAAAAATGAGATTCTCAAAGCACAATCGTTAACAATCCCGAAAAGTAGGAAGAATGGGAAGCATTTAAGGAAACCAGGATGGATGAACACAGAACTTAAACACATGCTAAAAAGAAAGAAAGAAATGTTTATCAAATGGAAAGAGGGAGGCATATCTAAAGAAGATTATAATGCAGTCTGCAGATCCTGCAGGGCACGTATCAGGTTAGCTAAAGCTGACAATGAATTAAGGCTTGCAAGAGATGTCAAAAGCAATAAAAAAAGATTTTGGGGGTATGTCAAAAGTAAAAGAAAAGTCAAAGATGCTGTAGGATTTTTACAGGATGAAAATGGTGAAATGGTAAGAAAGGATGTTGAGAAGGCCGAACTTTTTAATTCCTATTTTGCATCAGTTTTCTCTCAGAAAGAAAATGTAACATCAACTGATCTTCACTGTCCTATTAAAGGAATAGAAGAATCCAAGTTATCTGGAAACAGAGAGATTGTGAGGGAATATTTAGCTAACATAAATGAGTTCAAGTCTCCAGGTCGAGATGAATTACACCCCAGAGTACTGAAGGAGATCGTAGAAGAAATTTTAGAACCACTCTCTATAATCTTTCAAAATTCTTGGAGAACAGGAGAAGTCCCAGAAGACTGGAGAAGAGCAAATGTTGTTCCTATCTTCAAAAAGGGGAAGAAGGTGGACGCCGGGAACTATAGGCCGGTGAGTCTGACTTCTATACCAGGAAAGATCTTTGAACAAATTATTAAACAACATGTATGTAAGTACATGGATAAGAATGAAGTGATTAACCAGAGTCAGCATGGGTTTGTAACTAACAAGTCATGTCAGACTAACTTAATTTCCTTCTATGACAGAATCACTGACTGGGTGGATCAGGGAAATGCTGTAGATATAGTATATCTTGACTTGAGCAAAGCATTTGACAAAGTATCTCACACCATCCTTATTGAAAAAATGACCAAGTATGGAATGGACAAGGCAACTGTTAGGTGGATTCATAACTCGCTTAGTGATCGGATTCAAAGAGTGGTCGTAAATGGCTTCACATCCAGTTGGATGAATGTCTCAAGTGGGGTACCACAGGGCTCCGTCCTGGGACCTGTATTGTTCAACATCTTTATCAATGATTTAGATGAAGGAATTGAGGGTAAACTGATTAAATTTGCTGATGACACAAAGCTAGGAGGGATAGCTAATACTAGAGAAGAGAGAGAGAGGATTCAAAAAGACCTAAATAAACTGGAGCAGTGGGCAGCAACCAACAGAATGGTTTATAACAGGGAAAAATGCAAAGTACTACATCTGGGCAATAAAAATGAAAAAAGCATATACAGAATGGGAGGAATAGAGCTAAGCAACAGTACATGTGAAAAAGACTTAGGTATACTAATAGATCATAGACTGAACATGAGTCAACAGTGTGATGCAGCAGCAAAAAAGGCAAATACAATTCTGGGATGTATTAACAGAAGCATACAGTCTAGATCACGTGAAGTCATTATCGGACTTTACTCCTCTTTGGTCAGACCCCATCTGGATACTGCGTCCAGTTTTGGGCACCACATTTTAAAAAAGACATTGACAAACTGGAGCAAGTTCAGAGAAGAGCGACCAGAATGGTGACCGGTCTGCAAACCATGTCCTATGAGGAACGGTTGCAGGATTTGGGAATGTTTAGCTTGCAAAAAAGAAGACTGAGAGGAGACTTAATAGCTGTCTACAAATATCTCAAGGGCTGTCACATTGTAGAAGGATCATCCTAATTCTCATTTGCAGAAGGAAAGACTAGAAGCAATGGGATGAAACTGAATGGGAGGAGACACAGATTAGATATTAGAAAAAACTTTTTGACAGTGAGGAGATCAATGAGTGGAACAGGCGGCCACGAGAGGTGGTGAGTTCCCCTTCAATGGACGTCTTCAAACAGAGGCTGGACAGACATCTGTCTGAGATGATTTAGTGAATCCTGCTTTGAGCAGGGGGTTGGACCACATGACCCAGGAGGTCCCTTCCAACTCTACCATTCTATGATTCTATGTGTTGGGGTGCATCATAATGTGTGGGAGAGCCTTGTGGGGGCATCATACAGTGTTGGGGGAGAACTCTGGGTATTTCATACTGGGTGAGGGGCACTGTAAGGACATTATGCTGTTTGTGGGGGCATCAGAATGTGGATGGACATTGCAGGGGTTGTCATTTTCATCGGGGAGGCACCACACTGTATGGGAGAGATAATAGGGGTTGTAATAATACCAAGGGCTTCCTTAGGGCGCTATTTCAGGGGGTGTAAGGGACGCCATAATACACATCTCTTTGGGAACTATTAGGTAGTAGGATCTGGAATACTGATGATTACTGGTGGCCATACTGGATATTAGTGAGTCCAGTGTATGGCTCGGGGTGGCGGCCATGCTGGATATTGGTCGGTCCGGTGTTTGGCTTGTAGTGGCGGCCATGCTGGATGTTGGTTGGTCTGGGGTGTAGCTCAGGGTGGCAACCAGGCTAGATATTGGTGAGTCCAACGTTTGGCTCAGGTTGGCAGCCATACTAGATATTGGTTGGTCTGGTATGTGGTTCGGGGTGACAGCCATGCTGGATATTGGTCAGCCCACCGTTTGGCTCGGGGTGGAAGCCATGCTAGATATTGTTGAGTCCGGGGTATGGGTCGGGGTGGCGGCCATGCTGGATCTTGGTTGGTCCAGCGTATGGCTCGAGGTGGTGGCCATGCTGGTTGTTGTTGTTCTAGGGTTTGGCTCAGGGTGGAGGTCATGCTGGATGTTGGTCGGTTGGCTGTGGGTCGGGGTGGCGGCCAGGCTAGATATTGGTGAGTCAGACGTTTGGCTCAGGTTGGCAGCCATTCTAGATATTGGTCAGTCCGGTGTATGGTTTGGGGTGGCAGCCATGCTGGATATTGATGAGCCCAGCGTTTAGCTTGGGGTGGAGGCCATGCTAGATATTGGTGAGTCCGGTGTATGGGTCGGGGTGGCAGCCATGTTAGATAGCTTTATACTGGTCAATGTGGCTTTTGGCTTGTAGTGGCGGTCATGCTGGATGTTGGTTGGTCTGGGGTGTAGCTCAGGGTGGCGGCCAGGCTAGATATTGGTGAGTCCGACATTTGGCTCAGGTTGGCAGTCATGCTAGATATTGTTGAGTCCGGGGTATGGCCGGGGTGGCAGCCATGCTGGATCTTGGTCGGTCCAGCGTATGGCTCAAGGTGGCGGCCATGCTGGTTGTTGTTGTTCTAGGGTTTGGCTCGGGGTGGAAGTCATGCTGGATGTTGGTCGGTTGGCTGTGGCTCGGGGTGGCGGCCAGGCTAGATATTGGTGAGTCCGACGTTTGGCTCGAGGTGGAGGCCATGATACATATTGGTGAGTCCAGTGTATTGGTCGGGGTGGTGGCCATGCTGGATATTGATGAGCCCAGCGTTTGGCTTGGGGTGGAGGCCATGCTAGATATTGGTGAGTCCAGTGTACGGGTCGGGGTGGCGGCCATGCTGGATAGCTTGATATTGGTCAATGTGACTTTTGTCTCGGGGTGGCGGCATTGCTGGATATTAGTCAGTCATGTGTATGACTTGGGGTGGTAGCCATGGTGGATGTTGGTCAGTCCGGTGTTTGTCTCGAGGTGGCGGCCATGCTGGATAGCTGGATGTTGGTCGGTCTGGCGTTTGGCTTGGGGTGCCAGACATGCTGGATGTTGGTCATTCTGGGGTTTGACTCGGGGTGGTGGCATTGATGGATGTTGGTCAGTCCGGTGCATAGCTCGTGGTGTCGGCCATACTGGATATTGGTCAGTCTGGTGTTTGGCTCAGGGTGACGGCCATGCTGGATATTGGTGAGTCTGGTGTATAGCTCGAGGTGGCGGCCATGCTGGATGTTGGTCGGTCTGGGGTTTGGGTCAGGGTGGCGGCTATGCGGGATATTGTTCGCTTCAACATTAGGCTCAGGGTGGCGGCTATTCTGCATATTAGTCAGTCTGGTGTTTGGCTCGCTGTGGTGGCCATGCTGGATGTTGGTTGTTCTAGGGTTTGGCTCGGGGTGGAGGTCATGCTGGATGTTGGTCGGTCTGGGGTGTGGCTCAGGGTGGCGGCCAGGCTAGATATTGGTGAGTCCGACATTTGGCTCAGGTTGGCAGCAATGCTAGACATTAGTCGGTCTGGTGCATGGTTCGGGGTGACAGCCATGCTGGATATTGGTCAGCCCACCATTTGGCTCAGGGTGGAGGCCATGCTGGATATTGGTGAGTCCGGGTATGGATCGGGGTGGAGGCCATGCTGGATGTTGGTCGGTCTGGTGTGTGGCTCAGCGTGGCGGCCTGGCTAGATATTGGTGAGTCCGACGTTTGGCTCGGGGTGGAGGCCATGTTAGATATTGGTCAGTCAGACATTCGGCTCGGGGTGGCGGCCATGCTGGATGTTGGTTGGTCCGGCGTATGACTCTAGGTGGCGGCCATGCTGGATAGCTTCATATTGGTCAATCTGGCTTTTGGCTCGGGGTGGCGGCATTGCTGGATATTAGTCAGTCCTGTGTATGACTCGGTGTGGTAGCCATGGTGGATGTTGGTCAGTCCAGCAATTGTCTCGAGGTGGCGGCCATGCTGGATAGCTGGATATTTGTTGGTCTGGCGTTTGGCTTGGGGTGGCGGCCATGCTGGATAGCTGGATATTGGTCGGTCTGGCATTTGGCTTGGGGTGGCGGCCATGCTGGATAGCTGGATATTGGTTGGTCTGGCGTTTGGCTTGGGGTGGCGGCCATGCTGGATGTTGGTCGTTCTGGGGTTTGACTCGGGGTAGTGGCATAGATGGATGTTCTTCAGTCCAGTGCATAGCTCGGGGTGGCGGCCATACTGGATATTGGTCAGTCCGGTGTTTGGCTCAGGGTGGGGGCCATGCTGGATATTGGTGAGTCTGGTGTATGGCTTGGGGTGGCGGCCATGCTGGATGTTGGTCGGTCTGGGATTTGGCTCAGGGTGGCGGCTATGTTGGATGTTGGTCAGATCGGTGCTTGGCTCGGGGTGGCGGCCATGCTGGATATTGTTGAGTCTGGTGTATGGCTCGGGTGACAACCATGCTGAATATTGGTAAGTCCGGTGTATGACTCGGGGTAGCAGTCATGCTGGATGTTGGTCGGTCCATCGTTTGGCTCGAGGTGGCGGCCATGCTGGATGATGGTCGGTCCAGCATTTGGCTTGGGGTGGCAGCCATGCTGGATGTTGGTCCTTCTGAGATTTGGCTCGGGGTTGAGGCCATGCTGGATGTTGGTCGTTATGGGATTTGACTTGGGGTGGCAGCCATGCTGGATGTTGGCTCGGGGTGGCGGCATACTGGATATTGGTTAGTCCGGTGTTTGGCTTGGGTGGCGGCCATATTGCATATTGGTCAGTCCGGTGTTTGGCTCGGTGTGGCAGCCATGCTGGATGTTGGTTAGTCAGTCGTTTAGCTCGGGGTGGCGGCCATGCTGGATGCTGGCCGGTCCAGCATTTGGCTCGGGGTGCCGGCCATGCTGGATATTGTTGAGTCTTGTGTACGGCTTAGGGTGGTGGCCATGCTGGATATTGGTGAGTCCGGTGTATGGCTCAGGGGGGCAGCCATGCTGGATGTTGGTCATTCCGACGATTGACACAGGGTGGCGGCCATGCTGAATATTGATCGGTCTGGGGTTCGGCTTGGTGTGGCGGCCATAGTGGATATTGGTCAGTCTGGTGTTTGACAAAGGGTGGCGGCCATGTTGCATGTTGATCGGTCTGGGGTTCAGCTTGGGGTGGCGGCCTTGCTGGATGTTGGTTAGTCTGGGGATCGGCTCGGGGTGGCGGCCATGCTGGATATTGTTCGGACCGGAGTTAGGGTCGGGTTGGCGGCCATGCTGAATGTTGGTCGGTCTGGAGTTGGCTCGGGGTGGTGGCCATGCTGGATATTGGTCGGTCTGGCGTTTGGCTCAGGGTGGCGGCCATGCTAGATGTTGGTCGGTGCAGCCTTTGGCTTAGGGTGGCAGCCATGCTGGATGTTGGTCAGTCCGGCATTGGCTCGGGGTGGCGGCCATACTGGATATTGATCAATCCGGTGTTTGGCTTGGGGTGGCGGCCATATTGGATATTGGTCAGTCAGACATTCGGCTCGGGGTGGCGGCCATGTTGGATGTTGGTTGGTCCGGCGTATGACTCTAGGTGGCGGCCATGCTGGATAGCTTCATATTGGTCAATCTGGCTTTTGGCTCGGGGTGGCGGCATTGCTGGATATTAGTCAGTCCTGTGTATGACTCGGGGTGGTAGCCATGGTGGATGTTGGTCAGTCCAGCAATTGTCTCGAGGTGGCGGCCATGCTGGATAGCTGGATATTGGTCGGTCTGGCGTTTGGCTTGGGGTGGCGGCCATGCTGGATAGCTGGATATTGGTTGGTCTGGCGTTTGGCTTGGGGTGGCGGCCATGCTGGATATTGGTCGTTCTGGGGTTTGACTCGGGGTAGTGGCATAGATGGATGTTCTTCAGTCCAGTGCATAGCTCGGGGTGGCGGCCATACTGGATATTGGTCAGTCCGGTGTTTGGCTCAGGGTGGCGGCCATGCTGGATATTGGTGAGTCTGGTGTATGGCTTGGGGTGGCGGCCATGCTGGATGTTGGTCGGTCTGGGATTTGGCTCAGGGTGGCGGCTATGTTGGATGTTGGTCAGATCGGTGCTTGGCTCGGGGTGGCGGCCATGCTGGATATTGTTGAGTCTGGTGTATGGCTCGGGTGACAACCATGCTGAATATTGGTTAGTCCGGTGTATGACTCGGGGTAGCAGTCATGCTGGATGTTGGTCGGTCCATCGTTTGGCTCGAGGTGGCGGCCATGCTGGATGATGGTCGGTCCAGCATTTGGCTTGGGGTGGCAGCCATGCTGGATGTTGGTCGTTCTGAGATTTGGCTCGGGGTTGCGGCCATGCTGGATGTTGGTCGTTATGGGATTTGACTTGGGGTGGCAGCCATGCTGGATGTTGGCTCGGGGTGGCGGCATACTGGATATTGGTTAGTCCGGTGTTTGGCTTGGGTGGCGGCCATATTGCATATTGGTCAGTCCGGTGTTTGGCTCGGTGTGGCAGCCATGCTGGATGTTGGTTAGTCAGTGATTTAGCTCGGGGTGGCGGCCATGCTGGATGCTGGCGGGTCCAGCATTTGGCTCGGGGTGCCGGCCATGCTGGATATTGTTGAGTCTTGTGTACGGCTTAGGGTGGTGGCCATGCTGGATATTGGTGAGTCCGGTGTATGGCTCAGGGTGGCAGCCATGCTGGATGTTGGTCATTCCGACGATTGACCCAGGGTGGCGGCCATGCTGAATATTGATTGGTCTGGGGTTCGGCTTGGTGTGGCGGCAATACTGGATATTGGTCAGTCTGGTGTTTGACAAGGGGTGGCGGCCATGTTGCATGTTGATCGGTCTGGGGTTCAGCTTGGGGTGGCGGCCTTGCTGGATGTTGGTTAGTCTGGGGATCGGCTCGGGGTGGCGGCCATGCTGGATATTGTTCGGACTGGCGTTAGGGTCGGGTTGGCGGCCATGCTGAATGTTGGTCGGTCTGGAGTTGGCTCGGGGTGGTGGCCATGCTGGATGTTGGTCGGTCCGGCGTTTGGCTCAGGGTGGCGGCCATGTTGGATGTTGGTCAATCCAGCATTTGGCTCGATCTGGTGGCCATGCTGGATATTGGTCGGTCTGGCGTTTGGCTCAGGGTGGCGGCCATGCTAGATGTTGGTCGGTGCAGCCTTTGGCTTAGGGTGGCAGCCATGCTGGATGTTGGTCAGTCCGGCGTTGGCTCGGGGTGGCGGCCATACTGGATATTGATCAATCCGGTGTTTGGCTTGGGGTGGCGGCCATATTGGATATTGGTCAGTCAGACATTCGGCTCGGGGTGGCGGCCATGCTGGATGTTGGTTGGTCCAGCATTTGACTCGGGGTGGCGGCCATGCTGGATGTTGGTTGGTCCAGCATTTGGCTTGGGGTGGCGGCCATGCTGGAGGTTGGTCATTCTGGGATTTGGCTCGGGGTGGCGGCCATGCTGGATGTTGGTCGTTCTGGGATTTGGCCTCGGGGTGGCGGCCATGCTGAATGTTGGTCATTATGGGATTTGTCTCGGGGTGATGGCCATGCTGGATGTTGGTCGGTCCTGCTTTTGGCTCAGGCTGACGGCCATGCTGGATGTTGGTCAGTCCGGCGTTTGGCTCGATCTGGCGGCCATGCTGGATATTGGTCGGTCTGGCATTTGGCTCGGGGTGGCGGCCATGCTGGATGTTGGTCAGTTTGGCGTTTGACTCGGGGTGGCGGCCATGCTGGATGTTGGTCAGTGCAGCGTTGGCTCAGGGTGGCGGCCATACTGGATATTGGTCAGTCCAGTGTTTGGCTCGGGGTGGCAGCCATGCTGGATGTTGGTCAGTCAGTCGTTTGGCTCGGGGTGGTGGCCATGCTGGGTTTTGGTCGGTCAGGTATTTGGCTCAGGGTGCCGGCGATGCTGGATTTTGTAGAGTCTTGTGTATGCTGGATATTGGTCGGTCCGGCATTTGGCTCGGGGTGCCGGCCATGCTGGATATTGTTGAGTCTTGTGTATGGCTGAGGGTGGCAGCCATGCAGGATGTTGGTCAGTCCAACGTTTGGCTCGGGGTGGCAGCCATGCTGGATGTTGGTTGTTCTGGGATTTTGCTCGGTGTGGCGGCCATGCTGAATGTTGTTCATTATAGGATTTGGCTCGGGATGGCAGCCATTCTGGATGTTGGTCAGTCCGGCGTTTGGCTCAGGGTGGCGGTCATGCTGGATGTTGGTTAGTCTGGCGTTTTGCTCGGGGTGGCAGCCATGCTCAAGATTGGTCGGTCCGGTGTTTGACACGGGATGGCGGCCATGCTGGATATTGATCGGTCTGGGGTTCAGCTTGGGGTGGCGGCCATGCTGAATGTTGGTTGGTCTGAGGTTTGGCTCGGTGTGGCTGCCATGCTGGATATTGGTCGGTCCGGCGTTTGAAATGGGGTGGTGGCCATGCTGGATGTTAATCGGTCTGGGGTTTAGCTTTGGGTGGCGGCCATGCTGGGTGTTGGTTAGTCTGGGGTTCGGCTCGGGGTGGCGGCCATGCTGAATGTTGGTCAGTCTGGAGTTCGACTAGGGGGTGGCGGCCATGCTGGATGTTGGTCGGCCCTACGTTTCACTCAGGGTGGTGGCCATACTGGATATTGGTCGGACCGGCGTATGGGTCAGGGTGGCGGCAATGCTGAATGTTGGCCAGTCCGGCGTTTGGCTCGATCTGGCGGCCATGCTGGATATTGGTCGGTCTGGCATTTGGCTCGGTGTGGTGGCCATGGTGCCTGTGTCTTGCAGAGCTTTACATATGGGATCGGTTTATATGGCGGCGCGTGTCCCAGTGAAGGAGATGGATATTTTGTGTACACAGCAGGGTCTTTGTCGCTGACCCTGAATCTGCTGTTTATTTCTGCGCGGCTGCGTCGTGTCCTAGACTCCAACTTGGCAAAAGAGTCTCTGAAATCCTGAGGAATGCGAGACGTCGCAGCGAAATCCGCGCGTGCCGAGAGGAGGAGACGAGGGGGTGTCTACATGGTGCTCACGCCGCACATCGGGACCCCTGTGGCCCTGCACTGACTGATCCAATGGGTCAGGGAATAAAACGACGCCCCTTTAGAGAAACCCTATAAAATGCATGTCCACCTTACATTGTAACAAACCATCAGCAGTGAAAAGTATTAGATCTGTGCCGGTTTCCAGGATGTATGAGTGCTGCCATTCACTGACAGCCAGCAGTGGTCTTCTAGGAACTGTTGTAGGAAGCATTAGATGTGATGTCCTCCAGGCGTGCACCGCCACCTCGTGCATCGGGATCTGTAGGATTTGTAGTCAGACCCTATAAATATTGCGCTCGTGTTTACACAGGATCCACCATGTTTAGGTTTCTAGCAGGGACTGAGATAATGCAGAGCTGAGCGCGCGTTACGCAACCACATTACATAATCGCAGGGAGAGGAGACTCCTTCCGGAAGTTACTGCGGGGGGCTCTGAGGAGGGACACGGGGTCACCGGGGGGTGTAGGAACAGAAACGTCAGTCGTAATTCCAGGTGTTCTCTTTTATTTCTTAGGAACTACATGGCGGTGTTATGTGGCCACTTATGGCAGTATTTGTTGGACATTATATGGTGATGATATGTGGGCACTATATGGCAGTATTAGTTGAACATTATATGATGGTGTTATGTGAGCACTATATGGCAGTATTAGATGGACACTATACAGTGTTATGTGAGCACTATATGGCAACATAGTTGGACACTATATGGTGGTGTTATGTGGGCACTATATGGCAGTAATAGTTGGACACTATATGGTGATGGTATGTGGGCACTATATGGCAGTATTAGTTTGACACTATATGGTGGTGTTATGTGGGCACTATATGGCAGTATTAGTTGGACACTATATGGTGATGGTATGTGAGCACTATATGGCAGTATTATTTGGACACTATATGGTGATGGTATGTGAGCACTGTATAGCAGTATTAGTTGGACACTATATGGTGATGGTATGTGGGCACTATATGGCAGTATTAGTTGGACACTATATGGTGATGGTATGTGAGCACTATATGGCAGTATTAGTTGGACACTATATGGTGATAGTATGTGGGCACTATATGGCAGTATTAGTTTGACACTATATGGTGGTGTTATGTGGGCACTATATGGCAGTATTAGTTTGACACTATATGGTGATGGTATGTGGGCACTATATGGCAGTATTAGTTTGACACTATATGGTGGTGTTATGTGGGCACTATATGGCAGTATTAGTTTGACACTATATGGTGATGGTATGTGGGCACTATATGGCAGTATTAGTTGGACACTATATGGTGATGGTATGTGGGCACTATATGGCAGTGTTAGTTAGACACTATATGGTGATAGTATGTGGGCACTATATGGCAGTATTATTTGGACACTATATGGTGATGGTATGTGGGCACTATATGGTGATAGTACGTGGGCACTATATGGCAGTATTATTTGGACACTATATGGTGATGGTATGTGAGCACTATATGGCAGTATTATTTGGACACTATATGGTGATGGTATGTGAGCACTATATGGCAGTATTAGTTTGACACTATATGATGATGGTATGTGGTCACTATATGGCAGCATTAGTTTGACACTATATGGTGATAGTATGTGGGCACTATATGACAGTATTATTTGGACACTATATGGTGATGGTACGTGGGCACTATATGGCAGTATTGATTGGACACTATATGGTGATGGTATGTGGGCACTATATGGCAGTATTAGTTGGACACTATATGGTGATGGTATGTGGGCACTATATGGCAGTATTAATTGGACACTATATGGTGATGTATGTGGGCACTATATGGCAGTATTAGTTGGACACTATATGGTGATGGTATGTGGGCACTATATGGCAGTATTATTTGGACACTATATGGTGATGGTATGTGGGCACTATATGGCAGTATTAGTTGGACACTATATGGTGATGGTATGTGGGCACCATATGGCAGTATTATTTGGACACTATATGGTGATGGTATGTGGGCACTATATGGCAGTATTAATTGGACACTATATGGTGATGGTATGTGGGCACTATATGGCAGTATTAGTTGGACACTATATGGTGATGGTATGTGGGCACTATATGGCAGTATTATTTGGACACTATATGGTGATGGTATGTGAGCACTATATGGCAGTATTAGTTTGACACTATATGATGATGGTATGTGGTCACTATATGGCAGCATTAGTTTGACACTATATGGTGATAGTATGTGGGCACTATATGACAGTATTATTTGGACACTATATGGTGATGGTACGTGGGCACTATATGGCAGTATTGATTGGACACTATATGGTGATGGTATGTGGGCACTATATGGCAGTATTAGTTGGACACTATATGGTGATGGTATGTGGGCACTATATGGCAGTATTAGTTGGACACTATATGGTGATAGTATGTGGACACTATATGGCAGTATTAGTTGGACTCTATATGGTGATGGTATGTGGGCACTATATGGCAGTATTATTTGGACACTATATGGTGATGGTATGTGGGCACTATATGGCAGTATTAATTGGACACTATATGGTGATGGTATGTGGGCACTATATGGCAGTATTAGTTGGACACTATATGGTGATGGTATGTGGGCACTATATGGCAGTATTATTTGGACACTATATGGTGATGGTATGTGGGCACTATATGGCAGTATTAGTTGGACACTATATGGTGATGGTATGTGAGCACTATATGGCAGTATTAGTTGGACTCTATATGGTGATGGTATGTGAGCACTATATGGCAGTATTAATTGGACACTATATGGTGATGGTATGTGGGCACTATATGGCAGTATTAATTGGACACTATATGGTGGTGTTATGTGGGCACTATATGGCAGTATTAGTTGGACACTATATGGTGATGATATGTGAGCACTATATGGCAGTATTAGTTGAACACTATGGTGATAGTATGTGAGGACTATATGGCAGTATTAGTTTGACACTATATGATGATGGTATGTGAGCACTATATGGCAGTATTAGTTGGATACTATATGGTGATGGTATGTGAGCACTATATGGCAGTATTAGTTAGACACTATAAGGCCACGATCCCACTATCAGTATTCGGTCAGTATTTTTACTCAGGAGCGGGAGCCAAAACCAGATGAGGAACAATCAGAGAAAAGGTAGAATAGAAACAAGTCACCAATTCTGCATTTATCACCCACTCCTGAGAAAAAATACTGATAGTGGGGCCGTGGCCTTACTGTGACAATAAAGAGCAGTATTATTTTAGCACTACAGTTGTGGTGTTATGTGAGTTGTATTTAGTACTGTTATTTGAACACTATATAGTGGTGTTATCTGGTCACTATATGGCAGTACTGGTTGGACTCTATATGGTGGTGTTGTCCGGTCACTATATGGCAGTACTGGTTGGACTCTATATGGTGGTGTTGTCCGGTCACTATATGGCAGTACTGGTTGGACTCTATATGGTGGTGTCATCCGGTCACTATATGGCAGTACTGGTTGGACTCTATATGGTGGTGTTATCTGGTCACTATATGGCAGTACTGGTTGGACTCTACATGGTGGTGTTACCTGGTCACTATATGGCAGTACTGGTTGGACTCTATATGGTGGTGTTATCCGGTCACTATATGGCAGTACTGGTTGGACTCTATATGGTGGTGTTATCCCGTCACTATATGGGAGTACTGGTTGGACTCTATATGGTGGTGTTATCCTGTCACTATATGGCATTACTGGTTGGACTCTATATGGTGGTGTTATCCGGTCACTATATGGCAGTACTGGTTGGACTCTATATGGTGGTGTTATCCGGTCACTATATGGGAGTACTGGTTGGACTCTATATGGTGGTGTTATCCTGTCACTATATGGCAGTACTGGTTGGACTCTATATGGTGTTTTTATCCGGTCACTATATGGCAGTACTGGTTGGACTCTATATGGTGGTGTTATCCGGTCACTATATGGCAGTACTTGTTGGACTCTATATGGTGGTGTTATCCGGTCACTATATGGCAGTACTGGTTGGACTCTATATGGTGGTGTTATCCGGTCACTATATGGCAGTACTGGTTGGACTCTATATGGTGGTGTTATCTGGTCACTATATGGCAGTACTGGTTGGACTCTATATGGTGGTGTTATCCGGTCACTATATGGCAGTACTAGTTGGACTCTATATTGTGGTGTTATCTGGTCACTATATGGCAGTACTGGTTGGACTCTATATGGTGGTGTTATCTGGTCACTATATGGCAGTACTGGTTGGACTCTATATGGTGGTGTTACTTGGTCACTATATGGCAGCACTGGTTGGACTCTATATGTGGTGTTATCCGGTCACTATATGGCAGTACTAGTTGGACTCTATACTGTGGTGTTATCTGGTCACTATATGGCAGTACTGGTTGGACTCTATATGGTGGTGTTATCCTGTCACTATATGGCAGTACTGGTTGGACTCTATATGGTGGTGTTATCCGGTCACTATATGGCAGTACTTGTTGGACTCTATATGGTGGTGTTATCCGGTCACTATATGGCAGTACTGGTTGGACTCTATATGGTGGTGTTATCCGGTCACTATATGGCAGTACTGGTTGGACTCTATATGGTGGTGTTACCTGGTCACTATATGGCAGTACTAGTTGGACTCTATATGGTGGTGTTACTTGGTCACTATATGGCAGCACTGGTTGGACTCTATATGTGGTGTTATCCGGTCACTATATGGCAGTACTAGTTGGACTCTATACTGTGGTGTTATCTGGTCACTATATGGCAGTACTAGTTGGACTCTATACTGTGGTGTTATCTGGTCACTATATGGCAGTACTAGTTGGACTCTATATTGTGGTGTTATCTGGTCACTATATGGCAGTACTGGTTGGACTCTATATGGTGGTGTTATCTGGTCACTATATGGCAGTACTGGTTGGACTCTATATGGTGGTGTTACTTGGTCACTATATGGCAGCACTGGTTGGACTCTATATGTGGTGTTATCTGGTCACTATATGGCAGTACTAGTTGGACTCTATACTGTGGTGTTATCTGGTCACTATATGGCAGTACTGGTTGGACTCTATATGGTGGTGTTATCCTGTCACTATATGGCAGTACTGGTTGGACTCTATATGGTGGTGTTATCCGGTCACTATATGGCAGTACTTGTTGGACTCTATATGGTGGTGTTATCCGGTCACTATATGGCAGTACTGGTTGGACTCTATATGGTGGTGTTATCCGGTCACTATATGGCAGTACTGGTTGGACTCTATATGGTGGTGTTACCTGGTCACTATATGGCAGTACTAGTTGGACTCTATATGGTGGTGTTACTTGGTCACTATATGGCAGCACTGGTTGGACTCTATATGTGGTGTTATCCGGTCACTATATGGCAGTACTAGTTGGACTCTATACTGTGGTGTTATCTGGTCACTATATGGCAGTACTGGTTGGACTCTATATGGTGGTGTTATCCGGTCACTATATGGCAGTACTTGTTGGACTCTATATGGTGGTGTTATCCGGTCACTATATGGCAGTACTGGTTGGACTCTATATGGTGGTGTTATCCGGTCACTATATGGCAGTACTGGTTGTACTCTATATGGTGGTGTTATCTGATCACTATATGGCAGTACTGGTTGGACTCTATATGGTGGTGTTATCCTGTCACTATAAGGCAGTACTGGTTGGACTCTATATGGTGGTGTTACCTGGTCACTATATGGCAGTACTGGTTGGACTCTATATGGTGGTGTTATCCTGTCACTATAAGGCAGTACTGGTTGGACTCTATATGGTGGTGTTATCCTGTCACTATAAGGCAGTACTGGTTGGACTCTATATGGTGGTGTTATCCGGTCACTATATGGCAGTACTGGTTGGACTCTATATGGTGGTGTTATCTGATCACTATATGGCAGTACTGGTTGGACTCTATATGGTGGTGTTATCCTGTCACTATAAGGCAGTACTGGTTGGACTCTATATGGTGGTGTTACCTGGTCACTATATGGCAGTACTGGTTGGACTCTATATGGTGGTGTTATCCTGTCACTATAAGGCAGTACTGGTTGGACTCTATATGGTGGTGTTATCCTGTCACTATATGGCAGTACTGGTTGGACTCTATATGGTGGTGTTATCCGGTCACTATATGGCAGTACTGGTTGGACTCTATATGGTGGTGTTATCCGGTCACTATATGGCAGTACTAGTTGGACTCTATACTGTGGTGTTATCCGGTCACTATATGGCAGTACTGGTTGGACTCTATATGGTGGTGTTATCCGGTCACTATATGGCAGTACTGGTTGGACTCTATATGGTGGTGTTATCCGGTCACTATATGGCAGTACTTGTTGGACTCTATATGGTGGTGTTATCCGGTCACTATATGGCAGTACTTGTTGGACTCTATATGGTGGTGTTATCCGGTCACTATATGGCAGTACTGGTTGGACTCTATATGGTGGTGTTACCTGGTCACTATATGGCAGTACTAGTTGGACTCTATATGGTGGTGTTACTTGGTCACTATATGGCAGCACTGGTTGGACTCTATATGTGGTGTTATCCGGTCACTATATGGCAGTACTAGTTGGACTCTATACTGTGGTGTTATCTGGTCACTATATGGCAGTACTGGTTGGACTCTATATGGTGGTGTTATCCTGTCACTATATGGCAGTACTGGTTGGACTCTATATGGTGGTGTTATCCGGTCACTATATGGCAGTACTTGTTGGACTCTATATGGTGGTGTTATCCGGTCACTATATGGCAGTACTGGTTGGACTCTATATGGTGGTGTTATCCGGTCACTATATGGCAGTACTAGTTGGACTCTATATTGTGGTGTTATCTGGTCACTATATGGCAGTACTGGTTGGACTCTATATGGTGGCGTTATCTGATCACTATATGGCAGTACTGGTTGGACTCTATATGGTGGTGTTATCCTGTCACTATAAGGCAGTACTGGTTGGACTCTATATGGTGGTGTTATCTGGTCACTATATGGCAGTACTGGTTGGACTCTATATGGTGGTGTTATCCTGTCACTATAAGGCAGTACTGGTTGGACTCTATATGGTGGTGTTATCCTGTCACTATAAGGCAGTACTGGTTGGACTCTATATGGTGGTGTTATCCGGTCACTATATGGCAGTACTGGTTGGACTCTATATGGTGGTGTTATCCGGTCACTATATGGCAGTACTGGTTGGACTCTATATGGTGGTGTTATCTGGTCACTATATGGCAGTACTGGTTGGACTCTATATGGTGGTGTTATCCGGTCACTATATGGCAGTACTAGTTGGACTCTATACTGTGGTGTTATCCGGTCACTATATGGCAGTACTGGTTGGACTCTATATGGTGGTGTTATCCGGTCACTATATGGCAGTACTGGTTGGACTCTATATGGTGGTGTTATCCGGTCACTATATGGCAGTACTGGTTGGACTCTATATGGTGGTGTTATCCGGTCACTATATGGCAGTACTGGTTGGACTCTATATGGTGGTGTTATCTGGTCACTATATGGCAGTACTGGTTGGACTCTATATGGTGGTGTTATCCGGTCACTATATGGCAGTACTTGTTGGACTCTATATGGTGGTGTTATCCGGTCACTATATGGCAGTACTGGTTGGACTCTATATGGTGGTGTTATCCGGTCACTATATGGCAGTACTTGTTGGACTCTATATGGTGGTGCTATCCGGTCACTATATGGCAGTACTGGTTGGACTCTATATTGTGGTGTTATTCGGTCACTATATGGCAGTACTGGTTGGACTCTATATGGTGGTGTTATCCGGTCACTATATGGCAGTACTGGTTGGACTCTATATGGTGGTGTTATCCGGTCACTATATGGCAGTACTGGTTGGACTCTATATGGTGGTGTTATCCGGTCACTATATGGCAGTACTTGTTGGACTCTATATGGTGGTGTTATCGGTCACTATATGGCAGTACTGGTTGGACTCTATATTGTGGTGTTATACGGTCACTATATGGCAGTCCTGGTTGGACTCTATATGGTGGTGTTATCCGGTCACTATATGGCTGTACTGGTTGGACTCTATGTGGTGTTATATGGGCACTACATAGCAGTACTATTTTGACATTACATGTTGGTATTATGTGAGTTGTTAATAACAGCATTAGTTAGACATTATATTGTAGTGTAATGTGGACGTTGTATGGCGAAATTAGCTGGACACTATAGGGTGGTCTTACATTGGCTGTAAATGGAGGTATTTTTGTGGCATTACATGGTGGTAGTATATGGCCAAAATAACATTGTATTTGGACAATGAATGGTAGTTTATGGAGCTAATCAATGGCAGTTTTTGCGTGAGCACTATATGGAGGTATTATATGCATTGTACAGTTTTGTATTTTGGCAATAGTCTTATTTTGGCATCAATGGCAGGTACTTTGCAAGCAGTGGTATTCGGACATGACATGGTGGTACTACGTGGGATGTATATTGCGGTATCATTGCAGCACTATGTGGCGGCATTCTTAGATAGATGATAGATAGATAAATAAATAGATGGCTGTCAGTCTTGGGTTCGGTCAGGGAGGTGATGTGGATGTTGTG
Organism: Phyllobates terribilis; assembly: GCF_046119375.1. Taxonomy (NCBI): domain Eukaryota; kingdom Metazoa; phylum Chordata; class Amphibia; order Anura; family Dendrobatidae; genus Phyllobates; species Phyllobates terribilis. The sequence goes on along the minus strand of NW_027362770.1, from coordinate 192,368,646 downwards.
GCGGTACATAATGTGGGGGCAGCTCTCGGTCCGCTGGCACTGCCGCCCTCCCACACATTGATCTGGCAGCTGGGTCTGCATCAGCTTGTGATCAGGAACAGATCCCGCGTCCCCCAGAGCTGTGAGCCCCCTAATCACATCCCACCCACAGCACCTGCACGTTAAAGACCAGGACTTCCCCCCGAATCAAGCAAAAGTCACCCGAGCTGTGTAACCGGTGCCTGGTGCCAATCCTCTGCCAATCACTACCTCAGACATGAGACAGTAAGGGAGGATAGGTTTCCAGAGATACCCCCATTCACTGACAGCAAGCAGAGATCTTATAAATTCTGGGGACCCTTCAATTGCACAAAACTGGAGCGTCCCTTTAAGATGTGAACTATAAAGTATTGGCGTGCCCCCGTTTAGCATCGTCCTTGCCATCCGTGAATGTATCCGAGCGTTTATCCTCCTCCGGGGACTCTTCATCCTCTTGGCAGGATCGCGGCTCGGAGGGAATGAATTGGTTTGTAAACTTAAGAGCTGCGGACAGAATCCATCAATACTCGGCGTGATCGATCCTCGCCGGCGTCCACTTACACTCTGATTCCTGCGTGTGGGCACGATGCCGAGCAGCCGCGTGATGAAGGGCGCCAAATACTACGAGGCAGAGCAAGGAGCGTCCATACTGAGGAGCGAGGCACAGCGGAGCCTCAGGACCTACAAGCAGCGGTGGGCCGCTCACTGAGCCACTGCGGCCCCTTACAGGGGTGGGTATAGCAATGGGGCCCCATCAAGGACTTTGCTTTGCCCTCAGGTCCGGTCATGACCAATGGGCCCATTTTGAGACATTTTAGCCCCTTAAGTCCGACCATGAACAGCCCCAAAATTCTCTTTTTGGGTGTTATTGATTGAGCCCTTACACCGCTTTGTGGGGGGCTCAGGACTCAGACACCACCGACCAGCAGCAGTATGCAGACCCTAATAGAAATATATCAACTTTTTTGCAAATGATTGTGAGAGGGTCTGGTCTGTGGTCTCTTTACAGGGGCTGGGGCTGTATACGGGGGTCGGTCAAAGGGATGGTATGTATAGTCTGGGGTCTGTATAAAGGACAGTCTAGTATGGGGTCTTTATATGGGAGGTTTGGTCTGGAGTCTGTATGGGGGGGGGGTCTAGTTTGAATAAAGGATGGTCTAGTCTGGGGTCTGTATATGGGGGGTCTGATCTGAATATGGAGGGGGTATAGTCTAGGGTCTGTATAAAGGACAGTACACTGTGGGGTCTTTATATAAGGGGTCTGGCCTGAGGTCTGTATATGGGGGGTTCTGGTCTGGGGTCTGTATATGGGGGGGGTCTGGTGTCTGTATATGGGGTGGTATGGTCTGTATATGGGGTGGTATGGTCTGGGGTCTGTATATGGGGGGGGTCTGGTCTGGGGTCTGTATATAGGGTGGTCTGGGGTTTGTATAAAGGTACGGTCTAGCGTGGCGTATGGTCTGGGGTCTGTATAAAGCACGGTACAGTGTAGGATTTGTATATGGGAGGTTTGGTCTGGGGTCTGTATATGGGAGGTATGGGGTCTATAAATGGGGGGTCTGTATAAAGGACATTCTAGTGGGGGGTCTGGTCTGGTGTTTGTATAGAAGGCGTCTAGTCTGGGGTCTGTATACAGGATGGTCTGGGGTCTGTATATGGGGGGTCTGGTCTGGGATCTGTATATACAGGGGATCTGGTCTGGGGTCTGTATATACAGGGGGTCTTTATATAGGGGGTCTGGTCTGGGGTCTGTATATACAGGGGGTCTGTATATGGGGGGTCTGGTCTGGGATCTGTATATACAGGGGGTCTGGTCCAAGACGGTGTAGTGTGAGCTCTGTATACAAGGGGTCTGGTCTGGATTCTATATACAGGGGGGTCCGGGATCTATATCTTTATTTACGGGTTATGGTCCAGGATGTGTATACAGGAGGGTCTGGTCAGGGGTCTATACCTCTATTTAGTGGGGTCTTTAAACAGGGGGTCTATAAACGTGGGTCTGGTCTGGGGCCTGTACACAGGGGGTCTGGTCTGGGTCTGTATAAAGAGGGTTTGTATCTGTATTTGTGGGGCCTGTACACAAGGGGTCTGGTCTGGGGTCTGTATACAGGGGGTTTGTATCAGTATTTATGGGGTCCGTACAGAAGGGGTTTGGTCTGGGGTCTGTATACAGAAGGTTTATATCTGTATTTATGGGGCCTGTACACAAGGGGTCTGGTCTGGGGTCTGTATACAGGGGGTTTGTATCTGTATTTGTGGGGCCTGTACACAAGGGGTCTGGTCTGGGGTCTGTATACAGGGGGTTTGTATCTGTATTTATGGGGCCTGTACACAAGGAGTCTGGTCTGGGGTCTGTATACAGGAGATTTGTATCTGTATTTACGGGGCCTGTACACAAGGGGTTTGGTCTGGGGTCTGTATACAGGGGGTTTCAATGTGTATTTATGGGGTCCGTACATAAGGGGTCTCGTCTGGGGTCTGTATACAGGGGGTTTGTATCTGTATTTATGGGGTCTGTACACAAGGGGTTTATCTGGGGTCTGTATACAGGAGGTTTGTATCTGTATTTATGGGGCCTGTATACAATGGGGTCTGGTCAGGGATATGTATACAGGGGGTTTGTATCTGTATTTGTGGGGCCTGTACACAAGGTGTCTTGTCTGGGGTCTGTATATAGGGGGTTTGTATCTGTATTTATGGGGCCTGTACACAAGGGGTCTGGTCTGGGGTCTGTATACAGGGGGTTTGTATCTGTATTTATGGGGTCTGTACACAAGGGGTCTGGTCTCTGGTCTGTATACATGGGGTTTGTATCTGTATTTATGGGGTCTGTACACAAGGGGTCTGGTCTGGGGTCTGTATACAGGGGGCTTGTATCTGTATTTATGGGGCCTGTACACAAGGGGTCTGGTCGGGGGTCTGTATACAGGGGGTTTGTATCAGTATTTATGGGGTCTGTACACAGGGGGTCTGTTCTGGGGTCTGTATAAAGAGGGTTTGTATCAGTATTTGTGGGGCCCGTACACAAGGGGTTTGGTTTGGGGTCTGTATACAGGAGGTTTGTATCTGTATTTATGGGGCCTGTACACAAGGGGTCTGGTCTGGGGTCTGTATACAGGGGGTTTGTATCTGTATTTATGGGGCCTGTACACAAGGGGTGTGGTCTGGGGTCTGTATACAGGGGGTTTGAATGTGTATTTATGGGGTCCGTACATAAGGGGTCTCGTCTGGGGTCTGTATACAGGGGGTTTGTATCTGTATTTATGGGGTCCGTACACAAGGGGTTTATCTGGGGTCTGTATACAGGAGGTTTGTATCTGTATTTATAGGGCCTGTACACAATGGGGTCTGGTCAGGGATATGTATACAGGGGGTTTGTATCTGTATTTGTGGGGCCTGTACACAAGGGGTCTGGTCTGGGGTCTGTATATAGGGGGTTTGTATCGGTATTTATGGGGCCTGTACACAAGGGGTCTGGTCTGGGGTCTGTATACAGGGGGTTTGTATCTGTATTTATGGGGCCTGTACACAAGAAATCTGGTCTGGGGTCTGTATACAGGGGGTTTGTATCTGTATTTGTGGGGCCTGTAAACAAGGGGTTTGGTCTGGGGTCTGTATACAGGGGCTTGTATCTGTATTTGTGGGGCCCGTACACAAGGGGTCTCGTCTGGGGTCTGTATACAGGGGGTTTGTATCTGTATTTATGGGGCCTGTACACAAGGGGTCTGGTCTGGGGTCTGTATACAGGTGGTTTGTATCTGTTTTTATCGGGTCTGTATACAGGGGGTTTGTATCTGTATTTATGGGGTCCGTACACAAGGGGTTTATCTGGGGTCTGTATACAGGAGGTTTGTATCTGTATTTATGGGGCCTGTACACAATGGGGTCTGGTCAGGGATATGTATACAGGGGGTTTGTATCTGTATTTGTGGGGCCTGTACACAAGGGGTCTGGTCTGGGGTCTGTATATAGGGGGTTTGTATCGGTATTTATGGGGCCTGTACACAAGGGGTCTGGTCTGGGGTCTGTATACAGGGGGTTTGTATCTGTATTTATGGGGCCTGTACACAAGAAATCTGGTCTGGGGTCTGTATACAGGGGGTTTGTATCTGTATTTGTGGGGCCTGTAAACAAGGGGTTTGGTCTGGGGTCTGTATACAGGGGCTTGTATCTGTATTTGTGGGGCCCGTACACAAGGGGTCTCGTCTGGGGTCTGTATACAGGGGGTTTGTATCTGTATTTATGGGGCCTGTACACAAGGGGTCTGGTCTGGGGTCTGTATACAGGTGGTTTGTATCTGTTTTTATCGGGTCTGTACACAGGGGGTCTGGTCTGGGGTCTGTATACAGGGGGTTTGTATCTGTATTTATGGGGCCTGTACACAAGAAATCTGGTCTGGGGTCTGTATACAGGGGGTTTGTATCTGTATTTATGGGGCCTGTACACAAGGGGTCTGGTCTGGGGTCTGTATACAGGTGGTTTGTATCTGTTTTTATCGGGTCTGTATACAGGGGGTTTGTATCTGTATTTATGGGGTCCGTACACAAGGGGTTTATCTGGGGTCTGTATACAGGAGGTTTGTATCTGTATTTATGGGGCCTGTACACAATGGGGTCTGGTCAGGGATATGTATACAGGGGGTTTGTATCTGTATTTGTGGGGCCTGTACACAAGGGGTCTGGTCTGGGGTCTGTATATAGGGGGTTTGTATCGGTATTTATGGGGCCTGTACACAAGGGGTCTGGTCTGGGGTCTGTATACAGGGGGTTTGTATCTGTATTTATGGGGCCTGTACACAAGAAATCTGGTCTGGGGTCTGTATACAGGGGGTTTGTATCTGTATTTGTGGGGCCTGTAAACAAGGGGTTTGGTCTGGGGTCTGTATACAGGGGCTTGTATCTGTATTTGTGGGGCCCGTACACAAGGGGTCTCGTCTGGGGTCTGTATACAGGGGGTTTGTATCTGTATTTATGGGGCCTGTACACAAGGGGTCTGGTCTGGGGTCTGTATACAGGTGGTTTGTTTCTGTTTTTATCGGGTCTGTACACAGGGGGTCTGGTCTGGGGTCTGTATACAGGGGGTTTGTATCTGTATTTATGGGGCCTGTACACAAGAAATCTGGTCTGGGGTCTGTATACAGGGGGTTTGTATCTGTTTTTATCGGGTCTGTACACAGGGGGTCTGGTCTGGGGTCTGTATACAGGGGGTTTGTATCTGTATTTATGGGGCCTGTACACAAGAAATCTGGTCTGGGGTCTGTATACAGGGGGTTTGTATCTGTATTTATGGGGCCTGTACACAAGGGGTCTGGTCTGGGGTCTGTATACAGGTGGTTTGTATCTGTATTTATGGGGTCCGTACACAGGGGGTCTGGTCTGGGGTCTGTATACAGGGGGTTTGTATCTGTATTTATGGGGTCCGTACACAAGGGGTCTGGTCTGGGGTCTGTATACAGGGGGTTTGTATCTGTATTTACGGGGCCTGTACACAAGGGGTCTGTATACAGGGGGTTTGCATCTGTATTTATGGGGCCTATACAGAAGGGGTTTGGTCTGGGGTCTGTATATAGGGGGTTTGTATCTGTATTTATGGGGGGGCCTATACACAAGGGGTTTGGTCTGGGGTCTGTATACAGGGGGTTTGTATCTGTATTTATGGGGCTTGTACACAAGGGGTCTGGTCTGGGGTCTGTATATAGGGGGTTTGTATCTGTATTTATGGGGTCTGTACACGAGGGGTCTGGTCTGGGGTCTGTATACAGGGGGTTTGTATCTGTATTTATGGGGCCTGTACACGAGGGGTCTGGTCTGGGGTCTGTATACAGGGGGTTTGTATCTGTATTTATGGGGCTTGTACACAAGGGGTCTGGTCTGGGGTCTGTATACAGGGGGTTTGTATCTGTATTTATGGGGTCTGGTCTGGGGTCTATATACAGGGGGTTTGTATCTGTATTTATGGGGTCCGTACACAAGGGGTCTGGTCTGGGGTCTGTATACAGGGGGTTTGTATCTGTATTTATGGGGTCTGTACACAGGGGGTCTGGTCTGGGGTCTGTATACAGGGGGCTTGTATCTGTATTTATGGGGCCTGTACACAAGGGGTCTGGTCGGGGGTCTGTATACAGGGGGTTTGTATCTGTATTTATGGGGCCTGTACACAAGGGGTCTGGTCTGGGGTCTGTATACAGGGGGTTTGAATGTGTATTTATGGGGTCCGTACATAAGGGGTCTGGTCTGGGGTCTGTATACAGGGGGCTTGTATCTGTATTTATGGGGTCCGTACACAAGGGGTTTATCTGGGGTCTGTATACAGGAGGTTTGTATCTGTATTTATGGGGCCTGTACACAATGGGGTCTGGTCTGGGGTCTGTATACAGGGGGTTTGTATCTGTATTTATGGGGCCTGTACACAAGAAATCTGGTCTGGGGTCTGTATACAGGGGGTTTGTATCTGTATTTGTGGGGCCTGTAAACAAGGGGTTTGGTCTGGGGTCTGTATACGGGGGTTTGTATCTGTATTTATGGGGCCTGTACACAAGGGGTCTGGTCTGGGATCTGTATACAGGGGGTTTGTATCAGTATTTATGGGGTCCATACACAGGGGGTCTGGTCTGGGGTCTGTATACAGGGGGTTTGTATCTGTATTTATGGGGTCCGTACACAAGGGGTCTGGTCTGGGGTCTGTATACAGGGGGTTTGTATCTGTATTTACGGGCCTGTACACAAGAGGTCTGGTCTGGGGTCTGTATACAGGGGGCTTGTATCTGTGTTTATGGGGTCCGTACACAAGGGGTCTGGTGTCTGTATACAGGGGGTTTGTATCTGTATTTATGGGGCCTATACAGAAGGGGTCTGGTCTGGGGTCTGTATACATTTCGAGCTGTGAAGTCTGTCTGTGTTTCAGCTTTTGTAAATCCAGCTCACAGGTAACTCGGTGCAGTCGCCCATAGTAACCAATCAGGTGACTGCTTTCATCCTCTCTGACTGATGAGTCCTCGGCGCTGATTGGCTGCTGTGGGCAGCGGTTCCGCTTCTTTGCTCTAGTCTCGATTACTCTCCCCTATGGTCACATGACCCAGCACAGTTAGGGGCGGAGTCTGCTTCCCTCTGTCCTCTGCATCTATTCTCCCCCTGTGTCCCTGGTAACCCGCTTCCCTGTTGCTGTAGGTGACGGCGCTCGGTGAGCGGCTCGCTGCCCTTCTCGGCGCTCGCTCTGCCAGGCCTGGAGAGAATATGGCGGCGCCCGGGAGCGCTCCGCTGGGCCGAGGCTTGGACATCAGCCTGGCGGCTCTCCGGCGGCAGGACCCGTACATCCAGTGCATCGTGGACGTGGCCAGCCAGGTGGCGCTCTACACCTTCAGCCACAAGGCCAACGAGTGGGTGAGTGACGAGGGCGTTATAATGGGGGATCAGCAGGGATCCGGGACTCTGCTGAAGTGCTCTGTGCTGCTGTGCACACAGCTCCTCCCACAAGATCTGTGCACCCCTGATAAATACTCTGTGCTGCTGTCTGACCATGCGCCATCCCTTTATAACTTAATTTGTCACCTCCCTCAAAATCAGTGCCCTCCCCTGCTGAAATACTCTGTGCTGCTGGGAAGTATCATCCCACCACTATGTAACTCTGGGACCTCCCTCAAAATCAGTGCCCTCCCCTGCTGAAATACTCTGTGCTGCTGGGAAGTATCATCCCACCACTATGTAACTCTGGGACCTCCCTCAGGATCAGTGCCCTCCCCTGCTGAAATACTCTGTGCTGCTGGGAAGTATCATCCCACCACTATGTAACTCTGGGACCTCCCTCAGGATCAGTGCACTACCCTGCTGAAATACTCTGTGCTGCTGGGAAGTATCATCCCTCCAGTATGTAACTCTGGGACCTCCTTCAGGATCAGTGCACTACCCTGCTGAAATACTCTGTGCTGCTGGGAAGTATTATCCCACCACTATGTAACTCTGGGACCTCCCTCAGGATCAGTGCACTGACCCTGCTGAAAACCTCTGTGCTGCTGGGAAGTATCATCCCACCACTATGTAACTCTGGGACCTCCCTCAGGATCAATGTACTGACCCTGCTGAAAACCTCTGTGCTGCTGGGAAGTATCATCCCTCTAGTATGTAACTCTGGGACCTCCCTCAGGATCAGTGCACTGACCCTGCTGAAAACCTCTGTGCTGCTGGGAAGTATCATCCCACCACTATGTAACTCTGGGACCTCCCTCAGGATCAGTGCACTGACCCTGCTGAAAACCTCTGTGCTGCTGGGAAGTATCATCCCACCACTATGTAACTCTGGGACCTCCCTCAGGATCAGTGCACTGACCCTGCTGAAAACCTCTGTGCTGCTGGGAAGTATCATCCCACCACTATGTAACTCTGGGACCTCCCTCAGGATCAGTGCACTACCCTGCTGAAATACTCTGTGCTGCTGGGAAGTATCATCCCACCACTATGTAACTCTGGGACCTCCCTCAGGATCAATGTACTGACCCTGCTGAAAACCTCTGTGCTGCTGGGAAGTATCATCCCTCTAGTATGTAACTCTGGGACCTCCCTCAGGATCAATGTACTGACCCTGCTGAAAACCTCTGTGCTGCTGGGAAGTATCATCCCTCCAGAATGTAACTCTGGGACCTCCCTCAGGATCAGTGCACTACCCTGCTGAAATACTGTGTGCTGCTGGGAAGTATCATCCCACCACTATGTAACTCTGGGACCTCCCTCAGGATCAATGTACTGACCCTGCTGAAAACCTCTGTGCTGCTGGGAAGTATCATCCCTCCAGTATGTAACTCTGGGACCTCCCTCAGGATCAGTGTACTGACCCTGCTGAAAACCTCTGTGCTGCTGGGAAGTATCATCCCTCCAGTATGTAACTCTGGGACCTCCCTCAGGATCAGTGCACTGACCCTGCTGAAAACCTCTGTGCTGCTGGGAAGTGTCATCCCTCCAGTATGTAACTCTGGGACCTCCCTCAGGATCAGTGCACTGACCCTGCTGAAAACCTCTGTGCTGCTGGGAAGTGTCATCCCTCCAGTATGTAACTCTGGGACCTCCCTCAGGATCAGTGTACTGACCCTGCTGAAAACCTCTGTGCTGCTGGGAAGTATCATCCCACCACTATGTAACTCTGGGACCTCCCTCAGGATCAATGTACTGACCCTGCTGAAAACCTCTGTGCTGCTGGGAAATATCATCCCTCCAGTATGTAACTCTGGGACCTCCCTCAGGATCAGTGTACTGACCCTGCTGAAAACCTCTGTGCTGCTGGGAAATATCATCCCTCCAGTATGTAACTCTGGGACCTCCCTCAGGATCAATGTACTGACCCTGCTGAAAACCTCTGTGCTGCTGGGAAGTATCATCCCACCACTATGTAACTCTGGGACCTCCCTCAGGATCAGTGCACTGACCCTGCTGAAAACCTCTGTGCTGCTGGGAAGTATCATCCCACCACTATGTAACTCTGGGACCTCCCTCAGGATCAGTGCACTGACCCTGCTGAAAACCTCTGTGCTGCTGGGAAGTGTCATCCCTCCAGTATGTAACTCTGGGACCTCCCTCAGGATCAATGTACTGACCCTGCTGAAAACCTCTGTGTTGCTGTGAGACCCTGCTTCTTCCACTATGTAAGTCTGGCTGTGACCTCCCTCAGCTCAGGTCTATCCTGAAATACTCTGTGCTGCTCTTCTTCTTCCTCTCCTGAAATACCCAGTGCTGCTGTGGAGCTCTTCTGCTTCCACTGTCTGATGCTCAGTCTGTGACTGTCTTCAGTGTTAGCAGAACCCCCTCCTGAAATACTCTGTGCTACTTTGGGGCTCTTCTTCCACTAGGTAACCTGCCTCAAGATCAGTGCATTCCCCTACTGAAATACTCTGTGCTGCTATGTGGCGATTCTTCCACTCCCTCTCCTGAAATGCTCTGTGCTGCTGTGGGGCTCTCCTACTCCCCCATATAACTCTGTGACCTCTGTCAGGCTCAGCACAGTCCCCTCCTGAAATACTCTGTACTGCTGTAGGGTTCTTCTGCTTCCACTGTGTAATGCTCAGTCTGTGACCGCCCTCAGGGTTGGCAGAACCCCCTCCTGAAATGCTCTGTGCTACTGTGAGGCGCTTCTCCTTCTACTTTGTCACTTCCCTCAAGATCAGTGCATTCCCCTCCTGAAATACTCTGTGCTGCTGTGTGGCTCTTCTTCCACTTCCTCTCCTGAAATACTCTGTGCTGCTGTGTGGCTCTTCTTCCACTTCCTCTCCTGAAATACTCTGTGCTGCTGTGGGGTTCTCCTACTTCCCCATATAACTCTGTGACCTCCCTCAGGGTCAGCACAATCCCCTCCTGAAATGCTCTGTGCTGCTGTGCGGGTCTTCTTCCACTTCCCCTCCTGAAATGCTCTGTGCTGCTGTGGGGCTCCTCTCCTCCCACTGTGTTACGCTCAGTCTGTGACTGCCCTCAGGACACAGCGGAGGATTGATCTCCGAGCGCCCCCTGCTGGTCACTCCTATAATAGAGCAGCAGCTGCTGATGGGTCTCCTCACTGGAGGTGAGTGATCGTGGTGGTCTTACGGGCTCTACGCTTCTTATCATTGATCCCACATTACAGTCAGCCTCTCCCCAGCCTGAAGTGGCAGATAACAGAGAGCAGTAGTCTGTGTTCAGCCATTTCTTGTCTCTGATGTCCCTTTATTCTTGTGTTGCAGGAGAAGACGGAGGTGGAGGGGACGCTGTTCGTGTACACGAGGTGAGCGGCGGGGGACGTCACTGTCTGCTTACAGTCCATCCTGACCTGGTGCTTCTCACATCTGAGGGTTTGTTACAACTGTATCCAGTCTGGACCATCCTCTGTGACTGCAGACTGATGTTTCCTGCGCTGATACATTGTAACAAAACGTTAGGACAGGAGAGATGTGTGCGATGTGACCCTCGCACCCGGCTCTCTGTATATGGGGTCTGCTATTAGTGCTGAGGGTCTTCTCACTGCGAGCCACCGATATGAGACAGATATGAGAAGTGTTCTCCACTCACATCCAAGGCTGCATTTATGAGCCTCCATCCTGTAATCACCTTGTGATTTGCAGACAGTAGAAATGTGCTTAGTCCTCGGTGCAGGCTTGGAAGGGTCATAAAAGGGAGGACAATGGGAGCCCCCATCACCTAGGTGGCAGATATTGAGAGCGGCGTCTGAGGAGTGACACGGTCCAGATCTGACTCCTCTCTGATCTCGGCGGCTGCTGCACTGAATACGTTCTTGTTGGATTTATATATTTTCCTTCTGTCCCCCTCCACAGATCTGCGTCCCCCCAACACGGCTTCACCATCATGAACCGTCTGAGCATGGAGAACCGCACCGAGCCGATCACTAAGGACCTGGAGTTCCAGCTGCAAGATCCCTTCCTGCTGTACAGAAACGCCAGATGTGAGTGCGACGGACACCCCCGACTGCCGTGCTGCCCCCGACTGCCGGACCCCACTTTGCAGTAGACGCCTCTATGATGGTGACTTCCCCAAATCCTGGCCCTGGGGGAGAAGTGGGGGGAGAGCGGTCGTTCGGCATCAGGTATTATCAGGACAGGTTTCCATCCATTGACTGCAAGGAATTCACACACTCTCCGTACAGGATTTTGCTTCCAGCTCCTGGAGACAGACTCCCCCTGACAGCAGCGGAGCTGCCCCTAGCAGAGTGCGAGCAGCTTCTGTGATTAGCGAGAGCGGGGTATAAATATAGGGAAGACGCCCGTCCCCCATGGCCACACCACTCGCCAGAGGGGGGGAGAAGGGGGCGGCCGCCACTCGCCAGAGGGGGGGAGAAGGGGGCGGCCGCCACTCGCCAGAGGGGGGGAGAAGGGGGCGGCCGCCACTCGCCAGAGGGGGGGAGAAGGGGGCGGCCGCCACTCGCCAGAGGGGGGGAGAAGGGGGCGGCCGCCACTCGCCAGAGGGGGGAGAAGGGGGCGGCCGCCACTCGCCAGAGGGGGGAGAAGGGGGCGGCCTCCACTCGCCAGAGGGGGGAGAAGGGGGCGGCCGCCACTCGCCAGAGGGGGGAGAAGGGGGCGGCCGCCACTCGCCAGAGTGGGGAGAAGGGGGCGGCCGCCACACGCCGTCTTGTGACGGCTACCTGTGAACCCCGAGTGCGTCCCGCACACACAAGCTGCTATATGACGACCGACGAGATCACTAAATCCTGTGTTTACCGAGCGCCGCAGTGCAGTCGCCTCCGCTGCGCTGCTATTTCTATGTAATTGCTGCCTTCAGTGACAGCGCAGAGTCAGATCGCCAGAGACAGAGGACATGCCGGAGAGCGCACCACTGTCTCCGGCTGCTCTCCGGGGCAGGAGCCTCGCGTCTTATTAATAGTGTGTAATTGCTGCCTGTCAGGAGACGATGGGGGTAGTGAGCCTGGCGTATAGTGTGGGGGATTCACTCCCAAACATCGGATCTAGAATTGTCCTCCACCGGCACTGCACCGAGCTCTGTCCAGATATTCATTATATCCGGACGCCATAACACTGACACATACTGTGTTGCACACTCACTATACCTGTGCTCTATCTATGATATTTGGCCCCCGGGGTGTGACGGTCTCTTACCTCCTGGAGGGACATGGACATATTCCATCTCTGTCTCGGTGACCACATTCCCCTTCCAGTAGACGCTGGGCCGGCGCGTCGCATCCTTGGCCATCGGCCGGTAGGAGGCCGTAGCCTGACGTATGAAGGAATGGAACATTTTGCAGCTTTGAGTTGTGCAGATGGAGCAGTATTCAGTGCAGCGCGGCCGGACACAACATACTGAGGTAATGAGAAGTCCGGCAAGCCCCTTACTGACTGGCCGGCCTTAATCTCCCTTCGCCTCCCCTGCTCCCGTCCTGTGCCGTTACTGATTGGGAGCCGCGCAGTGATCGGCTGTCACTGAGCCTCTTCTCGTAGTCAGGAGGGTCTCTGCGTCTCGTCACTGACACCACACGTCCTGATATGGGGGCACTGATAGCTGCGGGTGGGGTGGGGGTGCAAGTGCTATTACACTCCAGTCACATCCAGAGCTGTGTTCAGTGCAGGAGCGAGGCGCTATCTAGTAAGGAGCATTTTCTCCAGCGCCTTGTCACATCCAGAGCTGCGCTCACAATTCTGCTGCTGGTTCTTGTGTATCTGCTGCATTATGATGGAGTTATAATGAAGCAGGTACAGAGAGTTCTGTTGGGTGTGTTCACGGCTCCGCTGTGGGTCCGGCGGCGGCCGAGATCACAGGAGCCGTCAGGTTCTTCCGTGTCGTGTTCCCGCTCTGAGTGCGCAGAGATGTAGCAGAGAGGTTTGGCATCGGGTCAGAGGTGCTGATCTGATGGAAAAACACGAGGCGCGATAACGGGAGGCCGAGACCAGGACGCTGCTGGCTCCTGACCAGGAGACGTAGGCGGGCTGGGACTTGTGGTGCTACTTCAACTTCTTGACAAATGGAAGATGAACTATTGGAGTATAACTCTGCAAAAACCCTTCTGGAGCAGGAAATGCTGAGACTTGTAGTGACATACACAACAGGAAGGCCATCAGTGTATGATGAGGGTAGTAGCAGCCCAGTCCCCACTGTAGATCTTTCTTGGGCGGTAGCTTAATACGGCCGCTGTGCTTCAGAGTCTTGGCAGGTGCACCTCATATCTGATGGCCGCACCCCTTCCCCCGTCTGGCGAGTGGCGGCCGCACCCCTTCCCCCGTCTGGCGAGTGGCGGCCGCACCCCTTCCCCCGTCTGGCGAGTGGCGGCCGCACCCCTTCCCCCGTCTGGCGAGTGGCGGCCGCACCCCTTCCCCCGTCTGGCGAGTGGCGGCCGCACCCCCCCCCCCCTCCTCCCCTGGCGGGTGGCTGCCGGCGCTCCCCTCCCTCCTCCCCTGGCGGGTGGCTGCCGGCGCTCCCCTCCCTCCTCCCCTGGCGGGTGGCTGCCGGCGCTCCCCTCCCTCCTCCCCTGGCGGGTGGCTGCCGGCGCTCCCCTCCCTCCTCCCCTGGCGGGTGGCTGCCGGCGCTCCCCTCCCTCCTCCCCTGGCGGGTGGCTGCCGGCGCTCCCCTCCCTCCTCCCCTGGCGGGTGGCTGCCGGCGCTCCCCTCCCTCCTCCCCTGGCGGGTGGCTGCCGGCGCTCCCCTCCCTCCTCCCCTGGCGGGTGGCTGCCGGCGCTCCCCTCCGGCGATCGGCTGTTTGGTGACTGACCTTTGTTTCCTTTTCTTGCAGTTCTCATTTACGGGATCTGGTTCTACAGTAAAGATGAATGTCAGCGAATCGCAGAACTCATGAAAAAGTAAGAACACCCCCCCCACCCACACGGCACGGACGTCGCTGAGCTCTCACATCACGTGTAGGCTGGTAGTGTGCCCCGGTGTATACCTCCAGCGTGTACAGTGGTATATACCTCCCAATGTGAGCAGCGCCCCCTGCTGGTCACGCTGCTCAGTTATTTTCCCTCTTGGGGCTCGATATACAGGAGAATAATCTTCTGTCTTATTGGAAATGTTCGCTATTGATCATCTGTTATTATAGGGGAATTGGAGAACGTGAGGCGGCCGCTCCGGAAACAGGCAGCGGCCAGTGGGGGTCCGGTTGTCCCCTGATCACAGCCCGGGCAGGTAGTAACCAGCACCGCTGTTCAGTTTCACCCAGCAGGAGCAGCTGAAGGCGCAGCACTCGGCCAATGTCGGGGGGTCTCCGATGACCCTGCATTCGGAGGGGAAGGAGGTTGACATCCTGCAGATGCTGAACAAGGCCAAGGACGAGTACACCAAGGTGCACGAGGAACAAGGGGTTAAAAGAGCACTCCAAATAGGGGGGGGTAATTCTCTTGGGGATAGTGACTGAGGGGGGACGTTCTCTGTTTTCTCCACATGAGCGGGTCACATCAATGGCTCGCCGTACCCCACGTGCCCCCCTTTTAGTCCCTGCGGTCCTCTCTGCGCCCCCCTTTTAGTCCCTGCGGTCCTCTCTGCGCCCCCCTTTTCGTCCCTGCGGTCCTCTCTGCGCCCCCCTTTTCGTCCCTGCGGTCCTCTCTGCGCCCCCCCTTTTCGTCCCTGCGGTCCTCTCTGCGCCCCCCCTTTTAGTCCCTGCGGTCCTCTTTGCGCCCCCGTTTTAGTCCCTGCGGTCCTCGCTGCGCCCCCCCTTTTAGTCCCTGCGGTCCTCGCTGCGCCCCCCCTTTTAGTCCCTGCGGTCCTCGCTGCGCCCCCCTTTTAGTCCCTGCATCCCCCTTTTAGTCCCTGCGCTCCTTTGCGCCCCCCTTTTAGTCCCTGCGGTCCTCGCTGCGCCCTCCCTTTTAGTCCCTGCGGTCCTCGCTGCGCCTCCCTTTTAGTCCCTGCGGTCCTCGCTGCGCCCCCCTTTTAGTCCCTGCATCCCCCTTTTAGTCCCCGTGCTCCTTTGCGTCCCCCTTTTAGTTCCTGCGGTCCTCGCTGCGCCTCCCCTTTTAGTCCCTGCGGTCCTCGCTGCGCCCTCCCTTTTAGTCCCTGCGGTCCTCGCTGCGCCCCCCTTTTAGCCCCTGCGCTGCTCATTTCTCTCCGTCCCTCGTTGCAGTGTAAACCGTGTTCAGAGCCGAAGATGATGACCGGCTCGTCCGCCATCCACACCAACCCGCACCTCATCAAACCCATCGCCGTAAAGGCCAACGACGCGGCCCCCCAGGTGAGCAGGGTGAGGCGTCCTGTGGGTCTGAGGGCGTCCTCTAGTCACATCCAGAGCTGCCGTTACCCGCTCTGCTGCATTGTGGGAGATGCAGTCCGTGTCTCACTGTCTCTCCTTTCTTCAGCCGTCTGAGCCGCGGCATCTCTCGCTCACCGTCCTCTTCGGAAAAGTGGAGAACAACCCGGCGGATCAGAAGGAGCCGGCGCGTCAGCCGGTGGTGCGCTCCTTGTCCTACGAGGAGCCGGCGCGGTGCAGCGACCCCGGGGATAGGCAGCTGTGTCCAGCCATCCAGAAGCTGATGGTGTGGGGGGGCGATCTGCATCCCGTCTCCGAGGTCCCAGAAAACCAGCACAACGGCGCCTCCATCCCCCCCGGAGACGTCTTCAGTGGCCTATTCCTGCCGCTAGAAGACCCCACCCCTGGCCCGGACCACGTGTGCAGGGGGGACTACCTTCTGCAGAAACTGCACGGCTCACATCCCTTCATGCCCCCTCTGGATCGAGGACCCCCAGCCCGGAAAGTGCCGACCGCGGCCCCCGCTCTTCCAGTCTCACAGCCGTCCACAGGGGCCGTCTCTCCCCAGGAATTTCTCCAAAAATTAAGTCTGGTGCATCAGGAGCAACAGCTGAACCCCAAGCCCACCCTGGCCGCCAGATTCCCGGTCACTACCCAGGGTGCACCACAAACGACGTGGGCTGAGACCGCGGCCCTGGGGGAGAAAGGAAGCCCGCTGATCCAGGTAGTAACCACCGGGGGGGCGCTCTCCAGTATCCACATCAGTGACGCTGTTAACCCTTTACTATCCGTGTGCTCCCCGCAGGTGATCTCCCCGCAGAGCATCCCCGCCACCGTGCCCCCGGCGTCACTTCTCCTGTCTCCTGCCGTCTTTACACAGTCCGGCGCCAGTGACGCTAAAGAGGCGGCTGCTTCCAGCCTGCTGCTCCCGCGATCAGTGCAGGACGTCCCCAGTATTCAGAGCAGCGTCCTCACCAAGAGCCAGCTCCAGGGGGCGCTGCTACACCTCATCCAGGTAAGACCCCCAACATGTATTTATAACGTAGCCCCTCAATTCCTGGGCTGGGATTCTCGAGCGGAGGACGTCCACCAGTCCTTAAGTGGCTGGTAGGGGGCACACCGCCACCTGCAGGATGACAGCTGTATTGCACAGCTGTCGGGATCAGAGTTTTACAGGTCGGGGTCCGGTCCGGAGTATCGGGGGCTCGTCCTTCGGTCTCTGCTCCATTCTTATTCTCTCCCGTCTTCCCTTCACAGAACGACGAGACCTTTTTGAACACGATCTACGAGGCGTACCTCTCCGTCCTGAACAGAGGGGGCGCCGGCAGGAAGTTCTGACACCTTGCTATGGAGGACGGACGCAGACCTGCAGGGAGACGGGCCGTGACCACACACCTCTTGTATTTTTTTATTTTTTTTCCAGCTTCTTCAGGTTTTTGGGTTCACGAGCCCCTGACGGCCGATAAATATACAGATTCTGATATTTTTTTAGCTGTTAAATCTACATCTAAAGTCTCAGCACAGAATTATTTATTTTATTTTTTTTTATACGAAACTTCTATTTTTCTCAGAGATCCTAAATTTTATGTAAATGGGTTTATTTTATGGAGCAGCGGAAAAATGCAAATCGTGATGTCCAAGAAATGCAGTTTTTATCGTGCCCACTAGATGGCGCCAAGAGAATAGGATTGTTGCACAAGAGAAGCCACAGAGAGAGAGAGAGAGATATACAAAGAGTCTGGCCAGAGAGTAATGGCTGATAACAGGGAGTAATAGATTGTAGTCTCCTGTCCTACAGTCACCTCCCCCAGTAATGGCTGATAATAGGGAGTAATAGATTGTAGTCTCCTGTCCTACAGTCTCCTCCCCCAGTAATGGCTGATAACGGGGAGTAATACCGTATTTTTGGGACTATAAGATGCACCCCAGGTTTAGACAGCAGAAAATAGGAAAAAACATTTTTCCTATTAGTTAAATCTTTCCCCGCGGTGTAAAGTGCAGGCGTCGTTATCACTAATAATTATGTTTTTGGGTAGAATAGGGAAATAATAAATCTATTGTTAATGTTTATCTGCAGTGTGTATCATACACACACAGCTCTGCTACATGCACATTTACAGACACACAGCTCTGCTACATGCACATTTACACACATACACACACACATACACACACACACTGCCACTCAGACGACACAGGGTGAGGGTAACACAACGTGGCAATACTTTATTGAACCACAATGCGGACAATAAACACACAGAACAGTCCCAGCAAATCTCCAAGATGGTGCAACATCACACAGTCTCACCCTTCCTTCTCCGCCCGCCTGGGATAGAACAGCTGCAACTTTGGGACTTCCAGGGCCGACTACCTCAACCAGTGGACCCCAGCTTCGGGCGGGCTCCCACAGAGAGAAGGTAGCGGGAAGCTTACAGTCCATCGAGGTACAAGGCCTGAAGACCCAAGGGTCCCTGGACTCTCTGAGAGTTACCATGGGGCCAGGCAACCGGTGGGTCCCAATCTGGCTTCTCCGAATGTCTCCATGGGGCCTGGTGACTTCATCGTCCTAACCTGGTCTCCCCAAATGTATCCATCTGTTCTCTGATTGTAAATGGAGCAGATCCGTATCTTTCCAGTCAGGGCCGTGTATCCTTAGCCTGGAAAAGTGTAGAATCCAAATCTGTGTCTCTTTGGATAAAGCCATACTACCAAGCTTATGGTCTGAGAGAGTCTGTGTGATCTTTTGCTTCTTCTTGTAAAGTTTCTTTCCAATTTCTGTTTCAAGTCTCACTTCTACAGAAGCACATGTCCCCTATCCCCTTCATGACTGGAGCATTTTGCGTTTTCGTTGTTTTGTTCCCCGTCTTCCCAGAGGCATAACTTTTTTTATTTTTCTGTCAATGTGACCATGTGAGGGCTTATTTTTTGCGGGACGAGTTGTACCTTTGAACGACATCACTGGTTTTACCATATTTTGTACTGGAAAACAATTCCAAGTGCAGTGAAATTGCAAAAAAGTGGCGCCATTTTCCGAGACCTGTAGCGTCTCTATTTTTCGTTATCTGGGGCCGGGTGAGGGCTTATTTTTTGCGCGCCGAGCTGACGTTTTTATAGATACCATTTTGGGGTACATTCGATGTTTTGATCGTCTGTTATTGCATTTTATTGCAATGTTGCGGCGACCAAAAAACGTAATTCTGGAGCTCAGAATTTTTTTCTCGTTACACCATTTACCGATTGGATTAATTATTTTATATGTAGATAGATCGGGCGATTCTGAACGCGGCGGTACCAAATATGTGTATGTGTGATTTATTTATTTTATTTTGAGGGGGGTGATTTTAAACGCCGCTGTCAGAGATTGACAGCGGCATTTAACTAGTTAACAGCCGCAGCTGTTGCAGACACATGTCAGCTGTATAAATCAGCGCTGAGCCCGCGCTGAACAGGGGCTGACGACGGGGTGCGTACTATTACTTACCACCTCGGAAAGGGGTTAAAATAGTTACAGTCCTCCTTCAAGTACCCATTCACAGGTTAGGGAGGGCATTACTCACAGGGCTCATGTCTCATTGTTTGAGCTAATCTATTTACATAGTTGGTATAGTAGGGGGCCCTTTAAATCAACATCATTGTTTCAGAATCAAAGAGGCGACAACAATCCGGTTTATGCAAATACTGATCTGACCTTCCCCAGCCACAGGAATACACATACATGTACACATCAACACAAAGATAATAGTGTAATTCTCTTGGATTAACAAATCTAAACGTCTGGCTGATTAAGATTATAGGCTGTATTGTCACAATGCACATTTACAAATACACACACACAGCTCTGCCCAGCCCATTATGGCTGTTAACGGGGAGTAGATTGTAGTTTCCTGTCCTACAGTCTACCCCCCCCCCCCCCCAGTAATGGCTGATAACAGGGAGTAATAGATTGTAGTCTCCTGTCCTACAGTCTACCCCCCCCCCAGTAATGGCTGATAACAGGGAGTAATAGATTGTAGTCTCCTGTCCTACAGTCATCTCCCACAGTAATGGCTGATAACAGGGAGTAATAGATTGTAGTCTCCTGTCCTACAGTCGCCTCCCCCAGTAATGGCTGATAACAGAGAGTAATACCATATTTTTGGGACTATAAGATGCACCCCAGGTTTAGACAGCAGAAAATAGGAAAAACATTTTTCCTATTAGTTAAATCTTCCCCCGCGGTGTAAAGTGCAGGCGTCGTTATCACTAATAACTATGTTTTCGGGTAGAATAGGGAAATAATAAATCTATTGTTAGTGTCTCTCTGCAGTGTGTATTATACACACACAGCTCTGCTACATGCACATTTACAGACACACGCAGCTCTGCTACATGCACATTTACACACACAGCTCTGCTACATGCACATTTACAGACACACACACAGCTCTGCTACATGCACATTTACAGACACACACACAGCTCTGCTACATGCACATTTACAGACACACAGCTCTGCTACATGCACATTTACAGACACACGCAGCTCTGCTACATGCACATTTACAGACACACAGCTCTGCTGCATGCACATTTACACACACACACACAGCTGTGCTAGATGCACATTTACAGACACACAGCTCTGCTACATGCACATTTACAGACACACACAGCTCTGCTACATGCACATTTACAGACACACACACAGCTCTGCTACATGCACATTTACAGACACGCACACAGCTCTGCTACATGCACATTTACACACACAGCTCTGCTACATGCACATTGACACACACACAGCTCTGCTACATGCACATTTACAGACACACACACACACAGCTCTGCTACATGCACATTTACAGACACACACACAGCTCTGCTACATGCACATTTACACACACACAGCTCTGCTACATGCACATTTACACACACACAGCTCTGCTACATGCACATTGACACACACACACAGCTCTGCTACATGCACATTTACAGACACACACACAGCTCTGCTACATGCACATTTACAGACACACACACAGCTCTGCTACATGCACATTTACAGACACACACAGCTCTGCTACATGCACATTTACAGACACACACACAGCTCTGCTACATGCACATTTACAGACACACACACAGCTCTGCTACATGCACATTTACAGACACACACACACACAGCTCTGCTACATGCACATTTACAGACACACACACACAGCTCTGCTACATGCACATTTACAGACACACACAGCTCTGCTACATGCACATTTACAGACACACACACACACAGCTCTGCTACATGCACATTTACAGACACACACACACAGCTCTGCTACATGCACATTTACAGACACACACACAGCTCTGCTACATGCACATTTACAGACACACACAGCTCTGCTACATGCACATTTACAGACACACACACAGCTCTGCTACATGCACATTTACAGACACACACACAGCTCTGCTACATGCACATTTACAGACACACACACAGCTCTGCTACATGCACATTTACAGACACACACGCAGCTCTGCTACATGCACATTTACAGACACACACAGCTCTGCTACATGCACATTTACACACACACAGCTCTGCTACATGCACATTGACACACACACACAGCTCTGCTACATGCACATTTACAGACACACACACACAGCTCTGCTACATGCACATTTACAGACACACACACAGCTCTGCTACATGCACATTTACAGACACACACACAGCTCTGCTACATGCACATTTACAGACACACACACACAGCTCTAGCTACATGCACATTTACAGACACACACAGCTCTGCTACATGCACATTTACAGACACACACAGCTCTGCTACATGCACATTTACAGACACACACACACAGCTCTGCTACATGCACATTTACACACACAGCTCTGCTACATGCACATTTACAGACACACACACAGCTCTGCTACATGCACATTTACAGACACACACACAGCTCTGCTACATGCACATTTACAGACACACACACAGCTCTGCTACATGCACATTTACAGACACACACACAGCTCTGCTACATGCACATTTACAGACACACACACAGCTCTGCTACATGCACATTTACAGACACACGCAGCTCTGCTACATGCACATTTACACACACACACAGCTCTGCTGCATGCACATTTACCACACACAGCTCTGCTACATCCACATTTACAGACACACACAGCTCTGCTACATGCACATTTACAGACACACACACAGCTCTGCTACATGCACATTTACAGACACACACACAGCTCTTACTGCATGCACATTTACAGACACACAGCTCTGCTACATCCACATTTACAGACACACACAGCTCTGCTGCATGCACATTTACGACAGCTCTGCTACATCCACATTTACAGACACACACAGCTCTGCTACATGCACATTTACTGATACACACACACACACAGCTCTGCTACATTACATGCACATTTACAGACACACACACACACAGCTCTGCTACATGCACATTTACAGACACACACACACACACAGCTCTGCTACATGCACATTTACAGACACACACAGCTCTGCTACATGCACATTTACAGACACACACACAGCTCTGCTGCATGCACATTTACAGACACACACACAGCTCTGCTGCATGCACATTTACAGACACACAGCTCTGCTACATCCACATTTACAGACACACACAGCTCTGCTGCATGCACATTTACAGACACAGCTCTGCTACATCCACATTTACAGACACACAGCTCTGCTACATGCACATTTACTGATACACACACAGCTCTGCTACATGAACGTTTACAGACACACACACAGCTCTGCTACATGCACATTTACAGACACACACACACACAGCTCTGCTACATGCACATTTACAGACACACACACAGCTCTGCTACATGCACATTTACAGACACACACACAGCTCTGCTACATGCACATTTACAGACACACACACAGCTCTACTACATGCACATTTACAGACACACACACACACAGCTCTGCTACATGCACATTTACAGACACACACAGCTCTGCTACATGCACATTTACAGACACACACACAGCTCTGCTACATGCACATTTACAGACACACACACAGCTCTACTACATGCACATTTACAGACACACACACACAGCTCTGCTACATGCACATTTACAGACACACACAGCTCTGCTACATGCACATTTACAGACACACATACAGCTCTGCTACATGCACATTTACAGACACACACACAGCTCTGCTACATGCACATTTACAGACACACACACAGCTCTGCTACATGCACATTTACAGACACACACACAGCTCTGCTACATGCACATTTACAGACACACACACAGCTCTGCTACATGCACATTTACAGACACACACACAGCTCTGCTACATGCACATTTACAGACACACACACAGCTCTGCTACATGCACATTTACAGACACACAGCTCTGCTACATGCACATTTACAGACACACGCAGCTCTGCTACATGCACATTTACAGACACACAGCTCTGCTGCATGCACATTTACACACACACACACAGCTGTGCTAGATGCACATTTACAGACACACAGCTCTGCTACATGCACATTTACAGACACACAGCTCTGCTACATGCACATTTACAGACACACACACAGCTCTGCTACATGCACATTTACAGACACGCACACAGCTCTGCTACATGCACATTTACACACACAGCTCTGCTACATGCACATTGACACACACAGCTCTGCTACATGCACATTTACACACACACACACAGCTGTGCTAGATGCACATTTACAGACACACAGCTCTGCTACATGCACATTTACAGACACACACAGCTCTGCTACATGCACATTTACAGACACACACACAGCTCTGCTACATGCACATTTACAGACACGCACACAGCTCTGCTACATGCACATTTACACACACAGCTCTGCTACATGCACATTGACACACACACAGCTCTGCTACATGCACATTTACAGACACACACACAGCTCTGCTACATGCACATTTACACACACACAGCTCTGCTACATGCACATTGACACACACACACAGCTCTGCTACATGCACATTGACACACACACACAGCTCTGCTACATGCACATTTACAGACACACACACACAGCTCTGCTACATGCACATTTACAGACACACACAGCTCTGCTACATGCACATTTACAGACACACACACAGCTCTGCTACATGCACATTTACAGACACACACACACACAGCTCTGCTACATGCACATTTACAGACACACACACAGCTCTGCTACATGCACATTTACAGACACACACAGCTCTGCTACATGCACATTTACAGACACACACACACAGCTCTGCTACATGCACATTTACAGACACACACACACAGCTCTGCTACATGCACATTTACAGACACACACACACAGCTCTGCTACATGCACATTTACAGACACACACAGCTCTGCTACATGCACATTTACAGACACACACAGCTCTGCTACATGCACATTTACAGACACACACACAGCTCTGCTACATGCACATTTACAGACACACACACAGCTCTGCTACATGCACATTTACAGACACACACACAGCTCTGCTACATGCACATTTACAGACACACTCACACAGCTCTGCTACATGCACATTTACAGACACACACGCAGCTCTGCTACATGCACATTTACAGACACACACACAGCTCTGCTACATGCACATTTACACACACACAGCTCTGCTACATGCACATTGACACACACACACAGCTCTGCTACATGCACATTTACAGACACACACACACAGCTCTGCTACATGCACATTTACAGACACACACACACAGCTCTGCTACATGCACATTTACAGACACACACACAGCTCTGCTACATGCACATTTACAGACACACACACAGCTCTACTACATGCACATTTACAGACACACACACACACAGCTCTGCTACATGCACATTTACAGACACACACAGCTCTGCTACATGCACATTTACAGACACACACACACAGCTCTGCTACATGCACATTTACACACACAGCTCTGCTACATGCACATTTACAGACACACACACACAGCTCTGCTACATGCACATTTACAGACACACACAGCTATGCTACATGCACATTTACAGACACACACACAGCTCTGCTACATGCACATTTACAGACACACACACAGCTCTGCTACATGCACATTTACAGACACACACACACACAGCTCTGCTACATGCACATTTACAGACACACGCAGCTCTGCTACATGCACATTTACACACACACAGCTCTGCTGCATGCACATTTACACACACAGCTCTGCTACATCCACATTTACAGACACACACAGCTCTGCTACATGCACATTTACAGACACACACACAGCTCTGCTACATGCACATTTACAGACACACACACAGCTCTGCTGCATGCACATTTACAGACACACAGCTCTGCTACATCCACATTTACAGACACACACAGCTCTGCTGCATGCACATTTACAGACACAGCTCTGCTACATCCACATTTACAGACACACACAGCTCTGCTACATGCACATTTACTGATACACACACACACACACAGCTCTGCTACATGAACATTTACAGACACACACAGCTCTGCTACATGCACATTTACAGACACACACACACACAGCTCTGCTACATGCACATTTACAGACACACACACAGCTCTGCTACATGCACATTTACAGACACACACACAGCTCTGCTGCATGCACATTTACAGACACACACACAGCTCTGCTGCATGCACATTTACAGACACACAGCTCTGCTACATCCACATTTACAGACACACAGCTCTGCTGCATGCACATTTACAGACACAGCTCTGCTACATCCACATTTACAGACACACAGCTCTGCTACATGCACATTTACTGATACACACACACACAGCTCTGCTACATGAACGTTTACAGACACACACACAGCTCTGCTACATGCACATTTACAGACACACACACACACAGCTCTGCTACATGCACATTTACAGACACACACAGCTCTGCTACATGCACATTTACAGACACACACACAGCTCTGCTACATGCACATTTACAGACACACACAGCTCTACTACATGCACATTTACAGACACACACACACACAGCTCTGCTACATGCACATTTACAGACACACACAGCTCTGCTACATGCACATTTACAGACACACACACAGCTCTGCTACATGCACATTTACAGACACACACACAGCTCTACTACATGCACATTTACAGACACACACACACACAGCTCTGCTACATGCACATTTACAGACACACACAGCTCTGCTACATGCACATTTACAGACACACACACACAGCTCTGCTACATGCACATTTACACACACAGCTCTGCTACATGCACATTTACAGACACACACACACAGCTCTGCTACATGCACATTTACAGACACACACACAGCTATGCTACATGCACATTTACAGACACACACACAGCTCTGCTACATGCACATTTACAGACACACACACAGCTCTGCTACATGCACATTTACAGACACACACACACAGCTCTGCTACATGCACATTTACAGACACACGCAGCTCTGCTACATGCACATTTACACACACACACACACAGCTCTGCTGCATGCACATTTACACACACAGCTCTGCTACATCCACATTTACAGACACACACAGCTCTGCTACATGCACATTTACAGACACACACACACAGCTCTGCTACATGCACATTTACAGACACACACACAGCTCTGCTGCATGCACATTTACAGACACACAGCTCTGCTACATCCACATTTACAGACACACACAGCTCTGCTGCATGCACATTTACAGACACAGCTCTGCTACATCCACATTTACAGACACACACAGCTCTGCTACATGCACATTTACTGATACACACACACACACAGCTCTGCTACATGAACATTTACAGACACACACAGCTCTGCTACATGCACATTTACAGACACACACACACACACAGCTCTGCTACATGCACATTTACAGACACACACACAGCTCTGCTACATGCACATTTACAGACACACACACAGCTCTGCTGCATGCACATTTACAGACACACACACAGCTCTGCTGCATGCACATTTACAGACACACAGCTCTGCTACATCCACATTTACAGACACACACAGCTCTGCTGCATGCACATTTACAGACACAGCTCTGCTACATCCACATTTACAGACACACACAGCTCTGCTACATGCACATTTACTGATACACACACACACAGCTCTGCTACATGAACATTTACAGACACACACACAGCTCTGCTACATGCACATTTACAGACACACACACACACAGCTCTGCTACATGCACATTTACAGACACACACAGCTCTGCTACATGCACATTTACAGACACACACACAGCTCTGCTACATGCACATTTACAGACACACACACACACAGCTCTGCTACATGCACATTTACAGACACACAGAGCTCTGCTACATGCACATTTACAGACACACACACAGCTCTGCTACATGCACATTTACAGACACACACACAGCTCTGCTACATGCACATTTACAGACACACACACAGCTCTGCTACATGCACATTTACAGACACACACACACACAGCTCTGCTACATGCACATTTACAGACACACACACACAGCTCTGCTACATGCACATTTACAGACACACACACACACACACAGCTCTGCTACATGCACATTTACAGACACACACACAGCTCTGCTACATGCACATTTACAGACACACACACAGCTCTGCTACATGCACATTTACAGACACACAGCTCTGCTACATGCACATTTACAGACACACACAGCTCTGCTACATGCACATTTACAGACACACACAGCTCTGCTACATGCACATTTACAGACACACACACAGCTCTGCTACATGCACATTTACAGACACACACACACAGCTCTGCTACATGCACATTTACAGACACACAGAGCTCTGCTACATGCACATTTACAGACACACACAGAGCTCTGCTACATGCACATTTACAGACACACACACAGCTCTGCTACATGCACATTTACAGACACACACACAGCTCTGCTACATGCACATTTACAGACACACACACAGCTCTGCTACATGCACATTTACAGACACACACACACACAGCTCTGCTACATGCACATTTACAGACACATACACACAGCTCTGCTACATGCACATTTACAGACACACACACACACACACAGCTCTGCTACATGCACATTTACAGACACACACACAGCTCTGCTACATGCACATTTACAGACACACACACAGCTCTGCTACATGCACATTTACAGACACACAGCTCTGCTACATGCACATTTACAGACACACACAGCTCTGCTACATGCACATTTACAGACACACACACACAGCTCTGCTACATGCACATTTACAGACACACACACAGCTCTGCTACATGCACATTTACAGACACACACACAGCTCTGCTACATGCACATTTACAGACACACACACAGCTCTGCTACATGCACATTTACAGACACACACACAGCTCTGCTACATGCACATTTACAGACACACACAGCTCTGCTACATGCACATTTACAGACACACACACACAGCTCTGCTACATGCACATTTACACACACACAGCTCTGCTACATGCACATTGACACACACAGCTCTGCTACATGCACATTGACACACACAGCTCTGCTACATGCACATTTACAGACACAGCTCTGCTACATGCACATTTACAGACACACACACAGCTCTGCTACATGCACATTTACAGACACACACACACACAGCTCTGCTACATGCACATTTACAGACACACACACACAGCTCTGCTACATGCACATTTACAGACACACACACACAGCTCTGCTACATGCACATTTACAGACACACACACACAGCTCTGCTACATGCACATTTACAGACACACACACACAGCTCTGCTACATGCACATTTACAGACACACACACACAGCTCTGCTACATGCACATTTACAGACACACACACACAGCT
Source organism: Phyllobates terribilis (assembly GCF_046119375.1). NCBI lineage: Eukaryota > Metazoa > Chordata > Amphibia > Anura > Dendrobatidae > Phyllobates > Phyllobates terribilis. Next base: position 192,339,940 of record NW_027362770.1, on the reverse strand, counting down.
CTGCTACATGCACATTTACAGACACACACACAGCTCTGCTACATGCACAGTTACAGACACACACACAGCTCTGCTACATGCACATTTACAGACACACACAGCTCTGCTACATGCACATTTACAGACACACACACAGCTCTGCTACATGCACATTTACAGACACACACAGCTCTGCTACATGCACATTTACAGACACACACACAGCTCTGCTACATGCACATTTACAGACACACACAGCTCTGCTACATGCACATTTACAGACACACACACAGCTCTGCTACATGCACATTTACAGACACACACACACACACAGCTCTGCTACATGCACATTTACAGACACACACACACACAGCTCTGCTACATGCACATTTACACACACAGCTCTGCTACATGCACATTTACACACACAGCTTTGCTACATGCACATTTACACACACAGCTCTGCTACATGCACATTTACACACACAGCTCTGCTACATGCACATTTACACACACACACAGCTCTGCTACATGCACATTTACAGACACACAGCTCTGCTACATGCACATTCTCACACACACACAGCTCTGCTACATGCACATTCTCACACACAGCTCTGCTACATGCACATTCTCACACACAGCTCTGCTACATGCACATTTACACACACACACACAGCTCTGCTACATGCACATTTACAGACACACACACAGCTCTGCTACATGCACACATGCAGCGTCCTTTCCTGCTCTGCAGCGGTCACACAGATCTGTGTGGGGCAGGAGGAGAGCGGGCGGCTCTGTGGGATTGGGGGTCACCATTCTCCGCTGCAGGAAGCCGCCTCCGGACTATTAGATGCACACACTATTTAGCAGGGGTTTTTCTTTATAAAAAAAATGTCTTACAATCTGCCGGATTTTTCAGACTATATTTCTGGGGGCAAGTGGGGATTGTATTTTTTTAGAGAGCTATTTTTAATAAACCTTCCTGCTTTATGGCCGTGGAGCTGGAGTTCTTCTTTTAGCTGCTGCTCAACATCCTCTGCATCTATAGATCGTCAGAAGCGCTGACATGCCTGCAGACAGTTGTGTGACTCCGCAGGCACTAAAGAGAAACCTATAGAAAGGGAAACTCCAAAGCCTGCCCCTTGCTGGTTGTATGCCTGGAAGTAGCTGTCTGACACCCACCATTTGCTGCCATATCAGCGCTCGTGCGGCTGTTCTTACAGTCACCAGGTCACTGGAGGCTCCTTCTCCCTCACATAGATATTCCTGGCTGTCAGTCGCTCCCTCCCACGGTGTCTGGTGTCAGTCGTGGAGCTGGCGGTGATGGAGGAAGTAGCTTGCTTCTTCTGCGTCAGTCTCCTACATCACTGAGTGGCATTTATTTAGTGACGTCCCGGAGGACGGTGGTGGTGGCTGATGCAGCGTCTGGACGCGCGTGGGCGGGGGGGTCCTGGTGTGTAAGTCATGAGTGGAGGTGTAGGTACAGATCAAGTCTGGTGAACACGCCGACCAATCAAGCGGGCCTCTTCGGGCCAATCCATGTATTAGGAAATGTTTCATCGAGATCCTCGCGGACCACTCTTGAATAATGTGGAGGGGCCCCATCTTGTGGGAAATAAAGGTCATGTGAATTAGGCTGTTGCTGGGGAACAACTTGATTCATTAGTATTTTGAGATACTTATCTCCTGTGACTGTTCCATCAAAACATATTGGTCCTAAAATACCATCCCAAACATGAATTAGACGTGGACGATAAGCTTTCCCCCCAATAGATTTCAGGATTCGCATGATAGAAGCTCGTGAAATTCCCAATTCCAGAGAGCCTCTTCTGTGGACTTTTTTGGACTCTGAACAAATGTTTCAGCGACAAGTTGTTTCTTATCTTCTGTACAGACTGTTTTGGGTCGAGCAGTTTTTGGAGCATTAAGGATTGAGCCAGTGGCATTGAATCTGTCACGAATGCGGTAAATGGTTTGTCTCTTTGGGGCTTGAGTACCAAATGTTTCAACCCAATTTACTCTAACGGTTTCAGCATTTTGAGATTTCCAATACTCTGTTAAAATCCATTTTCTTTGATCTGTATTTAAATTATTTGCCATTATGTGTTATCTGAATTATCTGAAAAGAAAACCGATTTGGGGGGAGATCTATCTGTGAAAACGAGATCTGTGAAAGTTGCCCTTAGCAACCAATCAGATTCCACCTTTCATTTTCCAAAGAGTCTGTGAGGAATGAAAAGTGGTATCTGATTGGTTGCTAAGGGCAACTGAGCCAGTTTCACTTTACACCATGTCTGATAAATCTCCCCCTTCATAACCTTATTACACTTTCTGTCCACCTACTTTTGGACCGCCCTGTGTATGTGTGTGTGTGTGTGTGTGTGTGTATATATATATATATATATATAATATACACTGCTCAAAAAAATAAAGGGAACACCTAAACAACAGAATATAACTCCAAGTAAATGAAACTTCTGTGAAATCAAACTGTCCACTTAGGAAGCAACACTGATTGACAATCAATTTCACATGCTGTTGTGCAAATGGAATAGACAATAGATGGAAATTATTGGCAATTATCAAGACACCCTCAATAAAGGAGTGGTTCTGCAGGTGGGGACCACATCTCAGTACCAATGCTTTCTGGCTGATGTTTTGGTCACTTTTGAATGTTGGTTGTGCTTTCACACTCGTGGTAGCATGAGACAGACTCTACAACCCACAGAAGTTGCTCAGGTAGTGCAGCTCATCCAGGATGGCACATCAATGCGAGCTGTGGCAAGAAGGTTTACTGTGTCTGTCAGCGTAGTGTCCAGAGGCTGAAGGTGCTGCCAGGAGACAGGCCAGTACACCAGGAGACGTGGAGGGGGCCGTAGGAGGGCAACAACCCAGCAGCAGGACCGCTACCTCCACCTTTGTGCAAGGAGGAACAGGAGGAGCACTGCCAGAGCCCTGCAAAATGACCTCCAGCAGGCCACAAATGTGCATGTGTCTGCACAAATGGTTAGAAACCGACTCCATGAGGGTGGTATGAGGGCCCGACGTCCACAGATTGGGGTTGTGCTCACAGACCAACACCGTGCAGGACGCTTGGCATTTGCCACAGAACACCAGGATTGGCAAAGTGGCCACTGGCGCCCTGTGCTCTTCACAGATGAAAGCAGGTTCACACTGAGCACATGTGACAGACGTGACAGAGTCTGGAGACGCCGTGGAGAGCTATCTGCTGCCTGCAACATCCTTCAGCATGACCGGTTTGGCAGTGGGTCAGTAATGGTGTGGGGTGGCATTTCTTTGGAGGGCCGCACAGCCCTCCATGTGCTCGCCAGAGGTAGCCTGACTGCCATTAGGTACCGAGATGAGATCCTCAGACCCCTTGTGAGACCATATGCTGGTGCGGTTGGCCCTGGGTTCCTCCTAATGCAGGACAATGCCAGACCTCATGTGGCTGGAGTGTGTCAGCAGTTCCTGCAAGATGAAGGCATTGAAGCTATGGACTGGCCGCCCGTTCCCCAGACCTGAATCCAATTGAGCACATCTGGGACATCATGTCTCGCTCCATCCACCAACGTCACGTTGCACCACAGACTGTCCAGCAGTTGGCGGATGCTTTAATCCAGGTCTGGGAGGAGATCCCACATGAGACCATCCGCAACCTCATCAGGAGCATGCCCAGGCGTTGTAGGTAGGTCATACAGGCACGTGGAGGCCACACACAATACTCAGCCTCATCAGGAGCATGCCCAGGCGTTGTAGGGAGGTCATACAGGCACGTGGAGGCCACACACAATACTCAGCCTCATCAGGAGCATGCCCAGGCGTTGTAGGGAGGTCATACAGGCACGTGGAGGCCACACACAATTCTCAGCCTCATCAGGAGCATGCCCAGACGTTGTAGGGAGGTCATACAGGCACGGGGAGGCCACACACAATACTGAGCCTCATCAGGAGCATGCCCAGGCGTTGTAGGGAGGTCATACAAGCAGGTGGAGGCCACACACAATACTCCGCCTCATCAGGAGCATGCCAAGACGTTGTAGGGAGGTCATACAAGCACGTGGAGGCCACACACAATACTCAGCCTCATCAGGAGCATGCCCAGACGTTGTAGGGAGGTCATACAGGCACGGGGAGGCCACACACAATACTGAGCCTCATCAGGAGCATGCCCAGGCGTTGTAGGGAGGTCATACAGGCACGTGGAGGCCACACACAATACTCAGCCTCATCAGGAGCATGCCCAGGCGTTGTAGTGAGGTCATACAGGCACGTAGAGGCCACACACAATACTCAGCCTCATGAGGAGCATGCCCAGGCGTTGTAGGGAGGTCATACAGGCACGTGGAGGCCACACACAATACTCAGCCTCATCAGGAGCATGCCCAGGCGTTGTAGGGAGGTCATACAGGCACGGGGAGGCCACACACAATACTGAGCCTCATCAGGAGCATGCCCAGGCGTTGTAGGGAGGTCATACAGGCAGGTGGAGGCCACACACAATACTCCGCCTCATCAGGAGCATGCCAAGGCGTTGTAGGGAGGTCATACAAGCACGTGGAGGCCACACACAATACTCAGCCTCATCAGGAGCATGCCCAGACGTTGTAGGGAGCTCATACAGGCACGTGGAGGCCACACACAATACTCAGCCTCATCAGGAGCATGCCCAGGCGTTGTAGGGAGGTCATACAGGCACGGGGAGGCCACACACAATACTCAGCCTCATCAGGAGCATGCCCAGGCGTTGTAGGGAGGTCATACAGGCACGTGGAGGCCACACACAATACTCAGCCTCATCAGGAGCATGCCCAGGCGTTGTAGGGAGGTCATACAGGCATGTAGAGGCCACACAGAATACTCAGCCTCATGAGGAGCATGCCCAGGCATTGTAGGGAGGTCATATAGGCACGTGGAGGCCACACACAATACTCAGCCTCATCAGGAGCATGCCCAGGCGTTGTAGGGAGGTCATACAAGCACGTGGAGGCCACACACAATTCTCAGCCTCATCAGGAGCATGCCCAGACGTTGTAGGGAGGTCATACAGGCACGGGGAGGCCACACACAATACTGAGCCTCATCAGGAGCATGCCCAGGCATTGTAGGGAGGTCACACAGGCACGTGGAGGCCACACACAATACTCAGCCTCATCAGGAGCATGCCCAGGCGTTGTAGAGAGGTCATACAGGCACGTGGAGGCCACACACAATACTCAGCCTCATCAGGAGCATGCCCAGGCGTTGTAGGGAGGTCATACAGGCACGTAGAGGCCACACACAATACTCAGCCTCATGAGGAGCATGCCCAGGCGTTGTAGGGAGGTCATACAGGCACGTGGAGGCCACATACAATACTCAGCCTCATCAGGAGCATGCCCAGGCGTTGTAGGGAGGTCATACAGGCACGTGGAGGCCACATACAATACTCAGCCTCATCAGGAGCATGCCCAGGCGTTGTAGGGAGGTCATACAGGCACGTGGAGGCCACACACAATACTCAGCCTCATCAGGAGCATGCCCAGGCGTTGTAGGGAGGTCATACAGGCACGTGGAGGCCACACACAATACTGAGCCTCATCAGGAGCATGCCCAGGCGTTGTAGGGAGGTCATACAGGCACGTGGAGGCCACATACAATACTCAGCCTCATCAGGAGCATGCCCAGGCGTTGTAGGGAGGTCATACAGGCACGTGGAGGCCACACACAATACTCAGCCTCATCAGGAGCATGCCCAGGCGTTGTAGGGAGGTCATACAGGCACGTGGAGGCCACACACAATACTCAGCCTCATCAGGAGCATGCCCAGGCGTTGTACGGAGGTCATACAGGCACGTGGAGGCCACACACAATACTCAGCCTCATCAGGAGCATGCCCAGACGTTGTAGGGAGGTCATACAGGCACGGGGAGGCCACACACAATACTCAGCCTCATCAGGAGCATGCCCAGGCGTTGTAGGGAGGTCATACAGGCAGGTGGAGGCCACACACAATACTCAGCCTCATCAGGAGCATGCCCAGGCGGTGTAGGGAGGTCATACAGGCACGTGGAGGCCACACACAATACTCCGCCTCATCAGGAGCATGCCCAGGCATTGTAGGGAGGTCATACAGGCACGTGGAGGCCACACACAATACTCAGCCTCATCAGGAGCATGCCCAGACGTTGTAGGGAGGTCATATAGGCACGGGGAGGCCACACACAATACTGAGCCTCATCAGGAGCATGCCCAGGCGTTGTAGGGAGGTCATACAGGCACGTGGAGGCCACACACAATACTCAGCCTCACCAGGAGCATGCCCAGGCGTTGTAGGGAGGTCATACAGGCACGTGGAGGCCACACACAATACTCAGCCTCATCAGGAGCATGCCCAGGCGTTGAAGGGAGGTCATACAGGCACGTAGAGGCCACACACAATACTCAGCCTCATGAGGAACATGCCCAGGCGTTGTAGGGAGGTCATACAGGCAGGTGGAGGCCACACACAATACTCAGCCTCATCAGGAGCATGCCCAGGCGTTGTAGGGAGGCCATACAGGCACGTGGAGGCCACACACAATACTCAGCCTCATCAGGAGCATGCCCAGGCGTTGTAGGGAGGTCATACAGGCACGTGGAGGTCACACACAATACTCAGCCTCATCAGGAGCATGCCCAGGCATTGTAGGGAGGTCATACAGGCACGTAGAGGCCACACACAATACTCAGCCTCATCAGGAGCATGCCCAGGCGTTGTAGGGAGGTGATACAGGCACGTGGAGGCCACACACAATACTCAGCCTCATCAGGAGCATGCCCAGGCGTTGTAGGGAGGTCATACAGGCACGTGGAGGCCACACACAATACTCAGCCTCATGAGGAACATGCCCAGGCGTTGTAGGGAGGTCATACAGGCAGGTGGAGGCCACACACAATACTCAGCCTCATCAGGAGCATGCCCAGGCGTTGTAGGGAGGCCATACAGGCACGTGGAGGCCACACACAATACTCAGCCTCATCAGGAGCATGCCCAGGCGTTGTAGGGAGGTCATACAGGCACGTGGAGGCCACACACAATACTGAGCCTCATCAGGAGCATGCCCAGGCGTTGTAGGGAGGTCATACAGGCAGGTGGAGGCCAGACACAATACTCCGCCTCATCAGGAGCATGCCAAGGCGTTGTAGGGAGGTCATACAAGCACGTGGAGGCAACACACAATACTCAGCCTCATCAGGAGCATGCCCAGGTGTTGTAGGGAGGTCATACAGGCACGTGGAGGCCACACACAATACTCAGCCTCATCAGGAGCATGCCCAGGCGTTGTAGGGAGGTCATACAGGCACGGGGAGGCCACACACAATACTGAGCCTCATCAGGAGCATGCCCAGGCGTTGTAGGGAGGTCATACAAGCACGTGGAGGCCACACACAATACTCAGCCTCATCAGGAGCATGCCCAGGCGTTGTAGGGAGGTCATACAGGCACGGGGAGGCCACACACAATACTGAGCCTCATCAGGAGCATGCCCAGGCGTTGTAGGGAGGTCATACAGGCACGTGGAGGCCACATACAATACTCAGCCTCATGAGGAGCATGCCCAGGCGTTGTAGGGAGGTCATACAGGCACGTAGAGGCCACATACAATACTCAGCCTCATGAGGAGCATGCCCAGGCGTTGTAGGGAGGTCATACAGGCACGTGGAGGCCACACACAATACTCAGCCTCATCAGGAGCATGCCCAGGCGTTGTAGGGAGGTCATACAGGCACGTAGAGGCCACATACAATACTCAGCCTCATGAGGAGCATGCCCAGGCGTTGTAGGGAGGTCATACAGGCACGTAGAGGCCACATACAATACTCAGCCTCATCAGGAGCATGCCCAGGCGTTGTAGGGAGGTCATACAGGCACGTGGAGGCCACACACAATACTCTCCCTCATCAGGAGCATGCCCAGGCGTTGTAGGGAGGTCATACAGGCACGGGGAGGCCACACACAATACTGAGCCTCATCAGGAGCATGCCCAGGCGTTGTAGGGAGGTCATACAGGCGCGTGGAGGCCACACACAATACTCAGCCTCATCAGGAGCATGCCCAGGCGTTGTAGGGAGGTCATACAGGCACGTGGAGGCCACACACAATACTCAGCCTCATCAGGAGCATGCCCAGGCGTTGTAGGGAGGTCATACAGGCAGGTGGAGGCCACACACAATACTCCGCCTCATCAGGAGCATGCCAAGGCGTTGTAGGGAGGTCATACAAGCACGTGGAGGCCACAGACAATACTCAGCTTCATCAGGAGCATGCCCAGACGTTGTAGGGAGCTCATACAGGCACGTGGAGGCCACACACAATACTCAGCCTCATCAGGAACATGCCCAGGCGTTGTAGGGAGGTCATATAGGCACGTGGAGGCCACACACAATACTCAGCCTCATCAGGAGCATGCCCAGGCGGTGTACGGAGGTCATACAGGCACGTGGAGGCCACACACAATACTCAGCCTCATCAGGAGCATGCCCTGGCGTTGTAGGGAGGTCATACAGGCACGTGGAGGCCACACACAATACTCAGCCTCATAAGGAGCATGCCCAGGCGTTGTAGGGAGGTCATACAGGCACGGGGAGGCCACACACAATACTCAGCCTCATCAGGAGCATGCCCAGGCGTTGTAGGGAGGTCATACAGGCACGTGGAGGCCACACACAATACTCAGCCTCATCAGGAGCATGCCCAGGCGTTGTAGGGAGGTCATACAGGCATGTAGAGGCCACACACAATACTCAGCCTCATGAGGAGCATGCCCAGGCATTGTAGGGAGGTCATATAGGCACGTGGAGGCCACACACAATACTCAGCCTCATCAGGAGCATGCCCAGACGTTGTAGGGAGGTCATACAGGCACGGGGAGGCCACACACAATACTGAGCCTCATCAGGAGCATGCCCAGGCATTGTAGGGAGGTCATACAGGCACGTGGAGGCCACACACAATACTCAGCCTCATCAGGAGCATGCCCAGGCGTTGTAGAGAGGTCATACAGGCACGTGGAGGCCACACACAATACTCAGCCTCATCAGGAGCATGCCCAGGCGTTGTAGGGAGGTCATACAGGCACGTGGAGGTCACACACAATACTCAGCCTCATCAGGAGCATGCCCAGGCGTTGTAGGGAGGTCATACAGGCACGTGGAGGCCACATACAATACTCAGCCTCATCAGGAGCATGCCCAGGCGTTGTAGGGAGGTCATACAGGCACGTGAAGGCCACATACAATACTCAGCCTCATCAGGAGCATGCCCAGGCGTTGTAGGAAGGTCATACAGGCACGTGGAGGCCACATACAATACTCAGCCTCATCAGGAGCATGCCCAGGCGTTGTAGGGAGGTCATACAGGCACGTGGAGGCCACACACAATACTGAGCCTCATCAGGAGCATACCCAGGCGTTGTAGGGAGGTCATACAGGCACGTGGAGGCCACACACAATACTCAGCCTCATCAGGAGCATGCCCAGGCGTTGTAGGGAGGTCATACAGGCACGTGGAGGCCACACACAATACTCAGCCTCATCAGGAGCATGCCCAGACGTTGTAGGGAGGTCATACAGGCACGTGGAGGCCACACACAATACTCAGCCTCATCAGGAGCATGCCCAGGCGTTGTAGGGAGGTCATACAGGCACGTGGAGGCCACACACAATACTCCGCCTCATCAGGAGCATGCCAAGGCGTTGTAGGGAGGTCATACAAGCACGTGGAGGCCACACACAATACTCAGCCTCATCAGGAGCATGCCCAGACGTTGTAGGGAGGTCATACAGGCACGGGGAGGCCACACACAATACTGAGCCTCATCAGGAGCATGCCCAGGCGTTGTAGGGAGGTCATACAGGCACGTGGAGGCCACACACAATACTCAGCCTCATCAGGAGCATGCCCAGGCGTTGTAGGGAGGTCATACAGGCACGTGGAGGCCACACACAATACTCAGCCTCATCAGGAGCATACCCAGGTGTTGTAGGGAGGTCATACAGGCACGTAGAGGCCACACACAATACTCAGCCTCATGAGGAACATGCCCAGGCGTTGTAGGGAGGTCATACAGGCAGGTGGAGGCCACACACAATACTCAGCCTCATCAGGAGCATGCCCAGGCGTTGTAGGGAGGTCATACAGGCACGTAGAGGCCACACACAATACTCAGCCTCATGAGGAACATGCCCAGACGTTGTAGGGAGGTCATACAGGCAGGTGGAGGCCACACACAATACTCAGCCTCATCAGGAGAATGCCAAGGCGTTGTAGGGAGGTCATACAGGCAGGTGGAGGCCACACACAATACTCAGCCTCATCAGGAGCATGTCCAGGCGTTGTAGGGAGGTCATACAGGCAGGTGGAGGCCACACACAATACTCAGCCTCATCAGGAGCATGCCCAGGCGTTGTAGGGAGGCCATACAGGCACGTGGCGGCCACACACAAAACTCAGCCTCATCAGGAGCATGCACAGGCGTTGTAGGGAGGTCATACAGGCACGTGGAGGCCACACACAATACTCAGTCTCATCAGGAGCATGCCCAGGCGTTGTAGGGAGGTCATGCAGGCACGTGGAGGCCACACAAAATACTGAGCCTCATCAGGAGCATGCCCAGGCGTTGTAGGGAGGTCATACAGGCACGTGGAGGCCGCACACAATACTCAGCCTCATCAGGAGCATGCCCAGGCGTTGTAGGGAGGTCATACAGGCACGTGGAGGCCACACACAATACTCAGCCTCATCAGGAGCATGCCCAGGCGTTGTAGGGAGGTTATACAGGCACGTGGAGGCCACACACAATACTCAGCCTCATCAGGAGCATGCCCAGGCGTTGTAGGGAGGTCATACAGGCACGTGGAGGCCACACACAATACTCAGCCTCATCAGGAGCATGCCCAGGCGTTGTAGGGAGGTCATACAGGCACGTGGAGGCCACACACAATACTCAGCCTCATCAGGAGCATGCCCGGGTGCTGTAGGGAGGTCATACAGGCACGTGGAGGCCACACACAATACTGAGCCTCATCAGGAGCATGCCCAGACGTTGTAGGGAGGTCATACAGGCACGGGGAGGCCACACACAATACTGAGCCTCATCAGGAGCATGCCCAGGCGTTGTAGGGAGGTCATACAGGCACGTAGAGGCCACACACAATACTCAGCCTCATGAGGAGCATGCCCAGGCGTTGTAGGGAGGTCATACAGGCACGTTGAGGCCACATACAATACTCAGCCTCATCAGGAGCATGCCCAGGCGTTGTAGGGAGGTCATACAGGCACGTGGAGGCCACACACAATACTCAGCCTCATCAGGAGCATGCCCAGGCATTGTAGGGAGGTCATACAGGCACGTGGAGGCCACACACAATACTCAGCCTCATCAGGAGCATGCCCAGGCGTTGTAGGGAGGTCATACAGGCACGTGGAGGCCACACACAATACTCAGCCTCATGAGGATCATGCACAGGCGTTGTAGGGAGGTCATACAGGCACGTGGAGGCCACACACAATACTCAGCCTCATCAGGAGCATGCCCAGGCGTTGTAGGGAGGTCATACAGGCACGTGGAGGCCACACACAATACTCAGCCTCATCAGGAGCATGCCCAGGCGTTGTAGGGAGGTCATACAGGCATGTGGAGGCCACACACAATACTCAGCCTCATCAGGAGCATGCCCAAGCGTTGTAGGGAGGTCATACAGGCACGTGGAGGCCACACACACAATACTCAGCCTCATCAGGAGCATGCCCAGGCGTTGTAGGGAGGTCATACAGGCAGGTGGAGGCTACACACAATACTCAGCCTCATCAGGAGCATGCCCAGGCGTTGTAGGGAGGTCATACAGGCACGTGGAGGCCACACACAATACTCAGCCTCATCAGGAGCATGCCCAGGCGTTGTAGGGAGGTCATACAGGTACGTGGAGGCCACACACAATACTCAGCCTCATCAGGAGCATGCCCAGGCGTTGTAGGGAGGTCATACAGGCACGTGGAGGCCACACACAATACTCAGCCTCATCAGGAGCAAGCCCAGGCATTGTAGGGAGGTCATACAGGCACGTGGAGGCCACACACAATACTCAGCCTCATCAGGAGCATGTCCAGGCGTTGTAGGGAGGTCATACAGGCACGTGGAGGCCACACACAATACTCAGCCTCATCAGGAGCATGCCCAGGCATTGTAGGGAGGTCATACAGGCACGTGGAGGCCACTCACAATACTCAGCCTCATCAGGAGCATGCCCAGGCGTTGTAGGGAGGTCATACAGGCACGTGGAGGCCACACACAATACTCAGCCTCATGAGGAACATGCCCAGGCGTTGTAGGGAGGTCATACAGGCACGTGGAGGCCACACACAATACTCAGCCTCATCAGGAGCATGCCCAGGCGTTGTAGGGAGGTCATACAGGCACGGGGAGGCCACACACAATACTCAGCCTCATCAGGAGCATGCCCAGGCGTTGTAGGGAGGTCATACAGGCACGTGGAGGCCACACACAATACTCAGCCTCATCAGGAGCATGTCCAGGCGTTGTAGGGAGGTCATACAGGCACGTGGAGGCCACACACAATACTCAGCCTCATGAGGAGCATGCCCAGGCGTTGTAGGGAGGTCATACAGGCACGTGGAGGCCACACACAATACTCAGCCTCATCAGGAGCATGCCCAGGCGTTGTAGGGAGGTCATACAGGCAGGTGGAGGCCACACACAATACTCAGCCTCATCAGGAGCATGTCCAGGCGTTGTAGGGAGGTCATACAGGCAGGTGGAGGCCACACACAATACTCAGCCTCATCAGGAGCATGCCCAGGCGTTGTAGGGAGGCCATACAGGCACGTGGCGGCCACACACAAAACTCAGCCTCATCAGGAGCATGCACAGGCGTTGTAGGGAGGTCATACAGGCACGTGGAGGCCACACACAATACTCAGTCTCATCAGGAGCATGCCCAGGCGTTGTAGGGAGGTCATGCAGGCACGTGGAGGCCACACAAAATACTGAGCCTCATCAGGAGCATGCCCAGGCGTTGTAGGGAGGTCATACAGGCACGTGGAGGCCGCACACAATACTCAGCCTCATCAGGAGCATGCCCAGGCGTTGTAGGGAGGTCATACAGGCACGTGGAGGCCACACACAATACTCAGCCTCATCAGGAGCATGCCCAGGCGTTGTAGGGAGGTCATACAGGCACGTGGAGGCCACACACAATACTCAGCCTCATCAGGAGCATGCCCAGGCGTTGTAGGGAGGTCATACAGGCACGTGGAGGCCACACACAATACTCAGCCTCATCAGGAGCATGCCCGGGTGCTGTAGGGAGGTCATACAGGCACGTGGAGGCCACACACAATACTGAGCCTCATCAGGAGCATGCCCAGACGTTGTAGGGAGGTCATACAGGCACGGGGAGGCCACACACAATACTGAGCCTCATCAGGAGCATGCCCAGGCGTTGTAGGGAGGTCATACAGGCACGTAGAGGCCACACACAATACTCAGCCTCATGAGGAGCATGCCCAGGCGTTGTAGGGAGGTCATACAGGCACGTTGAGGCCACATACAATACTCAGCCTCATCAGGAGCATGCCCAGGCGTTGTAGGGAGGTCATACAGGCACGTGGAGGCCACACACAATACTCAGCCTCATCAGGAGCATGCCCAGGCATTGTAGGGAGGTCATACAGGCACGTGGAGGCCACACACAATACTCAGCCTCATCAGGAGCATGCCCAGGCGTTGTAGGGAGGTCATACAGGCACGTGGAGGCCACACACAATACTCAGCCTCATGAGGATCATGCACAGGCGTTGTAGGGAGGTCATACAGGCACGTGGAGGCCACACACAATACTCAGCCTCATCAGGAGCATGCCCAGGCGTTGTAGGGAGGTCATACAGGCACGTGGAGGCCACACACAATACTCAGCCTCATCAGGAGCATGCCCAGGCGTTGTAGGGAGGTCATACAGGCATGTGGAGGCCACACACAATACTCAGCCTCATCAGGAGCATGCCCAAGCGTTGTAGGGAGGTCATACAGGCACGTGGAGGCCACACACACAATACTCAGCCTCATCAGGAGCATGCCCAGGCGTTGTAGGGAGGTCATACAGGCAGGTGGAGGCTACACACAATACTCAGCCTCATCAGGAGCATGCCCAGGCGTTGTAGGGAGGTCATACAGGCACGTGGAGGCCACACACAATACTCAGCCTCATCAGGAGCATGCCCAGGCGTTGTAGGGAGGTCATACAGGTACGTGGAGGCCACACACAATACTCAGCCTCATCAGGAGCATGCCCAGGCGTTGTAGGGAGGTCATACAGGCACGTGGAGGCCACACACAATACTCAGCCTCATCAGGAGCAAGCCCAGGCATTGTAGGGAGGTCATACAGGCACGTGGAGGCCACACACAATACTCAGCCTCATCAGGAGCATGTCCAGGCGTTGTAGGGAGGTCATACAGGCACGTGGAGGCCACACACAATACTCAGCCTCATCAGGAGCATGCCCAGGCATTGTAGGGAGGTCATACAGGCACGTGGAGGCCACTCACAATACTCAGCCTCATCAGGAGCATGCCCAGGCGTTGTAGGGAGGTCATACAGGCACGTGGAGGCCACACACAATACTCAGCCTCATCAGGAGCAAGCCCAGGCATTGTAGGGAGGTCATACAGGCACGTGGAGGCCACACACAATACTCAGCCTCATCAGGAGCATGCCCAGGAGTTGTAGGGAGGTCATACAGGCACGTGGAGGCCACACACAATACTCAGCCTCATCAGGAGCATGCCCAGGCGTTGTAGGGAGGTCATACAGGCACGTGGAGGCCACACACAATACTGAGCCTCATCAGGAGCATGCCCAGGCGTTGTAGGGAGGTCATACAGGCACGTGGAGGCCACACACAATACTCAGCCTCATCGGGAGCATGTCCAGGTGTTGTAGGGAGGTCATACAGGCACGTGGAGGCCACACACAAAATTCAGCCTCATCAGGAGCATGCCCAGACGTTGTAGGGAGGTCATACAGGCACGGGGAGGCCACA
Organism: Phyllobates terribilis; assembly: GCF_046119375.1. Lineage (NCBI taxonomy): Eukaryota > Metazoa > Chordata > Amphibia > Anura > Dendrobatidae > Phyllobates > Phyllobates terribilis. Next base: position 192,324,874 of record NW_027362770.1, on the reverse strand, counting down.
CACAATACTGAGCCTCATCAGGAGCATGCCCAGGCGTTGTAGGGAGGTCATACAGGCACGTGGAGGCCACACACAATACTCAGCCTCATCAGGAGCATGCCCAGGCGTTGTAGGGAGGTCATACAGGTGACGCGCCCCCTGGGCCATGTTTGGGGAATACCCGGAGCCGGATCCGTTTGGGGTGGTAGTCCTCGTGGCGGTGACCCGGTCTGTGCCCAGGGTGTCAAACTAAGTGGCGATGTTTTTAGTGGCAGATGTGATATTGTTCGTCTACGCCACCCGTTGAATGCGGTTACGAAACCGCCGCTGCAGGGCAGACCGCTGAGGCCGGTGGTACAGTTGTGCAGCGTGGGTAGTATAACCCCCAACGGGAGGGGTATGGCCTCAGGGCAGCGGACGTGGATGATGGGGATGGTAGAATTGCACGCAGGCACCAGGAACCACTCAGAGACGGTGCGGTGTAGTTCAGGGTCTTTACTGGTGACAAAGATAGACCCTCCCGGGAGTACTGGCTAGCGGTCGGGGTCTGGTCAGACCGTGAGCAGACAGGATCTCCCCTGGCCAGGCGGAGTTGTAGGCCTCCCCAACTAACTGTACTCTTCTTGGCTACCTTGCTAGAAGCGGGTAAAAGTAGCCCACGTCCCTGAGTGTACCGTGTGGTGCTCACCCGTATGGCCGGTGACTCGGGGCCTTCTGGTAGCCTCCGCTCCACGACGGCGGTGCTGGTCCCTTGCGTGTGACCGTGCCTTCGGGTTTCTTGGCCAGAGGACCTGAAATCCCCTGCCGGTCGGTTTCTGCTGCTGGGTATGGAACAGTCCCCACAGCCTCGGACTCCGTGTCCGGTGAGATCTCTTCAGTCAGGACGAGCTCTACAGCTTCCAGTCTCTGACCCCTTTTATCACTGCTCCCACAGAGCTCCTGATCTTGCTCTCCCTGTATCAGCTCCACTCCAGACCAGACTGTGTCTCTGTCTGGGACTCCTCTTCTTCTCTTTTTTTTCTACCTAACCCCACCTCAGCCCCAGTTTATATAGGGGAAGTTCTTCCCCTCCCAGGACTGGGCAGGAGGTGTGGCATGCTTAGGGTTCCTGACCAGGAGACCTCCCACCTGCTCACAGACGTAATATTGCTATTACTGTGGTAACCAGAACCCTGGGGTGCCACATTCCCCCCTAGTAAAATTTAGTACTCCGGGACTAAACATATTTTTGAAAACATAACAGGGTATAAACAGGAACAATACAATAAGGAAAAACACGTTAGGGTGGTCACGGAGTGTCCGCAACCGGGTGCAATTTTTGAAGCAAAAAGGGTGTCCATTTCACCAAAGAACGGGGAGCCGTAACCAGGTAGGGGTCTGCCCTGCCCCGAGTCTTTAACAGTCTATAGTCCGTTCCTGGGTTACGCTCCAAACATATATACAACAGAGTTCCGGTTAATCCACAAAAGACACCTATAAAATAACTAGAAAAAACATAATTATTTACAAGCAACAGTAAACAGGTAAATACCAATAAAACAGTCTGAACACTTTAGATCCTCCAACGTACGGGCAACTGGCCTCTAGTGGCCCTAGTAGACCTACGGAGCTTACTGACCGGTCCTGAGCTACAGGGTATAGGAGCTGTCAAGGGTAAACTGGGCAGCTGTCTACGGACTCTTTGGCTCACTAGGGGCATGGCAGGCTCACTATAAGCAGAGGGTCGATTCTCCTGGTCTGCTTGTGTGGGGTCTTCTGCCTCCTGGACCGGTTGCTCTTCCAGCTCTACCTGTTTTTCCGTAGGCACTTGGGATGCTGGCTGGAGGAAGGTGAGGACGGGTACCACAACAGCGCCATTTACTTGTGTCCAAGACCGAGGGAAGTCTCCGAGTACAGTACTGACCATCTCTTCCCTTTCCTCTGCGGGTCGAGGGTTTTCGTGATCTTCTTCAGGGTTTCGTAGTTGCTCGGGACACTTCTTCAGGTGATCTCGGGAGACAATGGCTGTGGTTTCTCCTCCATCCTTACTGATTGTGCAGATTTTTGGGTTTTCATGGCTTGATGGCAGTACGGTGTACGGGTCCTTCTCCCACTGGTCGTCCAACTTGTGGAGCCGTCTTTTCCTCTTCAAGAAATGCTCTCCAGGTACCAGGGGAACAGCGGGAGCATGCTGGTTGTAAGTCTTCTCCTGTCTTTCTCTTGCTTGACAGAGACATCGCTCAACGCTCTCCTGTACTTTCCGGTACTGCTGCTGCCTCTCTGTGTCCCAGTCTGCTTCTGGTGAAGTGTCCTCGGGTGTCAGGACTCCCATATCCAGATCAACAGGCAGCTTACCAGGTCTTGCTCTCATTAGGTAAGCCGGGGTACAGTTGGTAGAACCTACAGGGATGTGGTTGTATAGGTCCACCAGATCAGGCAGTTTCTCAGGCCACAGACTGCGTTCTTCCAGGGGCAATGTTTTCAGAAGGTCTATCACCACCTGGTTCATCTTCTCGCAGAGTCCATTGGTTTGCGGATGATAGGGTGTTGTTCTTATCTTCCGGCAGCCATACAGAGTGCAGAACTCCTGGAAGACTTCCGCTTCAAAGGCAGGTCCTTGGTCCGTCAGCACCTGCTCTGGGTATCCGTGTGGACGGCAGAAGTGCTGCTGGAAGGCTCTAGCTGCTGTTTGAGCCGTTAAGTCCTTGACGGGGACTACAACCAAGAACCGGGAGTAGTGATCCACGATGGTTAACGCATAGACGTAGCCACTTCTGCTGGGGGTCAGTTTTATATGGTCCAAGGCTACCAGTTCCAACGGCTGCCTGGTGACGATGGACTGCAGGGGAGTCTTCTGGCTGGCACGGTCCTTCCTTCTTAGGTTGCATGGGCCACAGTCTCTGCACCACCTCTCGATGGTTCCTCTCATGCCTACCCAGTGGAACCGCCCGCGCAGCAGGAACTCCAGCTTCTTCCATCCGAAGTGCCCAGCTCCGTCGTGGTATGCCTCCAGTACCATTTCCGCGTCTCTTCTTGGCACCACTACTTGCCAGATCAGTTCATGCGTCCGGGAGTTAACCATTCTGCGGCACAACTTCCCCTTGTAAAGGAACAGTCGACTCTTCTCAGCCCACAGTTGCTTGGTCTCCTCCGGAGCGTCTGGGTCAAGGCGGGCATCTGGCTGAGTCAGCATCTCCTTCACCAGTCGGACGGCGGGGTCACTGTCTTGCGTTTCTGCCCAGTTGTAATGAGGTAAGGGGTTGAACGTAGCGGATTGCTTACCCCTTACACGGTGGGAATACTGGGTAGTCCCATGACGGTGAAACGCGGGGAGTTCAACTTCTTCCAGTTCCCCTGGGTCTTCCCCTACGTCCGGTAGGTTTGGCATTCTGGACAAGGCATCCGCGTTGGTATTGGAGCGTCCTGCCCGGTATTTGATCGTGAACTCATAGTTGGACAGGCGGGCCATCCATCTCTGCTCCAGGGCACCGAGTCTTGCAGTGTCCAGGTGTGTCAACGGGTTGTTATCCGTGTACACGGTGAACCGGGAAGAGGCGAGGTAGTGCTTAAAGCGTTCGGTGACTGCCCACACCACTGCCAGGAACTCTAGCGTTTCTTTCGGTGGGTCGCAGTTTTCGGCTGGCGTAAGCAATTACCCGTTCTCTCCCCTGCTGGATCTGGGACAGTACGGCTCCCAGCCCGATGTTACTTGCGTCGGTGTAGAGGATAAAGGGCTGGCTGTAATCAGGGTACGCCAGGATTTCATCCCCCGTGAGGGCCATCTTCAGCTGGCGGAAGGACTCTTCTTCCAGCTTCTCCCATCTGAAGGGCGGCTTCTGGTTCTTGGCCTTCCTGGACTGGCCTATCAGGAGGTCCTGCATAGGAGCTGCCTTTTTGGTGAAACCGGGAATGAATCTTTGGTAGTAGCCTACCAACCCGAGGAACTGCCGCACTTCCTTTACGCTGGAGGGTCTTGGCCATTCCTTAATCGCGGTGATCTTATCAGGGTCGGGGGCCACTCCGTCAGCACTCACCACATGTCCCAGGTACTGCACTTTTGGTTTTAGCAGGTGACACTTTGACGGTTTCACCTTCAGACCGTAGTTTGCCAGGGCTTCAAACACCTCCGCCAGGTGTTTCAGGTGGTCCTCGTAGGTTTTGGAATAAACTATAACATCGTCCAGGTACAGCAGGACCGTCTCAAAGTTCCGGTGTCCCAGACAGCATTCCATCAATCGTTGGAAGGTTCCTGGTGCGTTGCAGAGTCCGAACGGCATGCAGGTAAACTCGCTAAGTCCCATCGGGGTGGTGAATGCGGTCTTCTCCCGGTCCGCCTCTGCTACAGGAACCTGCCAGTACCCGCTAGTGAGATCCAAAGTGGAGAAGAAGTTAGCAGATTTTAAAGCAGCCAAAGACTCCTCTATCCTTGGTAAGGGGTACGCATCTTTGTGTGTGATACGGTTGATTTTCCGGTAATCTACACACATTCTCATAGTGTTGTCTTTCTTTTTAACCAAGACTAGTGGAGCTGCCCAGGGGCTACAGCTATCCCTGATTACCCCAGCCTCCTTCATGTCTCTAAGCATCCCCTTGGCGTGTTGGTAGTGTGCAGGGGGTACGGGTCGGTATCTCTCCTTTATGGGAGGATGGTCTCCCGTGGGGATGTGGTGTTCTACCCCCTTTACTCGCCCGAAGTCTAGCGGGTATTTACTAAACACTCTCTCGTACTCTCGAACCACCCGATAGACTCCCTGTTTCTGGTGTGAGGGAGTGGAGTCAGTACCCAAATGCAGTTGCTGACACCAGTCCTCCATTTGTTGCTTAGAGCCGTTACCTTCCTCTGGATGAGATGGAGGCAAGGGTTCCACGGACTGTACAGAATTTTGGTTGATGGTATACAATTTGGCTAGCGTAGCATACCGGGGCAGGTACACTTCCCTCTTCCCGATATTTATTATGCGAACGGGCACCCTCCCATGGCGTACATTAACCACCCCCCGTGCTGTCAAAATGGTGGGCCTACTGTCTGAGTAGACGGGTTCTACCATTACTTGGTAGTCTCTACCTCTGAGACCAATAGCTGCCCGGCACCAAATCATCATCTCAATTTTTGGGGGCATGGCAATAGGGAACGGGTCACACATTCTCACGCTACCTATCTCACCACCGGAGAGTTCCACTTGTTGCCGTCGCATCAGTGCCCGGATCTCTTTCTGGAGCACTCGCTGCTGGCCGGAGCTGGCGTTCTTGGCAACCTGCTGTAAAATGAGAATCACCTCCGCAAGACAATTTTCAATCACATTAGTTCCTAGAGTTATCTTTGGGTGACTCTCGCGCTTGTCAATGTCTACAATGATCAGTCCCTGTGCTGCCAGTTCGACTTTACCGATTTTAATGGTCATCTCTTTAAATCCGATCTGTGGCACGGGCTGACCATTGCTGGCGATGATACTCAAGTCGTCGTCAGGGTAGCGGGTGATATCCGAGTCATTCCAGTACTGCTTGAAGAGCACGTACGGGATGGTGGTGACCTGTGACCCGGTGTCCAGTAGGGCACTCATAGGAATGCCATCCAGTACCACGGGTAAGACTGGACGTCCTCCCACATATTTGTCACGCCAGTTCGATGGGCCTGGTGATCTTATTCCTAGGGGTTGGCCCTCTACCCCAGGTTGTGCCAGTTTAAAGGACAGTACCTTGCCATATGTCCGGGTTGATTGCAGCGGCGGCAGATGGGTTGTCCGTCCTCGTTGTATCGGTCGCTGGGTCTTCCTCTGGCCGGTGGGGTCCTCCTTGGTCGGCGCCACGGGATATCCTCCGGTCCGGATGCCAGCTGGATCTTCCCTGGAGTAGAAACCTGTAAAGACTGCACAGTTCGGGTTAGCGCGGCAACGCTTTTAGTTAGCTCTTGGACCTGATGGTGCAGGTCTGTAGCCGGGTCATTGTTTAAAGCCTGCGCATCAGCTCCCACAGGCCCTGCCGACAAGGGCGCCGCCTCCTGGTGGTAAGTGGTAGCAGGGCGTTTGTGGGTCACAGCGCCACCTGGTGCCGGTTCTCGGAGCACCCGGATGGCTCTGTCCTTGAACTGTGCAAAGTCCAGATGAGGGTCCTGTAAGGCCATTGCCCGCAACTGGGTTCGGTGGGCATTGCAATGTAGACCCTCTATAAATTGTTCAGTCAACAGCTTGTCTTCGTTTCCCACGCCGTCAGGGTCGGCCTGCTTAATGGCTCTCAGGGCCTCTTGTAGGTTTAGTGCATAGTCCCTTATATTCTCATGTGCTCGCTGCTTGCACCCGTAGAATCTAAGCTTGATCTCGGCTGAGGTACGGGTATCAAAGGTGTCTTTCAGCCGGGCTAGTATCTCTGCGACAGTCCTCCTTCTCCCAAGTGGCCAGGACTTTACCTCCCTTTGGACTGCCCCTGTTAATTGAGCCACCAGGATGCTCACTTTTTGCTCTTCTGTGAGGGGGTACACCTGGAAGAGGCCATCCAGCCTTTCTCTGAAGTCATTTAGGGTATGTGACTCCCCTGAGTACTGGGGTAGCCAGGCTGCCCCCGGGATATAGGGCATGGTGAAAGGCATGACCGCCGCAGCGGTGGTGCTGGCGGTGGCTGTGGCAGTGAAGCTCTCCTCCGTATCCGACATCCTCCTCCCCCCTAGTGGACCGTGGCCTACCTTGCGATGATCCTCTTCCGTAGGCCGCGGCTCCGCAGTGGATCGTCAGGGTTGAGGACCTTCTGTCGCGCTCCTGTGACGTCGGCGTCTGCTGGGCTCCTTCCAGGACCTTACGCAACGTCCGGACGTGAAGCGGGACTTCGGTTCTCGCGCGCTTTCGGAGTCCACGCCCCTCTTCTTCCCGCGCGGCGTCCTCAAGATGGCGTCCAATGGCGGGAAGACTCCACGGATGGCGGAAAGAAGGCAGAAGATGGCGTCGGATGGCGGGAAAACTCCACGGATGGCGGGAAGAAGGCAAAAGATGGCGTCGGATGGCGGGAATCTTCACCACAGGTAAGTTTAACAGTCTTTTTCAGGCACGCAGTACCCGGTGGTTGCGGGCACGAAATCCTGCCGACTACGCCAAAGTTGACGCGCCCCCTGGGCCATGTTTGGGGAATACCCGGAGCCGGATCCGTTGGGGGTGGTAGTCCTCGTGGCGGTGACCCGGTCCGTGCCCAGGGTGTCAAACTAAGTGGCGATGTTTTTAGTGGCAGATGTGATATTGTTCGACTACGCCACCCGTTGAATGCGGTTACGACACCGCCGCTGCAGGGCAGACCGCTGAGGCCGGTGGTACAGTTGTGCAGCGTGGGTAGTATAACCCCCAACGGGAGGGGTATGGCCTCAGGGCAGCGGACGTGGATGATGGGGATGGTAGAATTGCACGCAGGCACTAGGAACCACTCAGAGACGGTGCGGTGTAGTTCAGGGTCTTTACTGGTGACAAAGATAGACCCTCCCGGGAGTACTGGCTAGCGGTCGGGGTCTGGTCAGTCCGTGAGCAGACAGGATCTCCCCTGGCCAGGCGGAGTTGTAGGCCTCCCCAACTAACTGTACTCTTCTTGGCTACCTTGCTAGAAGCAGGTAAAAGTAGCCCACGTCCCTGAGTGTACCGTGTGGTGCTCACCCGTATGGCCGGTGACTCGGGGCCTTCTGGTAGCCTCCGCTCCACGACGGCGGTGCTGGTCCCTTGCGTGTGACCGTGCCTTCGGGTTTCTTGGCCAGAGGACCTGAAATCCCCTGCCGGTCGGTTTCTGCTGCTGGGTATGGAACAGTCCCCACAGCCTCGGACTCCGTGTCCGGTGAGATCTCTTCAGTCAGGACGAGCTCTACAGCTTCCAGTCTCTGACCCCTTTTATCACTGCTCCCACAGAGCTCCTGATCTTGCTCTCCCTGTATCAGCTCCACTCCAGACCAGACTGTGTCTCTGTCTGGGACTCCTCTTCTTCTCTTCTTTTTCTACCTAACCCCACCTCAGCCCCAGTTTATATAGGGGAAGTTCTTCCCCTCCCAGGACTGGGCAGGAGGTGTGGCATGCATAGGATTCCTGACCAGGAGACCTCCCACCTGCTCACAGACGTAATATTGCTATTACTGTGGTAACCAGAACTCTGGGGTGCCACACAGGCACGTAGAGGCCACACACAATACTCAGCCTCATCAGGAGCATGCCCAGGCATTGTAGGGAGGTCATACAGGCACGTGGAGGCCACACACAATACTCAGCCTCATCAGGAGCATGCCAAGGCGTTGTAGGGAGGTCATACAGGCACGTGGAGGCCACACACAATACTCAGCCTCATCAGGAGCATGCCCAGGCATTGTAGGGAGGTCATACAGGCACGTGGAGGCCACACACAATACTCAGCCTCATCAGGAGCATGCCCAGGCGTTGTAGGGAGGTCATACAGGCACGTGGAGGCCACACACAATACTCAGCCTCATGAGGAGCATGCCCAGGCGTTGTAGGGAGGTCATACAGGCATGTGGAGGCCACACACAATACTCAGCCTCAACAGGAGCATGCCCAGGCGTTGTAGGGAGGTCATACAGGCACGTGGAGGCCACACACAATACTCAACCTCATCAGGAGCATGCCCAGGCGTTGTAGAGAGGTCATACAGGCACGTGGAGGCCACACACAATACTCAGCCTCATCAGGAGCATGCCCAGGCGTTGTAGGGAGGTCATACAGGCACGTAGAGGCCACACACAATACTCAGCCTCATCAGGAGCATGCCCAGGCGTTGTAGGGAGGTCATACAGGCACGTGGAGGCCACACACAATACTGAGCCTCATCAGCAGCATGCCCAGGCATTGTAGGGAGGTCACACAGGCACGTGGAGGCCACACACAATACTCAGCCTCATCAGGAGCATGACCAGGCATTGTAGGGAGGTCATACAGGCACGTGGAGGCCACACACAATACTCAGCCTCATCAGGAGCATGCCCAGGCGTTGTAGAGAGGTCATACAGGCACGTGGAGGCCACACACAATACTCAGCCTCATCAGGAGCATGCCCAGGCGTTGTAGGGAGGTCATACAGGCACGTGGAGGCCACACACAATACTCAGCCTCATCAGGAGCATGCCCAAGCGTTGTAGGGAGGTCATACAGGCACGTGGAGGCTACACACAATACTCAGCCTCATCAGGAGCATGCCCAGGCGTTGTAGGGAGGTCATACAGGCACGTGGAGGCCACACACAATACTCAGCCTCATCAGGAGCATGCCCAGGCGTTGTAGGGAGGTCATACAGGCACGTGGAGGCCACACACAATACTCAGCCTCATCAGGAGCATGCCCAGGCGTTGTAGGGAGGTCATACAGGTACGTGGAGGCCACACACAATACTCAGCCTCATCAGGAGCATGCCCAGGCGTTGTAGGGAGGTCATACAGGCACGTGGAGGCCACACACAATACTCAGCCTCATCAGGAGCAAGCCCAGGCGTTGTAGGGAGGTCATACAGGCACGTGGAGGCCACACACAATACTCAGCCTCATCAGGAGCATGTCCAGGCGTTGTAGGGAGGTCATACAGGCACGTGGAGGCCACACACAATACTCAGCCTCATCAGGAGCATGCCCAGGCATTGTAGGGAGGTCATACAGGCACGTGGAGGCCACACACAATACTCAGCCTCATCAGGAGCATGCCCAGGCGTTGTAGGGAGGTCATACAGGCACGTGGAGGCCACACACAATACTCAGCCTCATCAGGAGCAAGCCCAGGCATTGTAGGGAGGTCATTCAGGCACGTGGAGGCCACACACAATACTGAGCCTCATCAGGAGCATGCCCAGGCGTTGTAGGGAGGTCATACAGGCACGTGGAGGCCACACACAATACTCAGCCTCATCGGGAGCATGTCCAGGCGTTGTAGGGAGGTCATACAGGCACGTGGAGGCCACACACAATACTCAGCCTCATCAGGAGCATGCCCAGGCATTGTAGAGAGGTCATACAGGCACGTGGAGGCCACACACAATACTCAGCCTCATCAGGACCATGCCCAGGCGTTGTAGGGAGGTCATACAGGCACGGGGAGGCCACACACAATACTCAGCCTCATCAGGAGCATACCCAGGCGTTGTAGGGAGGACATACAGGCATGTGGAGGCCACACACAATACTCAGCCTCATCAGGAGCATGCCCAGGCATTGTAGGGAGGTCATACAGGCACGTGGAGGCCACACACAATACTGAGCCTCATCAGCAGCATGCCCAGGCGTTGTAGGGAGGTCATACAGGCACGTGGAGGCCACACACAATACTCAGCCTCATCAGGAGCATGACCAGGCGTTGTAGGGAGGTCATACAGGCACGTGGAGGCCACACACAATACTCAGCCTCATCAGGAGCATGCCCAGGCGTTGTAGGGAGGTCATACAGGCACGTGGAGGCCACACACAATACTCAGCCTCAACAGGATCATGCCCAGGCGTTGTAGAGAGGTCATACAGGCACGTGGAGGCCACACACAATACTCAGCCTCATCAGGAGCATGCCCAAGTGACGCGCCCCTGGGCCTGAGTCGCACAGCGTTGAGCACGCGGGAGCCTACCCGGAGCCGGATCAGATAGGGGTAGTAGTCTCGTGGCGATGACCCGGTCCGTGCCCAGGGAGTCAGACTAAGTGGCGGTATAATAGCAGTAGATGTAGGACGACTACGCCACCCGTTGAATGCGGCTATGAAGCCGCCGCTGCAGGGCAGACCGCTGAGGCCGGTGGAAGGATGGTGCAGCGTGGATGGTGTAACCCCCAACGGGAGGGGTATGGCCTCAGGGCAGCCGACGTGGATGATGGGGGTAGCAGGAACCACTCAGAAACGATGCGGTGTAGTTCAGGGTCTTTACTGGTGACAAAGATAGACCCTCCCGGAGTACTGGCTAGCGGTCGGGGCCTGGTCAGTCCTTGAGAAGATGGGATCCCCCTTGGCCAGGCGGAGTTGTAGGCCTCCCCAACTAATTGTACTCTTCTGGCTTCCTTGCTAGAGGCGGGTAAAGGTAGCCCACGTCCCTGAGTGTACCGTGTGGTGCTCACCCGTATGGCCGGTGACTCGGGGCCTTCTAGTGGCTTCCGCTCCACGACGGCGGTGCTGGTCCCACGCGTGTGACCGTGCCTTCGGTTTTCTTGGCCAGAGGACCTGAAATCCCCTGCCGGTCGGTTTCTGCTGCTGGGTCAGGGTTAATCCCCACAGCCTCGGACTCCGGGTCCGGTGGTAACTCTTCAATTAGGGCGAGCTCTTCAGCTGCCAGCCCCTGATTCCTTTTATCACTGCTCCCACAGAGCTCCTGATCTTTCTTTCCTAAGCTGCTCCTCTACAGACCAGACTGTGTCTCTGTCTGTGTTCTCTCTAACCCTGCCTCAGCCCCAGTTTTATATAGGGGAAGTCCTTCCCCTCCCAGGACCGGGCAGGAGGTGTGGCATGATTAGGATTCCTGACCAAGAGACCTCCCACCTGCTCTCAGACATAACATTGCTATTACTGTGGAGACCAGACCCCTGGGGTGCCACATTCCCCCCTAGTGAAAGTCAGTACTCCGGGACTAAACATACTTTTGTAAACATAACAAGGTGCAAACAATAACATTCTAATAGAGACAACACATAAGGTGGTCACGGCGTGTCCGCAACCGGGTGTAACTTTTGAGGAAAACAAGGGTGTCCATTTCACCAACACAGGGAGACGTAACCAGGTAGGGGTCTGTCCTGCCCCGAGTCCTTAACAGTCTTTCAGTCCGTCCTGGGTTACGCTCCAACTATATGCACAAAGGATTCCCGGTAAATCCACCAAAGACTCCTATAAATAACTAGAAACACATAATTATACACAAGCAACAATAAACAGGTAAACATTAATAAAATAGCTTGAACATTTAGATCCTCCACCGTATGGGCAGCTGGCCTCTAGTGACCCTAGTGGACCTACGGAGCTGGCTGACTGGTCCTGAGCTACAGGGTATAGGAGCTGTCAAGGGTAAACTGGGCAGCCGTCTACGGACTCTTTGGCTCACTAGGGGTATGGCAGGCTCACTATAAGCAGAGGGTTGATTTTCCTGGTCTGCTTGTGTGGGGCCTTCTGCCTCCTGGACCGGCTGTTCTTCCAGTTCTACCTGTGTCTCCGTAGGCACTTGGGATGCTGGTTGGAGGAACATGAGGACGGGTACCACAACAGCACCATTGACTTGAGTCCAAGACCGAGGGAAGTCTCCGAGCACAGTACTAACCATATCTTCCCTTTCCTCTACGGGTCGAGGGTCCTCTTGTTCCTCTTCAGGGTTCCGTAGCTGTTCGGGACACTTCTTTAGGTGATCCTGGGATACAATGGCTGTGGTTTCCCCTCCGTCTTTACTGATTGTACAGATCTTCGGGTTTTCGTGGCTTGAGGGCAGTACGGTGTACGGGTCCTTCTCCCATTGGTCGTCCAACTTGTGGAGCCGTCTTTTCCTCTTCAAGACCTGCTCTCCGGGCACCAGGGGAACAGCGGGAGCATACTGGTTGTAAGTTTTCTCTTGTCTTTCCCTAGCTTGACAGAGGCTACGCTCCACGCTCTCCTGTACTTTTCGGTATTGCTGCTGCCTCTCTGTGTCCCAGTTAGCTTCTGGTGAAGTGTCCTCGGGTGTCAGGACTCCCATCTCCAGATCAACAGGAAGCTTACCAGGTCTTGCCCTCATTAGGTAAGCCGGGGTACAGTTGGTGGAACCTACAGGGATGTGGTTGTATAGGTCCACCAGGTCGGCCAGCTTCTCAGGCCACAGACTGCGTTCCTCCAGGGGCAATGTTTTCAGGAGATCTATCACCACCTGGTTCATTTTCTCACAAAGTCCATTAGTTTGCGGGTGATAGGGTGTTGTTCTTATCTTCCGGCATCCATACAGGGTGCAGAACTCCTGGAAGACCTCCGCTTCAAAGGCAGGCCCCTGGTCCGTCAGCACCTGCTCCGGGTATCCATGCGGACGGCAGAAGTGCTGCTGGAAGGCTCTAGCTGCTGTGTGAGCCGTTAAGTCCTTGACGGGGACGACAACCAAGAACCGGGAGTAGTGATCCACGATGGTTAACGCGTAGACGTAGCCACTTCTGCTTGGGGTCAGTTTTACATGATCCAAGGCTACCAGTTCCAACGGCTGTCTGGTGATGATGGACCGCAGGGGAGTCTTCTGGCTGGCACAGTCCCTCCTTCTTAAGTTGCATGGGCCACAGTCTCTGCACCACCTCTCGATGGTTCCTCTCATGCCTACCCAATGGAACCGCCCGCGCAGCAGGAACTCCAGCTTCTTCCATCCGAAATGCCCAGCTCCGTCGTGGTATGCCTCCATCACCATAGCTGCGTCTCTTCTTGGCACCACTACTTGCCAGATTAGTTCATGCGTCCGGGAGTTAACCATTCTGCGGCACAACTTTCCCTTGTAAAGGAACAGTCGACTCTTCTCAGCCCACAGTTGCTTGGCTTCCTCCGGAGCGTCTGGGTCAAGGCGTGCATCTGGCCGAGTCAGCATCTCCTTTACCAGACGGACGGCAGGGTCACTGTCTTGCGTCTCCACCCAGTTGTAATGAGGTAAGGGGTTGAACGTAGCGGTTTGCTTACTTCTTACACGGTGGGAATACTGGATAGTCCCATGACGGTGGAACGCGGGGAGCTCAACTTCTTCCAGTTCCTCTGAATCTTCCCCTACGTCCGGTAGGTTTGGCATCCTGGACAGGGCGTCTGCGTTGGTATTGGAGCGTCCTGCCCGGTATTTGATTGTAAACTCATAGTTGGACAAGCGGGCCATCCATCTCTGCTCTAGGGCACCGAGTCTTGCAGTGTCCAGGTGTGTCAACGGGTTGTTATCCGTGTACACGGTGAACCGGGAAGAAGCGAGGTAGTGCTTAAAGCGTTCGGTGACTGCCCACACCACTGCCAGGAACTCTAGCTTAAATGAGCTGTAATTCTCAGGGTTTCTTTCGGTGGGTCGCAGTTTTCGGCTGGCGTAAGCAATTACTCGTTCTTTCCCCTGCTGGATCTGGGACAGTACGGCTCCTAGCCCGATGTTACTTGCGTCGTTGTAGAGGATAAAGGGCTGGCTGTAATCAGGGTACGCCAGGATTTCATCCCCCGTGAGGGCCATCTTCAGCTGGCGGAAGGACTCTTCTTCCAGCTTCTCCCATCTGAAGGGTGGCTTCTGGTTCTTGGCCTTCCTGGACTGGCCTATCAGGAGGTCCTGCATAGGAGCTGCCTTTTTGGTGAAACCGGGAATGAACCTTCGGTAGTAGCCTACCAACCCGAGGAACTGCCTCACTTCCTTTACGCTGGAGGGGCTTGGCCATTCCTTAATTGCGGTGATCTTATCAGGGTCGGGAGCCACTCCGTCAGCACTCACCACGTGTCCCAGGTACTGCACCTTTGGCTTCAGGAGGTGACACTTGGAAGGTTTCACCTTTAGGCCGTAACTTGCCAGAGCTTCAAACACTTCCGCCAGGTGCTTCAGGTGGTCCTCGTAGGTCTTGGAGTAGACGATGACATCGTCCAGGTATAACAGGACCGTCTCAAAGTTCCGGTGTCCCAGACAGCACTCCATCAATCGCTGGAAGGTTCCTGGTGCGTTGCAGAGTCCGAACGGCATGCAGGTAAACTCGCTAAGTCCCATCGGGGTGGTGAATGCGGTCTTCTCCCGATCCGCCTCTGCTACAGGAACCTGCCAGTACCCGCTAGTGAGATCCAAGGTGGAGAAGAAGTTAGCAGATTTTAAAGCAGCCAAAGACTCCTCTATTCTTGGTAAAGGGTACGCATCTTTGTGTGTGATACGGTTAATTTTCCGGTAATCTACACACATTCTCATGGTGTTGTCTTTCTTTTTGACCAAGACTAGTGGAGCTGCCCAGGGGCTACAGCTATCCCTGATTACCCCAGCCTCCTTCATGTCTCTAAGCATCCCCTTGGCGTGTTGGTAGTGTGCAGGGGGTACGGGCCGATACCTCTCTTTTATGGGAGGATGGTCTCCCGTGGGGATGTGGTGTTCTACCCCCTTGACTCGCCCGAAGTCTAACGGGTGTTTACTAAACACTCTCTCGTACTCTTGAACCACCCGGTAGACTCCCTGTTTCTGGTGGGAGGGAGTGGAGTCAGTACCCAAATGTAGTTGCTGACACCAATCCTCCATTATTTTCTCAGAGCCGTTACCTTCCTCCGGATGAGATGGAGGCAAGGGTTCCACAGACTGTATAGAATTTTGGTTGATAGTATATAATTTGGCTAGCGTAGCATACCGGGGCAGGTATACTTCCCTTTTCCCAATATTTATTATGCGAACGGGTACCCTCCCATGGCGTACATCAACTACCCCCCGGGCTGTCAAAATGGTGGGCCTACTGTCTGAGTAGACTGGCTCTACCATGGCCTGGTAATCTCTACCTCTCAGACCAATAGCTGCCCGGCACCAAATCATCATTTCACTTTTTGGGGGCATGGCAATAGGGAAAGGGTCACACATTCTTATGCTACCAATCTCACCGCCGGAGAGTTCCACTTGTTGCCGTCGCATCAGTGCCCGGATCTCTTTCTGGAGCACTCGCTGCTGGCCGGAGCTGGCGTTCTTGGCAACCTGCTGTAAAATGAAAATCACCTCTGCAAGACAATTTTCAATCACATTAGTTCCTAGAGTTATCTTTGGGTGACTCTCGCGCTTGTCAATGTCCACAATGATCAGTCCCTGTGCTGCCAGTTCGACTCTACCGATTTTAATGGTCACCTCTTTAAATCCAATCTGTGGCACGGGCTGGCCATTGCTGGCAATGATACTCAAGTCGTCGTCAGGGTAGCGGGTTATATCCGAGTCATTCCAGTACTGCTTGAAGAGCACGTACGGGATGGTGGTGACCTGTGACCCGGTGTCCAGTAGGGCACTCATAGGAATGCCATCCAGTACCACAGGCAAGACTGGACGTCCTCCCACATATTTGTCGCGCCAGCTCGATGGGCCTGGTGATCTTTTTCCTGGGGGTTGGCCCTCTACCCCAGGTTGTGCCAGTTTAAAGGACAGTACCTTGCCATATGTCCGGGTTGATTGCAGCGGCGGCAGATAGGTTGTCCGTCCTCGTTGTATCGGTCGCTGGGTCTTCCTCTGGCCGGTGGGGTCCTCCTTGGTCAACGCCATGGGATGTCCTCCGGTCCGGATGCCAGCTGGATCTTCCCTGGAGCAGAAACCTGTAACGACTACACAGTTCGGGTTAGCGCGGCAACGCTTTTAGCTAGCTCTTGGACCTGATGGTGCAGGTCTGGAGCCGGGTCATTGTTCAAAGCCTGCGCATCAGCCCCCACAGGCCCTGCCGACAAGGGCGCCGCCTCCTGGTGGTAAGCGGTAGTAGGGCGCCTGTGGGTCACAACGCCACCCGGTGCCGGTTCTCGGAGCACCCGGATGGCTCTGTCCTTGAACTGTGCAAAGTCCAGATGAGGATCCTGTAAGGCCATTGCCCGCAACTGGGTTCGGTGGACATTGCAATATAGTCCCTCTATAAATTGTTCGGTCAACAGCCTGTCCTCGTTTCCCACGCTGTCGGGGTCGGTCTGCTTAATGGCTCTCAGGGCCTCTTGTAGGTTTAGTGCATAGTCCCGTATATTCTCATGTGCTTGCTGTTTGCACCCATAGAATTTAAGCTTAATCTCGGCTGAGGTGCGGGTATCAAAGGTGTCCCTCAGCCGGGTTAGTATCCCCGCGACAGTCCTCCTCCCAGGTGGCCAAGACTTTACCTCCCTTTGGGCTGCCCCGGTTAGTTGGGCCACCAGGATGCTCACTTTTTGCTCTTCTGTGAGGGGGTACACCTGGAAGAGGCTATCCAGCTTTTCTCTAAAGTCATTCAGGGTATGTGACTCCCCTGAGTATTGGGGTAGCCAGGCTGCTCCCGGGATATAGGGCATGGTAAAAGGCATGACTGCAGCAGCGCTGGCGCTGGCGGGGGTTGAGGCAGTGAAGCTCTCCTCCGTATCCGACATCTTCCTCCCCCCTAGTGGACCGTGGCCTACCTTGCGATGATCCTCTTCCGTAGGCCGCGGCTCCGCAGTGGATCGTCAGGGTTGAGGACCTTCCGTCGCGCTCCTGTGACGTCAGCGTCTGCTGGGCTCCTTCCAGGACCTTACGCGACGTCTGGACGTGAGGCGGGGCTTCAGTTCTCGCGCGCTTTTGGAGTCCACGCCCCTCTTCTGTCCGCGCGGCGTCTTCAAGATGGCGTCCAACGGCGGGAAAACTCCACGGAAGGCGGAAAGAAGGCTGAAAATGGCACCGGATGGTGGGAATCTTCACCGATGGCGGGAAGAAGGCTGAAGATGGCGCCGGATGGCGGGAATCTTCACCGATGGCGGGAAGAAGGCTGAAGATGGCGCCGGATGGCGGGAATCTTCACCGATGGCGGGAAGAAGGCTGAAGATGGCGCCGGATGGCGGGAATCTTCGCCACAGGTAAGTTTAAAAGTCTCTTTTTTCAGGCACGCAGTACCCGGTGGTTGCGGGCACGGAATCCTGCCGACTATGCCAAAGTTGACGCGCCCCTGGGCCTGAGTCGCGCAGCGTTGCGCACGCGGGAGCCTACCCGGAGCCGGATCAGATAGGGGTAGTAGTCTCGTGGCGATGACCCGGTCCGTGCCCAGGGAGTCAGACTAAGTGGCGGTATAATAGCAGTAGATGTAGGACGACTACGCCACCCGTTGAATGCGGCTATGAAGCCGCCGCTGCAGGGCAGACCGCTGAGGCCGGTGGAAGGATGGTGCAGCGTGGATGGTGTAACCCCCAACGGGAGGGGTATGGCCTCAGGGCAGCCGACGTGGATGATGGGGGTAGCAGGAACCACTCAGAGACGATGCGGTGTAGTTCAGGGTCTTTACTGGTGACAAAGATAGACCCTCCCGGAGTACTGGCTAGCGGTCGGGGCCTGGTCAGTCCTTGAGCAGATGGGATCCCCCTTGGCCAGGCGGAGTTGTAGGCCTCCCCAACTAATTGTACTCTTCTGGCTTCCTTGCTAGAGGCGGGTAAAGGTAGCCCACGTCCCTGAGTGTACCGTGTGGTGCTCACCCGTATGGCCGGTGACTCGGGGCCTTCTAGTGGCTTCCGCTCCACGACGGCGGTGCTGGTCCCACGCGTGTGACCGTGCCTTCGGGTTTCTTGGCCAGAGGACCTGAAATCCCCTGCCGGTCGGTTTCTGCTGCTGGGTCAGGGTTAATCCCCACAGCCTCGGACTCCGGGTCTGGTGGTAACTCTTCAATCAGGGCGAGCTCTTCAGCTGCCAGCCCCTGATTCCTTTTAGCACTGCTCCCACTGAGCTCCTGATCTTTCTTTCCTAAGCTGCTCCTCTACAGACCAGACTGTGTCTCTGTCTGTGTTCTCTCTAAGGGTATGTGCACACGATGCAGAAATGAAGCAGAAAATTTCTGCAGCATTTCTGCATCTCCCTGGCAGAAAAAAACGCATGCAGATTGTGCATGCGTTTTTCCTGCAGAATACATGCGGATCCACATGCGGGTTCACATGCGTTTCCGCATGCAGATTGACAAGCACTTTCCAGGCGATAGCATCACTTGGAAAGTGCTTGACAACTAGGTCACACTGTATAAATCCATGCAAACAGCATGGATTTATACAGTGTGAACCGTAAAAATTAAAACAAATAAAGCTATACTCACCCCCGAGGCCCCGGCGTGGCTGCAGCGCTGCTTCCTGTCTGGTTCCCGGCTGCCGGCATATCGCGAGACAGAGCGGTGAAGGGCCTGCGGTCACATGACTGTGACGTCACCGCAGGTCCTCAAGCGATGCCGGCATTCAGAGAGAAGCCGCCGGACAGGTGAGTATAAACTTTATTTGTTATTTTATACTTTTTTTACAGGTACAATGGTACCCAGGTCTGGATGAGAGTCTCCTCTCCTCCAGAACTGGGTACCATCCGCACATAGAGACGCATAGAAGCCGCTTGTACAAATGTACAGTCGCGGTTTCTGTGCGTCTCAATGCAAGTCAATGGCGGGAGTTCCGCTGCACTTCCGCAAAATTAAATGACATGCTGCGGATTTTTGTACGTAGCATAAACGCTGCGGAAAAATCCGCAGCATGTGCATAGAACATGCGGAATCCCCTTGGGGACCATGGGGTGCGGATTACCTAGCGTTTTTCAAGCGTTTCCGCTGCGGAAATTCCGCAGCATAAACGCTTGAAAAACGCTACGTGGGCACACAGCCTAACCCTGCCTCAGCCCCAGTTTTATATAGGGGAAGTCCTTCCCCTCCCAGGACCGGGCAGGAGGTGTGGCATGATTAGGATTCCTGACCAAGAGACCTCCCACCTGCTCTCAGACATAACATTGCTATTACTGTGGAGACCAGACCCCTGGGGTGCCACACAAGCGTTGTAGGGAGGTCATACAGGCACGTGGAGGCCACACACAATACTCAACCTCAACAGGAGCATGCCCAGGCGTTGTAGGGAGGTCATACAGGCACGTGGAGGCCACACACAATACTCAGCCTCATCAGGAGCATGCCCAGGCATTGTATGGAGGTCATACAGGCACGTGGAGGCCACACACAATACTCAGCCTCAACAGGAGCATGCCCAGGCGTTGTAGAGAGGTCATACAGGCACGTGGAGGCCACACACAATACTCAGCCTCATCAGGAGCATGCCCAGGCGTTGTAGGGAGGTCATACAGGCATGTGGAGGCCACACACAATACTCAGCCTCATCAGAAGCATGCCCAAGCGTTGTAGGGAGGTCATACAGGCACGTGGAGGCTACACACAATACTCAGCCTCATCAGGAGCATGCCCAGGCGTTGTAGGGAGGTCATACAGGCACGTGGAGGCCACACACAATACTCAGCCTCATCAGGAGCATGCCCAGGCGTTGTAGGGAGGTCATACAGGCACGTGGAGGCCACACACAATACTGAGCCTCATCAGGAGCATGCCCAGGCGTTGTAGGGAGGTCATACAGGCACGTGGAGGCCACACACAATACTCAGCCTCATTAGGAGCATGCCCAGGCGTTGTAGGGAGGTCATACAGGCACGTGGAGGCCACACACAATACTCAGCCTCATCAGGAGCATGCCCAGGCGTTGTAGGGAGGTCATACAGGTACGTGGAGGCCACACACAATACTCAGCCTCATCGGGAGCATGCCCAGGCGTTGTAGGGAGGTCATACAGGCACGTGGAGGCCACACACAATACTCAGCCTCATCAGGAGCAAGCCCAGGCGTTGTAGGGAGGTCATACAGGCACGTGGAGGCCACACACAATACTGAGCCTCATCAGGAGCATGCCCAGGCGTTGTAGGGAGGTCATACAGCCACGTGGAGGCCACACACAATACTGAGCCTCATCAGGAGCATGCCCAGGCTTTGTAGGGAGGTCATACAGGCACGTGGAGGCCACACACAATACTCAGCCTCATCAGGAGCATGCCCAGGCGGTGTAGGGAGGTCATACAGGCACGTGGAGGTCACACACAATACGGAACCTCATTTTGACTTGTTTTAAGGACATTACATCAAAGTTGGATCAGCCTGTAGTGAGTTTTTCCACTTGAATTTTGGGGGTGACTCCAAATCCAGGGCTCCATCTACTATATAATTGTCTTATCCCGTCTGTCTGTCTGTCTATCCTGGAAATCCCGCGTCGCTGATTGGTCCGGCAGCGGCCAATCAGCGCCGCGGGATTTCTTAAAAAAGATGGCGGCCGTTAGCGGCTCATCTGCGGGTCGGAGATGCAGCCGGGAGATGACCGGCGCGAGACTCATCTCCCGGCCGGTAGCAGCGGAAGGACCGCCGGCGTCGCTGACCTCCATGCGGAAGGGAGGACCGGGGAGCGGCGCTGCGGGTCGGGATACTTCTGCTGCGAGCGCCCGCTTATGTCCCGGGTTCTCGCAGCGGAAGTAGCCGCACAGGCAGCGCCGCTCCCCGGTCCTCACCAAGACGATTCGATGATTGGTCGCGGTCTTCGGACCCGACCAATCACTGATCTTACCGCAAAAGTTAAACACCGTTGTGCTGATTGGTCGCGGACGCTGCCCGCGACCAATCACCGATTTGGGCGCCACATTTAAATATCGGCCGCGACCAATCAGCACAGCGGTGTTTAAATGTGGAGCCAAGATCGGTGATTGGTCGTGGGCAGCCTCTGCGACCAATCAGCACAGTAGTGTTTAACTTTTGCGGCAAGATCAGTGATTGGTCGCGGGCCAAGACCGCGACCAGTCACCGATTTGGGCGCCACATTTAAATAGCGGCCGCGACCAATCATCGATCTTGCCGCCACATTTAAACACTGCTGTGCTGATTGGTCGCGGATGCCAGATGCGACCGATCAGCGAGCTTGGCGCCAAATTTAAACACCGCTTTGCTGATTGCGCCCTGTCGGCCGCATACATATTCTAGAATACCCGATGCGTTAGAATCCGGCCACCATCTAGTTGGTTAATAAATGTGATTTCCATTGATGATTTTTGTGTGATTTTGTTGTCAGCACATTCAGCTTTCTACAGAACAAAGTATTCAATGAGAAGATTTCATGGAGGATGGGGTATTTCAGGGGTCCCTTTATTTTTTTTGAGCAGTGTATATATATATATATATATATATATATATATATATATATATATATACAGTACAGACCAAAAGTTTGGACACACCTTCTCATTTAAAGATTTTTCTGTATTTTCATGACTATGAAAATTGTACATTCACACTGAAGGCATCAAAACTATGAATTAACACATGTGGAATTATATACTTAACAAAAAAGTGTGAAACAACTGAAAATATGTCTTATATTCTAGGTTCTTCACAGTAGCCACCTTTTGCTTTGATGACTGCTTTGCACACTCTTGGCATTCTCTTGATGAGCTTCAAGAGGTAGTCACCGGAAATGGTCTTCCAACAATCTTGAAGGAGTTCCCAGAGATGATTAGCACTTGTTGGCCCTTTTGCCTTCACTCTGCGGTCCAGCTCACCCCAAACCATCTCGATTGGGTTCAAGTCTGGTGACTGTGGAGGCCAGGTCATCTGGCGTAGCCCCCCATCACTCTCCTTCTTGGTGAAATAGCCCTTACACAGCCTGGAGGTGTTTGGGGTCATTGTCCTGTTGAAAAATAAATGATGGTCCAACTAAACGCAAACTGGATGGAATAGCATGCCGCTGCAAGATGCTGTGGTAGCCATGCTGGCTCAGTATGCCTTCAATTTTGAATAAATCCCCAACAGTGTCACCAGCAAAGCCCCCCCACACCATCACACCTCCTCCTCCATGCTTCACGGTGGGAACCAGGCATGTAGAGTCCATCCGTTCACCTTTTCTGCGTCGCACAAAGACACGGTGGTTGGAACCAAAGATCTCAAATTTGGACTCATCAGACCAAAGCACAGATTTCCACTGGTCTAATGTCCATTCCTTGTGTTCTTTAGCCCAAACAAGTCTCTTCTGCTTGTTGCCGGTCCTTAGCAGTGGTTTCCTAGCAGCTATTTTACCATGAAGGCCTGCTGCACAAAGTCTCCTCTTAACAGTTGTTGTAGAGATGTGTCTGCTGCTAGAACTCTGTGTGGCATTGACCTGGTCTCTAATCTGAGCTGCTGTTAACCTGCGATTTCTGAGGCTGGTGACTCGGATAAACTTATCCTCAGAAGCAGAGGTGACTCTTGGTCTTCCTTTCCTGGGGCGGTCCTCATGTGAGCCAGTTTCTTTGTAGCGCTTGATGGTTTTTGCAACTGCACTTGGGGACACTTTCAAAGTTTTCCCAATTTTTCGCACTGACTGACCTTCATTTCTCAAAGTAATGATGGCCACTCGTTTTTCTTTACTTAGCTGCTTTTTCTTGCCATAATACAAATTCTAACAGTCTATTCAGTAGGACTATCAGCTGTGTATCCACCAGACTTCTGCACAACACAACTGATGGTCCCAACCCCATTTATAAGGCAAGAAATCCCACTTATTAAACCTGACAGGGCACACCTGTGAAGTGAAGACCATTTCCGGTGACTACCTCTTGAAGCTCATCAAGAGAATGCCAAGAGTGTGCAAAGCAGTCATCAAAGCAAAAGGTGGCTACTGTGAAGAACCTAGAATATAAGACATATTTTCAGTTGTTTCACACTTTTTTGTTAAGTCTATAATTCCACATGTGGTAATTCATAGTTTTGATGCCTTCAGTGTGAATGTACAATTTTCATAGTCATGAAAATTCAGAAAAATCTTTAAATGAGAAGGTGTATCCAAACTTTTGGTCTGTACTGTGTATATGTCTTCATGCCGTTGAACTTTTCTACATTTTTTCACATTACACCCACAAACTTAAATGTATTTTATTGGGATTTTCTGTGATACCAACACAAAGTAGAAGCAAGTATTTGTGACAT
Organism: Phyllobates terribilis; assembly: GCF_046119375.1. Classification (NCBI taxonomy): domain Eukaryota; kingdom Metazoa; phylum Chordata; class Amphibia; order Anura; family Dendrobatidae; genus Phyllobates; species Phyllobates terribilis. Next base: position 192,301,538 of record NW_027362770.1, on the reverse strand, counting down.
GTAAAGGAAATGATACAAGGTTTTCTAATTATTCTAAAAATATAAATCTGAATATTGTGATGTGCAATTGTCTTCAGCCCCCGAGTCAGTAATTTGTAGGACTTCCTTTCACAACAATTACTGCTGGGGTCTTTTGGGGTCTGTCTCTCCAGCTTTCTCTGCTGCAGTCTTTTGGGGTCTGTCTCTCCAGCTTTCTCTGCTGCAGTCTTTTGGGGTCTGTCTCTCCAGCTTTCTCTGCTGCAGTCTTTTGGGGTCAGTCTCTCCAGCTTTCTCTGCTGCAGTCTTTTGGGGTCTGTCTCTCCAGCTTTCTCTGCTGTAGTCTTTTGGGGTCTGTCTCTCCAGCTTTGCACATCTAGAGGTGACATTTTGCCCCTTCTTCTTTGCCCCCTCGCTCTCGCTCAGTGATTGGATGGAGACATCTGTGATCAGTAACTTTCACGTCTTGTCACAGATTCTCTGGGATTTGGGTCTGGACTGTGACTGCGCCGTTCACACACAGGAATATGCTCCGATCTAAACCCTCCATTGTAGCTCTGCCAGGATGTTTAGGGTCGTTGTCCTGCTGGAAGGTGAACCTACGCCCCGGGCTCAAGTCTTTTGCAACCTCTAACAGGTTTTCCTCCAGTATTGCCCTGAATTTAGCTACATCCATCTTCTCATCAAGTCTGACCCTGCCTCTGCTGAAGAAAAGCCTCCCCACAGCAGGATGCTGCCACCACCATGTGTGACGGTGGGGTTGGTGTTTTCAGGGTGATGTGCAGTGTAAGGCTGTGTGCCTACTCTGCGTTTTTTAAGCGTTTCCGCAGCGGCAATTCCGCTGCAGAAACGCTTAAAAAACGCATGGTAGAAGGTCTGAAAAGTTCCCCAATGATAATCCGCATGTGCTGTGCACATGCTGAGGAAATTTCCGCTGCGGATTATCACTGGGGAAAAATCCGCAGCACTACCAATTATTTTGCGTAATCGCGGCGTTTTCGCCGCCATTGATTTGCGTTGAATCGCTTAATATCCACATCACTACATGTGCACATGCGGATATCACACGGTTCAATGTGCAGATGGTACCCGGGTCTGGAGAAGAGGAGACTCTCCTCCAGACCCGGGTACCATAGTACCTGTAAAAAAATAATAATTTAAATAAAAAATATACATTACACTCACCTTCTGATGGCCCCCGGCCTCCATAGCGATGCATCCTGGCTTCCCGGCAGTTCGCAATGGTCTAAAAGAACCTTCCATGACGTCATTTAGTCATGTGACGGGTCACGCGACCGTTGACGTTGGCGGTCGCGTGACCCGTCACATGACTAAATGACGTCATGGAAGGTCCTTTTACACAACCGCGAGACACCAGGAAGACCGGACGCATCGGATAAGGAGACCGGGGGCCATCAGAAGGTGAGTGTAATGTTTTTTTTTTTCAATTTTTTACCATTTTTATTCTTTTTTTAACTAACTTGGTCACACTATATAAATCCATGCCGGTTGCATGTGGGCCATTAACTGCAAGCAAGATTTGTTATTTTCCACAAACCCCCCCAAAAAAAGTAATTTTCCTAACAAATTCATTCAAGGCCATGTTGCAAAAAATTAGTACACCTTCATGAAAGTCTTAGGAGTAAAGCTAAAATTTAGGCTACAAAATTCTAAGTAACAAGAATTCACACACAGGTAAGCTTAATACTTCGTAACCCCAGTGTCCTGCAGACAGGGACCCCCAGTGTCCTGCAGACAGGGACCCCAGTGTCCTGCAGACAGGGACCCCAGTGTCCTGCAGACAGGGACCCCAGTGTCCTGCAAACAGGGAGTTACGGTAAAAGAACCCATTACCAAAGAATCCCCTTCCTGTTTCATGCTGTCAGCAATAGCACCACGTGGAAGAGAAATGTCACAAGACCAAGAAAGATGAAGGTTCCAAGAAGATCAGCAAAGCTTCACTTATCAGTCAGATACTGGGGCAAAAGTGATGCTAAAATGTAACAAAGATGGAAGTGCAGCATCGCAGAGATGTCAAGGTGACCATGGATGATAGCACCTAACCAGGAGCATCTTCTGATGAGAAAAGTGGAAGAAAATCCACGTGGAAGTTTCCTGCAGCTATCTAAAGAAGTAGAACCGACAATAATACAAAACTCACATCTGCATTTCTGAAGAACAGGTGTCAGTGACTCAGTGGCCAAGTGTCTCCTGACAACTGAACACCTATGGGGAGTTCTAGAGATAAGTTGTCATCACTCTCCATGTGCACAACAGCGCCATTTCTCCCATTTTCCCTCTAGTTAAATCTGCCGCTCTCCCACTTCCCCTGTATTCACAGCAGCATTTCTACCATTTCCCCTGTAATCACAGCAGAGTTTCTCCCACTTCCCCCGTGGTCACAGCAGCATTTCTTCCATTTTCCCTGTAATCACAGCGGCATTTCTCCCTTTTTCCTTCTGGTCACAGCAGCATTTGTCACTTCCCCGGTAATCACAATAGCATTTCTCCCACTTCCCCTGTGGTCACAGCGGCATTTCTTCCACTTTTACTGTAGTCACAGCAGCATTTCTCCCACTTCCCCTGTGAGCACAGCGGCATTTCTCCCACTTCCCCTGTGAGCACAGCGGCATTTCTCCCACTTCCCCTGTGAGCACAGCGGCATTTCTCCCACTTCCCTGTGAGCACAGCGGCATTCCTCTCACTTTCTCTGTGAGCACAGCGGCATTCCTCTCACTTTCTCTGTGAGCACAGCGGCATTTCTGTCACTTCCCCTGTGAGCACAGCAGCATTTCTCCCACTTCCCCTGTGAGCACAGCGGCATTTCTCCCACTTCCCCTGTGAGCACAGCGGCATTTCTCCCACTTCCCCTGTGAGCACAGCGGCATTTCTCCCACTTCCCCTGTGAGCACAGCGGCAGTTTCTCCCACTTTTCCTGTGCTCACAGCGGCATTTCTCCCACTTTTCCTGTGCTCACAGCGGCATTTCTCCCACTTTCCCTGTGCTCACAGCGGCATTTCTCCCACTTTCCCTGTGCTCACAGCGGCATTTCTCCCACTTTCCCTGTGCTCACAGTGGCATTTCTCCCACTTTCCCTGTGCTCACAGTGGCATTTCTCTGACTTTCTCCTTTGGTCACAGCGGCATTTCTCCCACTTTTCCTGTGGTCACAGTAGCATTTCTCCCACTTTCCCTGTGCTCACAGCGGCATTTCTCTCACTTTCCCTGTGCTCACAGCAGCATTTCTCCCACTTTCCCTGTGCTCACAGCGGCATTTCTCCCACTTTTCCTGTGGTCACAGCGGCATTTCTCCCACTTTCCCTGTGCTCACAGCGGCATTTCTCCCACTTTTCCTGTGGTCACAGCGGCATTTCTCCCACTTTTCCTGTGCTCACAGCGGCATTTCTCCCACTTTCCCTGTGGTCACAGCGGCATTTCTCTGACTTTTCCTGTGGTCACAGGTGCATTTCTCCCACTTTCCCTGTGCTCACAGTGGCATTTCTCCCACTTTCCCTGTGCTCACAGCGGCATTTCTCCCACTTTCCCTGTGCTCACAGCGGCATTTCTCTCACTTTCCCTGTGCTCACAGCAGCATTTCTCCCACTTTCCCTGTGTTCACAATGGCATTTCTCCCACTTTTCCTGCAGTCACAGCAGCATTTCTCCCACTTTCCCTGTGCTCACAGCGGCATTTCTCCCACTTTTCCTGTAGTCACAGCAGCATTTCTCCCACTTTCCCTGTGCTCACAGTGGCATTTCTCCCACTTTTCCTGTGGTCACAGCGGCATTTCTCTCACTTTCCCCTTTGGTCACAGTGGCATTTCTCTGACTTTTCCTGTAGTCACAGCAGCATTTCTCCCACTTTCCCTGTGGTCACAGCGGCATTTCTCCCACTTTCCCTGTGCTCACAGCGGCATTTCTCCCACTTTCCCTGTGCTCACAGCGGCATTTCTCCCACTTTCCCTGTGCTCACAGTGGCATTTCTCCCATTTTCCCTGTAATCATAGCGGCATTTCTCCCTTTTTCCTTGTGGTCACAGCAGCATTTGTCACTTCCCCGGTAATCACAATAGCATTTCTGTCACTTCCCCTGTGGTCACAGCGGCATTTCTTCCACTTTTACTGTAGTCACAGCAGCATTTTTCCCACTTCCCCTGTGAGCACAGCGGCATTCCTCTCACTTTCTCTGTGAGCACAGCGGCATTTCTGTCACTTCCCCTGTGAGCACAGCGGCATTTCTCCCACTTCCCCTGTGAGCACAGCGGCATTTCTCCCACTTCCCCTGTGAGCACAGCGGCATTTCTCCCACTTCCCCTGTGAGCACAGCGGCATTTCTCCCACTTCCCCTGTGAGCACAGCGGCATTTCTCCCACTTCCCCTGTGAGCACAGCGGCAGTTTCTCCCACTTTCCCTGTGCTCACAGCGGCATTTCTCCCACTTTCCCTGTGCTCACAGTGGCATTTCTCCCACTTTCCTTGTGCTCACAGTGGCATTTCTCTGACTTTCCCCTTTGGTCACAGCGGCATTTCTCCCACTTTTCCTGTGGTCACAGTAGCATTTCTCCCACTTTCCCTGTGCTCACAGCGGCATTTCTCTCACTTTCCCTGTGCTCACAGCAGCATTTCTCCCACTTTCCCTGTGTTCACAGTGGCATTTCTCCCGCTTTTCCTGCAGTCACAGCAGCATTTCTCCCACTTTCCCTGTGCTCACAGCGGCGTTTCTCCCACTTTTCCTGTAGTCACAGCAGCATTTCTCCCACTTTCCCTGTGCTCACAGTGGCATTTCTCCCACTTTTCCTGTGGTCACAGCGGCATTTCTCGCACTTTCCCCTTTGGTCACAGTGGCATTTCTCTGACTTTTCCTGTAGTAACAGCAGCATTTCTCCCACTTTTCCTGTGCTCACAGCGGCATTTCTCCCACTTTCCCTGTGCTCACAGCGGCATTTCTCCCAATTTCCCTGTGCTCACAGTGGCATTTCTCCCACTTTTCCTGTGGTCACTGCGGCATTTCTCTGACTTTCCTCTTTGGTTACAGCGGCATTTCTCCCACTTTTCCTGTGGTCACAGCGGCATTTCTCCCACTTTCCCTGTGGTCACAGCGGCATTTCTTTGACTTTTCCTGTGGTCACAGGTGCATTTCTCCCACTTTCCCTGTGCTCACAGTGGCATTTCTCCCACTTTCCCTGTGCTCACAGCGGCATTTCTCCCACTTTCCCTGTGCTCACAGCGGCATTTCTCTAACTTTTCCTGTGCTCACAGTGGCATTTCTCCCACTTTTCCTGTGGTCACAGCAGCATTTCTCCCTCTTTCCTGTGGTCACAGTGGCATTTCTCCCACTTTTCCTGTGGTCACAGCGGCATTTCTCTCACTTTCCCCTTTGGTCACAGCGGCATTTCTCTAACTTTTCCTGTGCTCACAGTGGCATTTCTCCCACTTTTCCTGTGGTCACAGCAGCATTTCTCCCACTTTTCCTGTGGTCACAGCGGCATTTCTCCCACTTTTCCTGTGGTCACAGCGGCATTTCTCTCACTTTCCCCTTTGGTCACAGCGGCATTTCTCTCACTTTCCCCTTTGGTCACAGCAGCATTTCTCTCACTTTCCCCTTTGGTCACAGCGGCATTTCTCTGACTTTTCCTGTGGTCACAGTGGCATTTCTCCCACTTTTCCTGTGGTCACAGCAGCATTTCTCCCACTTTCCCTGTGCTCACAGAGGCATTTCTCCCACTTTCCCTGTGCTCACAGTGGCATTTCTCTGACTTTCCCCTTTGGTCACAGCGGCATTTCTCCCACTTTTCCTGTGGTCACAGTAGCATTTCTCCCACTTTCCCTGTGCTCACAGCGGCATTTCTCTCACTTTCCCTGTGCTCACAGCAGCATTTCTCCCACTTTCCCTGTGTTCACAGTGGCATTTCTCCCACTTTTCCTGCAGTCACAGCAGCATTTCTCCCACTTTCCCTGTGGTCACAGCGGCATTTCTCCCACTTTTCCTGTAGTCACAGCAGCATTTCTCCCACTTTCCCTGTGCTCACAGTGGCATTTCTCCCACTTTTCCTGTGGTCACAGCGGCATTTCTCTCACTTTCCCCTTTGGTCACAGCGGCATTTCTCTGACTTTTCCTGTAGTCACAGCAGCATTTCTCCCACTTTCCCTGTGGTCACAGCAGCATTTCTCCCACTTTCCCTGTGCTCACAGCGGCATTTCTCCCACTTTTCCTGTAGTCACAGCAGCATTTCTCCCACTTTCCCTGTGCTCACAATGGCATTTCTCCCACTTTTCCTGTGGTCACAGCGGCATTTCTCTCACTTTCCCCTTTGGTCACAGTGGCATTTCTCTGACTTTTCCTGTAGTCACAGCAGCATTTCTCCCACTTTCCCTGTAGTCACAGCGGCATTTCTCCCACTTTCCCTGTGCTCACAGCGGCATTTCTCCCACTTTCCCTGTGCTCACAGCGGCATTTCTCCCACTTTCCCTGTGCTCACAGTGGCATTTCTCCCATTTTCCCTGTAATCATAGCGGCATTTCTCCCTTTTTCCATGTGGTCACAGCAGCATTTGTCACTTCCCCAGTAATCACAATAGCATTTCTGTCACTTCCCCTGTGGTCACAGCGGCATTTCTTCCACTTTTACTGTAGTCACAGCAGCATTTCTCCCACTTTCCCTGTGGTCACTGCGGCATTCCTCTCACTTTTCCTGTGGTCACAGCGGCATTTCTCCCACTTTCCCTGTGGTCACAGCGGCATTTCTCCCACTTCCCCTGTGAGCACAGCGGCATTCCTCTCACTTTTCCTGTGGTCACAGCAGCATTTCTCCCACTTTCCCTGTGGTCACAGCGGCATTTCTCTGACTTTTCCTGTGGTCACAGGTGCATTTCTCCCACTTTCCCTGTGCTCACAGTGGCATTTCTCCCACTTTCCCTGTGCTCACAGCGGCATTTCTCCCACTTTCCCTGTGCTCACAGCGGCATTTCTCTCACTTTCCCTGTGCTCACAGCAACATTTCTCCCACTTTCCCTGTGTTCACAGTGGCATTTCTCCCACTTTTCCTGCAGTCACAGCAGCATTTCTCCCACTTTCCCTGTGCTCACAGCGGCATTTCTCCCACTTTTCCTGTAGTCACAGCAGCATTTCTCCCACTTTCCCTGTGCTCACAGTGGCATTTCTCCCACTTTTCCTGTGGTCACAGCGGCATTTCTCTCACTTTCCCCTTTGGTCACAGTGGCATTTCTCTGACTTTTCCTGTAGTCACAGCAGCATTTCTCCCACTTTCCCTGTGGTCACAGCGGCATTTCTCCCACTTTCCCTGTGCTCACAGCGGCATTTCTCCCACTTTCCCTGTGCTCACAGCGGCATTTCTCCCACTTTCCCTGTGCTCACAGTGGCATTTCTCCCATTTTCCCTGTAATCATAGCGGCATTTCTCCCTTTTTCCTTGTGGTCACAGCAGCATTTGTCACTTCCCCGGTAATCACAATAGCATTTCTGTCACTTCCCCTGTGGTCACAGCGGCATATCTTCCACTTTTACTGTAGTCACAGCAGCATTTTTCCCACTTCCCCTGTGAGCACAGCGGCATTCCTCTCACTTTCTCTGTGAGCACAGCGGCATTTCTGTCACTTCCCCTGTGAGCACAGCAGCATTTCTCCCACTTCCCCTGTGAGCACAGCGGCATTTCTCCCACTTCCCCTGTGAGCACAGCGGCATTTCTCCCACTTCCCCTGTGAGCACAGCGGCATTTCTCCCACTTCCCCTGTGAGCACAGCGGCATTTCTCCCACTTCCCCTGTGAGCACAGCGGCATTTCTCCCACTTCCCCTGTGAGCACAGCGGCATTTCTCCCACTTCCCCTGTGAGCACAGCGGCAGTTTCTCCCACTTTCCCTGTGCTCACAGCGGCATTTCTCCCACTTTCCCTGTGCTCACAGTGGCATTTCTCCCACTTTCCTTGTGCTCACAGTGGCATTTCTCTGACTTTCCCCTTTGGTCACAGCGGCATTTCTCCCACTTTTCCTGTGGTCACAGTAGCATTTCTCCCACTTTCCCTGTGCTCACAGCGGCATTTCTCTCACTTTCCCTGTGCTCACAGCAGCATTTCTCCCACTTTCCCTGTGTTCACAGTGGCATTTCTCCCACTTTTCCTGCAGTCACAGCAGCATTTCTCCCACTTTCCCTGTGCTCACAGCGGCGTTTCTCCCACTTTTCCTGTAGTCACAGCAGCATTTCTCCCACTTCCCTGTGCTCACAGTGGCATTTCTCCCACTTTTCCTGTGGTCACAGCGGCATTTCTCTCACTTTCCCCTTTGGTCACAGTGGCATTTCTCTGACTTTTCCTGTAGTAACAGCAGCATTTCTCCCACTTTCCCTGTGCTCACAGCGGCATTTCTCCCACTTTCCCTGTGCTCACAGCGGCATTTCTCCCAATTTCCCTGTGCTCACAGTGGCATTTCTCCCACTTTTCCTGTGGTCACTGCGGCATTTCTCTGACTTTCCTCTTTGGTTACAGCGGCATTTCTCCCACTTTTCCTGTGGTCACAGCGGCATTTCTCCCACTTTCCCTGTGGTCACAGCGGCATTTCTTTGACTTTTCCTGTGGTCACAGGTGCATTTCTCCCACTTTCCCTGTGCTCACAGTGGCATTTCTCCCACTTTCCCTGTGCTCACAGCGGCATTTCTCCCACTTTCCCTGTGCTCACAGCGGCATTTCTCTAACTTTTCCTGTGCTCACAGTGGCATTTCTCCCACTTTTCCTGTGGTCACAGCAGCATTTCTCCCTCTTTCCTGTGGTCACAGTGGCATTTCTCCCACTTTTCCTGTGGTCACAGCGGCATTTCTCTCACTTTCCCCTTTGGTCACAGCGGCATTTCTCTAACTTTTCCTGTGCTCACAGTGGCATTTCTCCCACTTTTCCTGTGGTCACAGCAGCATTTCTCCCACTTTTCCTGTGGTCACAGCGGCATTTCTCCCACTTTTCCTGTGGTCACAGCGGCATTTCTCTCACTTTCCCCTTTGGTCACAGCGGCATTTCTCTCACTTTCCCTTTTGGTCACAGCAGCATTTCTCTCACTTTCCCCTTTGGTCACAGCGGCATTTCTCTGACTTTTCCTGTGGTCACAGTGGCATTTCTCCCACTTTTCCTGTGGTCACAGCAGCATTTCTCCCACTTTTCCTGTGGTCACAGCAGCATTTCTCTCACTTTCCCCTTTGGTCACACCGGCATTTCTCCCACTTCCCCTGTGAGCACAGCAGCATTTCTCCCACTTTCCCTGTGCTCACAGCGGCATTTCTCTAACTTTTCCTGTGCTCACAGTGGCATTTCTCCCACTTTTCCTGTGGTCACAGCAGCATTTCTCCCTCTTTCCTGTGGTCACAGTGGCATTTCTCCCACTTTTCCTGTGGTCACAGCGGCATTTCTCTCACTTTCCCCTTTGGTCACAGCCGCATTTCTCTAACTTTTCCTGTGCTCACAGTGGCATTTCTCCCACTTTTCCTGTGGTCACAGCAGCATTTCTTCCACTTTTCCTGTGGTCACAGCGGCATTTCTCCCACTTTTCCTGTGGTCACAGCGGCATTTCTCTCACTTTCCCTTTTGGTCACAGCGGCATTTCTCTCACTTTCCCCTTTGGTCACAGCAGCATTTCTCTCACTTTCCCCTTTGGTCACAGCGGCATTTCTCTGACTTTTCCTGTGGTCACAGCGGCATTTCTCCCACTTTTCCTGTGGTCACAGCAGCATTTCTCCCACTTTTCCTGTGGTCACAGCAGCATTTCTCTAACTTTCCCCTTTGGTCACAGCGGCATTTCTTGCACTTCCCCTGTGAGCACAGCAGCATTTCTCCCACTTTCCCTGTGCTCACAGCGGCATTTCTCCCACTTTTCCTGTGCTCACAGCGGCATTTCTCCCACTTTTCCTGTGCTCACAGTGGCATTTCTCCCACTTTCCCTGTGCTCACAGCAGCATTTCTCCCACTTTCCCTGTGCTCACAGAGGCATTTCTCCCACTTTCCCTGTGCTCACAGTGGCATTTCTCTGACTTTCCCCTTTGGTCACAGCGGCATTTCTCCCACTTTTCCTGTGGTCACAGTAGCATTTCTCCCACTTTCCCTGTGCTCACAGCGGCATTTCTCTCACTTTCCCTGTGCTCACAGCAGCATTTCTCCCACTTTCCCTGTGTTCACAGTGGCATTTCTCCCACTTTTCCTGCAGTCACAGCAGCATTTCTCCCACTTTCCCTGTGCTCACAGCGGCATTTCTCCCACTTTTCCTGTAGTCACAGCAGCATTTCTCCCACTTTCCCTGTGCTCACAGTGGCATTTCTCCCACTTTTCCTGTGGTCACAGCGGCATTTCTCTCACTTTCCCCTTTGGTCACAGCGGCATTTCTCTGACTTTTCCTGTAGTCACAGCAGCATTTCTCCCACTTTCCCTGTGGTCACAGCAGCATTTCTCCCACTTTCCCTGTGCTCACAGCGGCATTTCTCCCACTTTTCCTGTAGTCACAGCAGCATTTCTCCCACTTTCCCTGTGCTCACAATGGCATTTCTCCCACTTTTCCTGTGGTCACAACGGCATTTCTCTCACTTTCCCCTTTGGTCACAGTGGCATTTCTCTGACTTTTCCTGTAGTCACAGCAGCATTTCTCCCACTTTCCCTGTGGTCACAGCGGCATTTCTCCCACTTTCCCTGTGCTCACAGCGGCATTTCTCCCACTTTCCCTGTGCTCACAGCGGCATTTCTCCCACTTTCCCTGTGCTCACAGTGGCATTTCTCCCATTTTCCCTGTAATCATAGCGGCATTTCTCCCTTTTTCCTTGTGGTCACAGCAGCATTTGTCACTTCCCCAGTAATCACAATAGCATTTCTGTCACTTCCCCTGTGGTCACAGCGGCATTTCTTCCACTTTTACTGTAGTCACAGCAGCATTTCTCCCACTTTCCCTGTGGTCACAGCGGCATTCCTCTCACTTTTCCTGTGGTCACAGCGGCATTTCTCCCACTTTCCCTGTGGTCACAGCGGCATTTCTCCCACTTCCCCTGTGAGCACAGCGGCATTCCTCTCACTTTTCCTGTGGTCACAGCAGCATTTCTCCCACTTTCCCTGTGGTCACAGCGGCATTTCTCTGACTTTTCCTGTGGTCACAGGTGCATTTCTCCCACTTTCCCTGTGCTCACAGTGGCATTTCTCCCACTTTCCCTGTGCTCACAGCGGCATTTCTCCCACTTTCCCTGTGCTCACAGCGGCATTTCTCTCACTTTCCCTGTGCACACAGCAACATTTCTCCCACTTTCCCTGTGTTCACAGTGGCATTTCTCCCACTTTTCCTGCAGTCACAGCAGCATTTCTCCCACTTTCCCTGTGCTCACAGCAACATTTCTCCCACTTTCCCTGTGTTCACAGTGGCATTTCTCCCACTTTTCCTGTAGTCACAGCAGCATTTCTCCCACTTTCCCTGTGCTCACAGAGGCATTTCTCCCACTTTTCCTGCGGTCACAGCGGCATTTCTCTCACTTTCCCCTTTGGTCACAGTGGCATTTCTCTGACTTTTCCTGTAGTCACAGCAGCATTTCTCCCACTTTCCCTGTGGTCACAGCGGCATTTCTCCCACTTTCCCTGTGCTCACAGCGGCATTTCTCCCACTTTCCCTGTGCTCACAGCGGCATTTCTCCCACTTTCCCTGTGCTCACAGTGGCATTTCTCCCATTTTCCCTGTAATCATAGCGGCATTTCTCCCTTTTTCCTTGTGGTCACAGCAGCATTTGTCACTTCCCCGGTAATCACAATAGCATTTCTGTCACTTCCCCTGTGGTCACAGCGGCATATCTTCCACTTTTACTGTAGTCACAGCAGCATTTTTCCCACTTCCCCTGTGAGCACAGCGGCATTCCTCTCACTTTCTCTGTGAGCACAGCGGCATTTCTGTCACTTCCCCTGTGAGCACAGCAGCATTTCTCCCACTTCCCCTGTGAGCACAGCGGCATTTCTCCCACTTCCCCTGTGAGCACAGCGGCATTTCTCCCACTTCCCCTGTGAGCACAGCGGCATTTCTCCCACTTCCCCTGTGAGCACAGCGGCATTTCTCCCACTTCCCCTGTGAGCACAGCGGCATTTCTCCCACTTCCCCTGTGAGCACAGTGGCATTTCTCCCACTTCCCCTGTGAGCACAGCGGCAGTTTCTCCCACTTTCCCTGTGCTCACAGCGGCATTTCTCCCACTTTCCCTGTGCTCACAGTGGCATTTCTCCCACTTTCCTTGTGCTCACAGTGGCATTTCTCTGACTTTCCCCTTTGGTCACAGCGGCATTTCTCCCACTTTTCCTGTGGTCACAGTAGCATTTCTCCCACTTTCCCTGTGCTCACAGCGGCATTTCTCTCACTTTCCCTGTGCTCACAGCAGCATTTCTCCCACTTTCCCTGTGTTCACAGTGGCATTTCTCCCACTTTTCCTGCAGTCACAGCAGCATTTCTCCCACTTTCCCTGTGCTCACAGCGGCGTTTCTCCCACTTTTCCTGTAGTCACAGCAGCATTTCTCCCACTTTCCCTGTGCTCACAGTGGCATTTCTCCCACTTTTCCTGTGGTCACAGCGGCATTTCTCTCACTTTCCCCTTTGGTCACAGTGGCATTTCTCTGACTTTTCCTGTAGTAACAGCAGCATTTCTCCCACTTTCCCTGTGCTCACAGCGGCATTTCTCCCACTTTCCCTGTGCTCACAGCGGCATTTCTCCCAATTTCCCTGTGCTCACAGTGGCATTTCTCCCACTTTTCCTGTGGTCACTGCGGCATTTCTCTGACTTTCCTCTTTGGTTACAGCGGCATTTCTCCCACTTTTCCTGTGGTCACAGCGGCATTTCTCCCACTTTCCCTCTGGTCACAGCGGCATTTCTTTGACTTTTCCTGTGGTCACAGGTGCATTTCTCCCACTTTCCCTGTGCTCACAGTGGCATTTCTCCCACTTTCCCTGTGCTCACAGCGGCATTTCTCCCACTTTCCCTGTGCTCACAGCTGCATTTCTCCCACTTTTCCTGTTCTCACAGCGGCATTTCTCCCACTTTCCCTGTGCTCACAGCGGCATTTCTCTAACTTTTTGTAACGGGTCCGGGAGGCGGAACCTCTGAGCTACTATACAAGGGGGCGGCCCTTGTAAGGGAGCGGGTGGCAGTCTCTGGGTGAACGGACAGGGAGTTACGGCAAGTGATCAGGGCAGTCTCTGGGTAAGGGGTAGGTACGACCTGTGATGGCAGAGCCTCCGGGTAGGCTAGCAGGCAGATGGTAGATGTGTGCTCCCAGGTGAGCAAGCGAGAGTCTCTGGAATAGCAGGTGGTCACGGCACGTGACGGCGGAACCTCCGGGCTGGCAGGCAGGTAGGTAACGGAGAAGCGCTCCCAGGTGAGCGGGCAAGAGTCTCTGGAATAGCTGGTGGTCACCGCACGTGACAACGGGACCTCCGGGCTGGCAAGCAGGCAGGTAACGGAGATGCGCTCCCAGGTGAGCGGGCAAGAGTCTCTGAGATAGCTGGTGGTCACAGCACGTGACAACGGAGCCTCCGGGCTGGCAAGCAGGCAGATAACGGAGAAGCGCTCCCAGGTGAGCGGGCAAGCTGGTCCATAGACAGACTGACCGGAGTAGTAAGGCAGACCGTCGGACCTCAGACTGGCAGACAGGTAACAAGTATTCAGGCAGGAATCAGGCAGGTAACTGGCAGGTAACTAGCAGGAAACTGGCAGGAAACTGGCAGGTAACTGGCAGGTAACTGGCAACGGGACCTGAGGGCTGAAGCACAGGTGAGACACAGGTGCAAACAACATTGCTCGGGCACCTCCATTTTGGAGGAGGTGCCTTATATATGATGAAGTCCTCCGGCCATTGGCCGGGGACTCCTTAGGACGGCGCGCGCGGCCCCTTTAAGAGGAGGGGAGCACGCGCGCGCGCCCTAAGCACAGGGGCCGGGAAGGAGCGCGCGCTGAGAGCAGAGCGGGAGGAGGACGCCGGGAAGGAGCGCGCGCTGACAGCAGAGCGGGGAGAGGACGCCGGGCACGGAGCAGAGCGGTGAGGGGAGCAGCGTCCCTGCCTAGCAGAGGGCAGGGACGCCAGCGCTACAGTACCCCCCCCTTTAGGCCCCCCCTTTTTTAGGCCAGACAGAAATTTAGCTAGGATGAGAGGGGCATGGATGTTCTCCCGGGGCTCCCACGTTCTCTCCTCAGGACCAAACCCCTTCCAATCTACCAGAAAAAAGGTCTTTCCTCTTACCCTTTTGGTGGCAAGAATGTTCTCTACCTCAAACTCGTCCTCAGCAGAAACCGGAGCAGGAGGCGTACCTGTAGACTTGGAAAAAGAGTTAAGCACCACAGGTTTGAGGAGAGACACATGGAAGGAGTTAGGGATCCGTAAGTTGGCCGGGAGTTTCAATTTATAGGCCACCGGGTTGATCTGACTGATGACCTCCAGTGGGCCGATGAACCGAGGCCCTAACTTATAGGAAGGGATCTTGAGCCGGACATATTTGGACGAGAGCCAGACTTTATCCCCAGGGCGGAATTGAGGAGGGTCCAGACGTTTTTTGTCAGCGTGTCTTTTCATACGCTCGGATGACAGAAGGAGTGCGGACCGGGTACTCTCCCATATGGAGGAAAATTTGTTAACAAGAGATTCCGCAGCCGGATTGTCCGCCGAGGTGGAGACGGGAAACGGGATCCGAGGATGCTGACCGTAGACTACAAAAAACGGGGATTTGGAGGAAGACTCGCTCTCGTGATTGTTGTACGAGAATTCGGCCCATGGCAGGAGATCCACCCAGTCAGAATGGTGGGCATTAACGAAGTGCCGAAGGTAACTGGTCAGGTTCTGATTGATCCGCTCCACTTGACCATTAGACTGTGGGTGGTAAGCGGAGGAGAAGTCCAGGGTGACGTCCAGCAATTTACAAGTGGCTCTCCAGAAACGGGAAGTGAACTGTACCCCACGATCCGACACGATGTGACGGGGCAGGCCATGAAGACGGAAGATGTGGCGGATAAAGTCTTTAGCCAGCTCGGGTGCAGACGGAAGACCTGGCAGTGGAATGAAGTGAGCCATCTTGGAGAAGCGGTCAGCGACCACCCAAATGACCGTACAACCGGCAGAGACGGGTAGATCAGTAATGAAGTCCATCGCTATATGCTGCCAGGGGGCAGCAGGTACTGGCAGAGGTAGGAGGCGGCCGGCCGGCAGGTGTCTCGGAACTTTGTTGCGGGCGCAGGACACACAGGCAGAAACAAAGTCTATTACATCCTTGTGCAGGTTAGGCCACCAGTAGTGCCGGGTAATAAGCTGGAGGGTCTTTTTCTGACCGGCGTGGCCAGCTAGTTTAGACGAATGACCCCAGTGTAGGATCTTCTCCCGATCAGGTACTGGTACGAACGTCTTACCAGGAGGAAGACGATTTAGACTCACGGGAGCCACCTGCATTACTCTGGCGGGATCGATGATATGTTTCGGATCCTCCTCGAGATCAGACACCAGAAAGGACCGAGACAAGGCGTCCGCCTTGACGTTTTTGTCAGCCGGGCGAAAATGAAGGACAAAATCAAAACGAGCAAAAAACAAGGACCACCGGGCTTGGCGCGGGTTAAGTCTCTGGGCATGCTGGAGGTAAGCCAAGTTCTTGTGGTCAGTGTAAATTATTACCGGGTGAAGAGCCCCCTCGAGCAGGTAACACCACTCCTCCAATGCCAGTTTGATGGCCAATAACTCTCGGTCTCCTATGGAATAGTTGCGCTCAGAGGAGGAGAAGAGTTTAGAGAAGAAGCCACAAGTTACCATCCTCCCGGAAGATGATTTTTGAGTAAGTACCGCTCCGGCTCCAGAGGAGGAGGCGTCAACTTCCAGGAAGAACTGCTTGTTGCCATCTGGGCGATGCAGCACCGGGGCGGAAGAGAAGGCCTGTTTAAGGGAAAGAAAGGCCTCCTCTGCTTCGGGTGGCCACTCTTTGGGATTAGTACCTTTACGGGTGAGCGCAGAAATTGGGGCCGTCCGGGAAGAGAAGTGTGGTATGAAGAGGCGGTAGTAGTTGGCGAAGCCCAGGAATCGCTGAATGGCCTTCAACCCCTCCGGTCGGGGCCATTTCTCGATGGCAGACAGTTTCTCAGGATCCATTTGTAGGCCGGTCTGAGAGATAATGTAGCCCAGAAACGGAAGCGAGGTCTGCTCAAAGAGGCACTTCTCAAATTTAGCGTAGAGATGGTTCTGCCTTAGCCTGAGCAGGACCTGACGAACGTCCCTCCGGTGAGTCTGGAGATCCGGAGAGAAGACCAAGATGTCGTCCAGGTACACCACTACGCAGGAGTAGAGAAGGTCCCGGAAGATGTCATTGACCAACTCTTGAAAGACGGCAGGAGCGTTACAGAGACCAAAGGGCATTACCAGGTATTCATAGTGGCCGTCCCGGGTGTTGAATGCCGTCTTCCATTCATCCCCCTGACGAATACGAACCAGGTTGTACGCCCCACGAAGGTCCAGTTTGGTGAAGATCCTAGCCCCCCTCAGGCGATCAAATAATTCTGGAATGAGCGGAAGGGGGTACTTATTCTTCACCGTGATCAGGTTTAGGCCTCTATAGTCTATACAGGGACGGAGAGAGCCGTCCTTCTTTTTGACGAAAAAGAAGCCTGCTCCCGCCGGGGAGGTAGATTTCCGGATGAATCCTCTGGCCAGATTCTCCTCAATATATTCGGACATTGACCGGGTCTCAGCAGCGGATAAAGGATAGATACGCCCACGGGGAGGAGTAGTACCGGGTAGCAGATCGATGGGACAGTCGTATGGTCTATGTGGTGGTAATGTCTCTGCCTCCTTTTTATTAAAGACATCTGCATAAGACCAATAAGGAATCGGAAGTCCAGGTAGATTAGCTGGGGTAGGAGAGGGACGGACGGGATGGACGGGAACCAGGCAGGTTTTATGACAGTCTTGTCCCCAGCGAAGGACCTCTCCGGTTTGCCAGTCTAGCACGGGTGCATGTCTCTGGAGCCAGGGCAGACCTAGCAAGAGGGCGTGAGAGAGTCCAGGCAGAACATGAAAGGAGATACTTTCAGAATGCAGCATTCCCACCTGCAGGGTAATGGATTCGGTGATGAGTTGAATGGGGCGAGGTAAGAGGCCCCCATCCACGGCAGCGACAGACAAGGGTACAGCCAGAGGTTTGGTGGGGATGCGGTATTTCTCAACCAGGGACTGTGAAATAAGGTTCCCGGCTGCTCCAGAGTCAAGTTGGGCTAGTTCGAAATAACGGTTCTCCCCGTAGATGATCGAAACTGACAACAGCAGGGATGGAGAGGATTTATTCTTGTCTAGGTGGACCTCTCTGAGCGAACCTAGACACAGGCGTTTCCCGACCTCTCCGGGCAGGCACGGATCCGGTGCTCCTTACTGCCACAGTAGAAGCAGCTCCCCTCGGCACGGCGTGAGTCCTGACGGGTTTTGACCATCTTGGTCTGGTCGACCTGCATAGGCTCAGGAGAGTGTACCTGGGGAGAGATGGAGGGAATGGCGGGTTTCTGGAAAGTAGGAGCTAAACGTGGAATCCTTCTCTCACGGGTGACCTCTTTGGCACGCTCCTGGAACCGTAGGTCAATCCGGGTGGCAAGGGTTATTAGATCATCGAGAGAGGTAGGAATGTCCCGACCAGCAAGTTCATCTTTAATACGACCGGACAGACCCTCCCAGAAGACGGATACCAGAGCGTCGTTATCCCAGGCCAGCTCCGAGGCAAGGGTGCGGAACCGTATGGCATATTGGCCCACGGTGAGACCCTCCTGACGGAGGCGTAGCAGAGAGGATGCGGATGAGGTCTTCCGTCCGGGTTCGTCGAAGACTTTCCGGAAAGCCGAGAGAAAAGCAGGCAAGTTGGACACCAGGGGGTCTCCTCTCTCCCATAGAGGATTTAGCCAGGCCAGGGCCTCCCCGGTGAGATGGGACATGATAAAGGCAATTTTGGCCCGGTCGGAATTAAACTGATGGGACAAAAGTTCAAAGTGCAGGGTGCACTGATTTATGAAGCCCCGAGCCTGGACGGAGTCGCCTCCGAAGCGAGGAGGTGCAGACAGCCGGGGACCGGGATAGGTTACCATGGTATTAGTGGGTAGCGGAGCTGCCGGGTTGCGAGTCATGGTACTGGCAGTGGCTGCAGGTGGTGCAGTCAGAGTGTCCAGGCGAGTATTGACATTCCGCAGGTGACCCAGGATGGACTCCTGTTGGGACCTTTGACGGGACAGTTCATGACACAGGTCCGTGAGCGAGGGAGCTTGGGTGCCACCGGGTTCCATGGCCCGAGCAAACTGTAACGGGTCCGGGAGGCGGAACCTCTGAGCTACTATACAAGGGGGCGGCCCTTGTAAGGGAGCGGGTGGCAGTCTCTGGGTGAACGGACAGGGAGTTACGGCAAGTGATCAGGGCAGTCTCTGGGTAAGGGGTAGGTACGACCTGTGATGGCAGAGCCTCCGGGTAGGCTAGCAGGCAGATGGTAGATGTGTGCTCCCAGGTGAGCAAGCGAGAGTCTCTGGAATAGCAGGTGGTCACGGCACGTGACGGCGGAACCTCCGGGCTGGCAGGCAGGTAGGTAACGGAGAAGCGCTCCCAGGTGAGCGGGCAAGAGTCTCTGGAATAGCTGGTGGTCACAGCACGTGACAACGGGACCTCCGGGCTGGCAAGCAGGCAGGTAACGGAGATGCGCTCCCAGGTGAGCGGGCAAGAGTCTCTGAGATAGCTGGTGGTCACAGCACGTGACAACGGAGCCTCCGGGCTGGCAAGCAGGCAGATAACGGAGAAGCGCTCCCAGGTGAGCGGGCAAGCTGGTCCATAGACAGACTGACCGGAGTAGTAAGGCAGACCGTCGGACCTCAGACTGGCAGACAGGTAACAAGTATTCAGGCAGGAATCAGGCAGGTAACTGGCAGGTAACTAGCAGGAAACTGGCAGGAAACTGGCAGGTAACTGGCAGGTAACTGGCAACGGGACCTGAGGGCTGAAGCACAGGTGAGACACAGGTGCAAACAACATTGCTCGGGCACCTCCATTTTGGAGGAGGTGCCTTATATATGATGAAGTCCTCCGGCCATTGGCCGGGGACTCCTTAGGACGGCGCGCGCGGCCCCTCTAAGAGGAGGGGAGCACGCGCGCGCGCGCCCTAAGCACAGGGGCCGGGAAGGAGCGCGCGCTGAGAGCAGAGCGGGAGGAGGACGCCGGGAAGGAGCGCGCGCTGACAGCAGAGCGGGGAGAGGACGCCGGGCACGGAGCAGAGCGGTGAGGGGAGCAGCGTCCCTGCCTAGCAGAGGGCAGGGACGCCAGCGCTACACTTTTCCTGTGCTCACAGTGGCATTTCTTCCACTTTTCCTGTGGTCACAGCAGCATTTCTCCCTCTTTCCTGTGGTCACAGCGGCATTTCTCCCACTTTTCCTGTGGTCACAGCGGCATTTCTCCCACTTTTCCTGTGGTCACAGCGGCATTTCTCTCACTTTCCCCTTTGGTCACAGCGGCATTTCTCTCACTTTCCCCTTTGGTCACAGCGGCATTTCTCTGACTTTTCCTGTGTTCACAGCGGCATTTCTCCCACTTTTCCTGTGGTCACAGCAGCATTTCTCCCACTTTTCCTGTGGTCACAGCAGCATTTCTCTCACTTTCCCCTTTGGTCACAGCGGCATTTCTCCCACTTCCCCTGTGAGCACAGCAGCATTTCTCCCACTTTCCCTGTGCTCACAGCGGCATTTCTCCCACTTTTCCTGTGCTCACAGCGGCATTTCTCCCACTTTTCCTGTGCTCACAGTGGCATTTCTCCCACTTTCCCTGTGCTCACAGCAGCATTTCTCCCACTTTCCCTGTGCTCACAGTGGCATTTCTCCCACTTTCCCTGTGCTCACAGTGGCATTTCTCTGACTTTCCCCTTTGGTCACAGCGGCATTTCTCCCACTTTTCCTGTGGTCACAGTAGCATTTCTCCCACTTTCCCTGTGCTCACAGCGGCATTTCTCTCACTTTCCCTGTGCTCACAGCAGCATTTCTCCCACTTTCCCTGTGTTCACAGTGGCATTTCTCCCACTTTTCCTGCAGTCACAGCAGCATTTCTCCCACTTTCCCTGTGCTCACAGCGGCATTTCTCCCACTTTTCCTGTAGTCACAGCAGCATTTCTCCCACTTTCCCTGTGCTCACAGTGGCATTTCTCCCACTTTTCCTGTGGTCACAGCGGCATTTCTCTCACTTTCCCCTTTGGTCACAGTGGCATTTCTCTGACTTTTCCTGTAGTCACAGCAGCATTTCTCCCACTTTCCCTGTGCTCACAGCGGCATTTCTCCCACTTTCCCTGTGCTCACAGCGGCATTTCTCCCAATTTCCCTGTGCTCACAGTGGCATTTCTCCCACTTTTCCTGTGGTCACTGCGGCATTTCTCTGACTTTCCCCTTTGGTCACAGCGGCATTTCTCCCACTTTTCCTGTGGTCACAGCGGCATTTCTCCCACTTTCCCTGTGGTCACAGCGGCATTTCTCTGACTTTTCCTGTGGTCACAGGTGCATTTCTCCCACTTTCCCTGTGCTCACAGTGGCATTTCTCCCACTTTCCCTGTGCTCACAGCGGCATTTCTCCCACTTTCCCTGTGCTCACAGCGGCATTTCTCCCACTTTTCCTGTTCTCACAGCGGCATTTCTCCCACTTTCCCTGTGCTCACAGCGGCATTTCTCTGACTTTTCCTGTGCTCACAGCGGCATTTCTCTGACTTTTCCTGTGGTCACAGCGGCATTTCTCCCACTTTCCTGTGGTCACAGCGGCATTTCTCCCACTTTTCCTGTGGTCACAGCAGGATTTCTCCCACTTTCCTGTGGTCACAGCGGCATTTCTCCCACTTTTCCTGTGGTCACAGTGGCATTTCTCTCACTTTCCCCTTTGGTCACAGCGGCATTTCTCTCACTTTCCCCTTTGGTCACAGCAGTATTTCTCTCACTTTCCCCTTTGGTCACAGCGGCATTTCTCTGACTTTTCCTGTGGTCACAGCGGCATTTCTCTGACTTTTCCTGTGGTCACAGCAGCATTTCTCCCACTTCCCCTGTGAGCACAGCAGCATTTCTCCCACTTTCCCTGTGCTCACAGCGGCATTTCTCCCACTTTTCCTGTGCTCACAGCGGCATTTCTCCCTCTTTCCCTGTGCTCACAGCGGCATTTCTCCCACTTTCCCTGTGCTCACAGCGGCATTTCTCACACTTTCCCTGTGCTCACAGCGGCATTTCTCCCACTTTTTCTGTTCTCACAGCGGCATTTCTCCCACTTTCCCTGTGATCACAGCGGCATTTCTCTCACTTTCCCTGTGCTCACAGCAGCATTTCTCCCACTTTCCATGTGTTCACAGTGGCATTTCTCCCACTTTTCCTGCAGTCACAACAGCATTTCTCCCACTTTCCCTGTGCTCACAGCGGCATTTCTCCCACTTTTCCTGTAGTCACAGCAGCATTTTTCCCACTTTCCCTGTGCTCACAGTGGCATTTCTCCCACTTTTCCTGTGGTCACAGCGGCATTTCTCTCACTTTCCCCTTTGGTCACAGTGGCATTTCTCTGACTTTTCCTGTAGTCACAGCAGCATTTCTCCCACTTTCCCTGTGCTCACAGCGGCATTTCTCCCACTTTCCCTGTGCTCACAGCGGCATTTCTCCCAATTTCCCTGTGCTCACAGTGGCATTTCTCCCACTTTTCCTGTGGTCACTGCGGCATTTCTCTGACTTTCCCCTTTGGTCACAGCGGCATTTCTCCCACTTTTCCTGTGGTCACAGCGGCATTTCTCCCACTTTTCCTGTGCTCACAGCGGCATTTCTCCCTCTTTCCCTGTGCTCACAGCGGCATTTCTCCCACTTTCCCTGTGCTCACAGCGGCATTTCTCACACTTTCCCTGTGCTCACAGCGGCATTTCTCCCACTTTTTCTGTTCTCACAGCGGCATTTCTCCCACTTTCCCTGTGATCACAGCGGCATTTCTCTCACTTTCCCTGTGCTCACAGCAGCATTTCTCCCACTTTCCATGTGTTCACAGTGGCATTTCTCCCACTTTTCCTGCAGTCACAACAGCATTTCTCCCACTTTCCCTGTGCTCACAGCGGCATTTCTCCCACTTTTCCTGTAGTCACAGCAGCATTTCTCTCACTTTCCCTGTGCTCACAGTGGCATTTCTCCCACTTTTCCTGCAGTCACAACAGCATTTCTCCCACTTTCCCTGTGCTCACAGCGGCATTTCTCCCACTTTTCCTGTAGTCACAGCAGCATTTCTCTCACTTTCCCTGTGCTCACAGTGGCATTTCTCCCACTTTCCATGTGTTCACAGTGGCATTTCTCCCACTTTTCCTGCAGTCACAACAGCATTTCTCCCACTTTCCCTGTGCTCACAGCGGCATTTCTCCCACTTTTCCTGTAGTCACAGCAGCATTTTTCCCACTTTCCCTGTGCTCACAGTGGCATTTCTCCCACTTTCCCTGTGCTCACAGCGGCATTTCTCCCACTTTTCCTGTAGTCACAGCAGCATTTCTCCCACTTTCCCTGTGCTCACAGCGGCATTTCTCCCAATTTCCCTGTGCTCACAGTGGCATTTCTCCCACTTTTCCTGTGGTCACTGCGGCATTTCTCTGACTTTCCCCTTTGGTCACAGCGGCATTTCTCCCACTTTTCCTGTGGTCACAGCGGCATTTCTCCCACTTTTCCTGTGGTCACAGCGGCATTTCTCTGACTTTTCCTGTGGTCACAGCGGCATTTCTCTCACTTTCCCCTTTGGTCACAGCGGCATTTCTCTGACTTTTCCGTGGTCACAGCGGCATTTCTCCCACTTTTCCTGTGGTCACAGCGGCATTTCTCCCACTTTCCCTCCTTGGAGAGCAGAGAACAGACACAAGTGTCGGGGACCCATTTACTGCTCACCATAGTGGGTTTATTCCGGCTTTCCGTGCCCCCTTAACACGTAGGCACCCACCCTTATAATCCCTAATTCATCCACATCTCCCAAGAAAATCCGGGTGATAACCGGCTAAGAGCTGTGGCTGTAGTCGGGCATCAGACAATGATTCGCTTCCTATTCTCCAGGAAAGGAAGGGTTAAGGGAAAACTAATTGTGGAAACTAATTTCCCATCGGACGCTCCTGGAGGATGGAGAGTAGTTCATTACGGCCGCGGCTGCTGACTCCCATAATCAATGGACGCCATTAATTCTGCTGATGGGGACGAGGCTTAATGAGAGTTATGTCCTGCTCCGCCGGAGACCAGGAATAAGGGACTGCGGCAGAGAGCAGGAAGGGGTATCACACCAGCTTAGATACGCCGCAGTGCCACACAGGAGAGGATTAGATACACGGCTCAGCAGACAGTATCACACAGGATGGGATTAGATACACAGCTCAGCAGAAAGTATCACACAGGATAGGATTAGATACACGGCTCAGCAGACAGTATCACACAGGAGAGGATTAGATACACGGCTCAGCAGACAGTATCACACAGGAGAGGATTAGATACACGGCTCAGCAGACAGTATCACACAGGAGAGGATTAGATACACGGCTCAGCAGACAGTATCACACAGGATAGGATTAGATACACGGCTCAGCAGACAGTATCACACAGGATAGGATTAGATACACGGCTCAGCAGACAGTATCACACAGGATAGGATTAGATACACGGCTCAGCAGACAGTATCACACAGGATAGGATTAGATACACGGCTCAGCAGACGGTATCACACAGGAGAGGATTAGATACACGGCTCAGCAGACAGTATCACACAGGATGGGATTAGATACACGGCTCAGCAGACAGTATCACACAGGAGAGGATTAGATACACGGCTCAGCAGACAGTATCACACAGGAGAGGATTAGATACACGGCTCAGCAGACAGTATCACACAGGAGAGGATTAGATACACGGCTCAGCAGACAGTATCACACAGGAGAGGATTAGATACACAGCTCAGCAGACTGTATCACACAGGAGAGGATTAGATACACGGCTCAGCAGACAGTATCACACAGGATAGGATTAGATACACGGCTCAGCAGACAGTATCACACAGGAGAGGATTAGATACACGGCTCAGCAGACAGTATCACACAGGAGAGGATTAGATACACGGCTCAGCAGACAGTATCACACAGGATAGGATTAGATACACGGCTCAGTAGTCAGTGTCACACAGGAGAGGATTAGATACACGGCTCAGCAGACAGTATCACACAGGAGAGGATTAGATACACGGCTCAGCAGATAGTATCACACAGGAGAGGATTAGATACACGGCTCAGCAGACGGTATCACACAGGAGAGGATTAGATACACGGCTCAGCAGACAGTATCACACAGGAGAGGATTAGATACACGGCTCAGCAGACAGTATCACACAGGAGAGGATTAGATACACGGCTCAGCAGACGGTATCACACAGGAGAGGATTAGATACACAGCTCAGCAGACAGTATCACACAGGAGAGGATTAGATACACGGCTCAGCAGACTATCACACAGGAGAGGATTAGATACACGGCTCAGCAGACAGTATCACACAGGAGAGGATTAGATACACGGCTCAGCAGATAGTATCACACAGGATCGGGTTAGATACACGGCTCAGCAGACAGTATCACACAGGAGAGGATTAGATACACGGCTCAGCAGACATTATCACACAGGAGAGGATTAGATACACAGCTCAGCAGACAGTATCACACAGGAGAGGATTAGACACACGGCTCAGCAGACAGTATCACACAGGAGAGGATTAGATACACAGCTCAGCAGACAGTATCACACAGGAGAGGATTAGATACACGGCTCAGCAGATAGTATCACACAGGAGAGGATTAGATACACGGCTCAGCAGACAGTATCACACAGGAGAGGATTAGATACACGGCTCAGCAGACAGTATCACACAGGAGAGGATTAGACACACGGCTCAGCAGACAGTATCACACAGGACAGGATTAGATACACGGCTCAGCAGACAGTATCACACAGGAGAGGATTAGATACACGGCTCAGCAGACAGTATCACACAGGATAGGATTAGATACACGGCTCAGTAGACAGTATCACACAGGAGAGGATTAGATACACGGCTCAGCAGACAGTATTACACAGGATAGGATTAGATACACGGCTCAGCAGACAGTATCACACAGGAGAGGATTAGATACACGGCTCAGCAGACAGTATCACACAGGATAGGATTAGATACACGGCTCAGCAGACAGTATCACACAGGAGAGGATTAGATACACGGCTCAGCAGACAGTATCACACAGGAGAGGATTAGACACACGGCTCAGCAGACAGTATCACACAGGAGAGGATTAGATACACAGCTCAGCAGACAGTATCACACAGGAGAGGATTAGATACACGGCTCAGCAGACAGTATCACACAGGAGAGGATTAGATACACGGCTCAGCAGACAGTATCACACAGGAGAGGATTAGATACACGGCTCAGCAGACAGTATCACACAGGAGAGGATTAGATACACAGCTCAGCAGATGGTATCACACAGGAGAGGATTAGACACACGGCTCAGCAGACAGTATCACACAGGAGAGGATCAGATACACGGCTCAGCAGACAGTATCACACAGGAGAGGATTAGATACACGGCTCAGCAGACAGTATCACACAGGATAGGATTAGATACACGGCTCAGCAGACAGTATCACACAGGAGAGGATTAGATACACAGCTCAGCAGACAGTATCACACAGGAGAGGATTAGATACACGGCTCAGCAGACAGTATCACACAGGAGAGGATTAGATACACGGCTCAGCAGACAGTATCACACAGGAGAGGATTAGATACACGGCTCAGCAGACAGTATCACACAGGAGAGGATTAGATACACAGCTCAGCAGACAGTATCACACAGGACAGGATTAGATACACAGCTCAGCAGACAGTATCACACAGGATCGGGTTAGATACACGGCTCAGCAGACAGTATCACACAGGAGAGGATCAGATACACGGCTCAGCAGACAGTATCACACAGGAGAGGATTAGATACACGGCTCAGCAGACAGTATCACACAGGATAGGATTAGATACACGGCTCAGCAGACAGTATCACACAGGAGAGGATTAGATACACAGCTCAGCAGACAGTATCACACAGGAGAGGATTAGATACACGGCTCAGCAGACAGTATCACACAGGAGAGGATTAGATACACGGCTCAGCAGACAGTATCACACAGGAGAGGATTAGATACACAGCTCAGCAGACAGTATCACACAGGACAGGATTAGATACACAGCTCAGCAGACAGTATCACACAGGAGAGGATTAGACACACGGCTCAGCAGACAGTATCACACAGGAGAGGATTAGATACACGGCTCAGCAGACAGTATCACACAGGAGAGGATCAGATACACGGCTCAGCAGACAGTATCACACAGGAGAGGATTAGATACACGGCTCAGCAGACAGTATCACACAGGATAGGATTAGATACACGGCTCAGCAGACAGTATCACACAGGATAGGATTAGATACACGGCTCAGCAGACAGTATCACACAGGATAGGATTAGATACACGGCTCAGCAGACAGTATCACACAGGATAGGATTAGATACACGGCTCAGCAGACGGTATCACACAGGAGAGGATTAGATACACGGCTCAGCAGACAGTATCACACAGGAGAGGATTAGATACACGGCTCAGCAGACAGTATCACAAAGGATAGGATTAGATACACGGCTCAGCAGACAGTATCACACAGGATAGGATTAGATACACGGCTCAGCAGACATTATCACACAGGAGAGGATTAGATACATGGCTCAGCGGACAGTATCACACAGGAGAGGATTAGATACACGGCTCAGCAGACAGTATCACACAGGACAGGATTAGATACACGGCTCAGCAGACAGTATCACACAAGATAGGATTAGATACACGGCTCAGCAGACATTATCACACAGGATAGGATTAGATACACGCCTCAGCAGACAGTATCACACAGGAGAGGATTAGATACACGGCTCAGCAGACAGTATCACACAGGAGAGGATTAGATACACGGCTCAGCAGACAGTATCACACAGGAGAGGATTAGATACACGGCTCAGCAGACAGTATCACACAGGAGAGGATTAGATACGCTGCTCAGCAGACAGTATCACACAGGAGAGGATTAGATACACGGCTCAGCAGATAGTATCACACAGGATCGGGTTAGATACACGGCTCAGCAGACAGTATCACACAGGAGAGGATTAGATACACGGCTCAGCAGACAGTATCACACTGGAGAGGATTAGATACACAGCTCAGCAGACAGTATTACACAGGAGAGGATTAGATACACGGCTCAGCAGATAGTATCACACAGGATCGGGTTAGATACACGGCTCAGCAGACAGTATCACACAGGAGAGGATTAGATACACGGCTCAGCAGACAGTATCACACTGGAGAGGATTAGATACACAACTCAGCAGACAGTATCACACAGGAGAGGATTAGATACACGGCTCAGCAGACAGTATCACACAGGAGAGGATTAGATACACGGCTCAGCAGACAGTATCACACAGGATCGGGTTAGATACACGGCTCAGCAGACAGTATCACACAGGAGAGGATTAGATACACAGCTCAGCAGACAGTATCACACAGGAGAGGATTAGATACACGGCTCAGCAGACAGTATCACACAGGAGAGGATTAGATACACGGCTCAGCAGACAGTATCACACAGGAGAGGATTAGATACACGGCTCAGCAGACAGTATCACACAGGAGAGGATTAGATACACGGCTCACCAGACCGTATCACACAGGATAGGATTAGATACACGGCTCAGCAGACAGTATCACACAGGAGAGGATTAGATACACGGCTCAGCAGACAGTATCACACAGGATAGGATTAGATACACGGCTCAGCAGACAGTATCACACAGGAGAGGATTAGATACACGGCTCAGCAGACAGTATCACACAGGAGAGGATTAGATACACGGCTCAGCAGACAGTATCACACAGGAGAGGATTAGATACACGGCTCAGCAGACAGTATCACACAGGAGAGGATTAGATACACGGCTCAGCAGACAGTATCACACAGGAGAGGATTAGATACACGGCTCAGCAGACAGTATCACACAGGAGAGGATTAGATACACGGCTCAGCAGACAGTATCACACAGGAGAGGATTAGATACACGGCTCAGCAGACAGTATCACACAGGAGAGGATTAGATACGCGGCTCAGCAGACAGTATCACACAGGACAGGATTAGATACGCGGCTCAGCAGACAGTATCACACAGGATAGAATTAGATACACGGCTCAGCAGACAGTATCACACAGGAGAGGATGAGATACACGGATCAGCAGACAGTATCACACAGGATAGGATTAGATACACGGCTCAGCAGATAGTATCACACAGGATCGGGTTAGATACACGGCTCAGCAGACAGTATCACACAGGAGAGGATTAGATACACGGCTCAGCAGACAGTATCACACAGGAGAGGATTAGATACACAACTCAGCAGACAGTATCACACAGGAGAGGATTAGATACACAGCTCAGCAGACAATATCACACAGGAGAGGATTAGATACACGGCTCAGCAGACAGTATCACACAGGAGAGGATTAGATACACGGCTCAGCAGACAGTATCACACAGGAGAGGATTAGATACACGGCTCAGCAGACAGTATCACACAGGAGAGGATTAGATACACGGCTCAGCAGACAGTATCACACAGGAGAGGATTAGATACACGGCTCAGCAGACAGTATCACACAGGAGAGGATTAGATACGCGGCTCAGCAGACAGTATCACACAGGACAGGATTAGATACACGGCTCAGCAGACAGTATCACACAGGATAGAATTAGATACACGGCTCAGCAGACAGTATCACACAGGAGAGGATGAGATACACGGATCAGCAGACAGTATCACACAGGAGAGGATGAGATACACGGCTCAGCAGACAGTATCACATAGGAGAGGATTAGATACACGGCTCAGCAGACAGTATCACACAGGATAGGATTAGATACACGGCTCAGCAGACAGTATCACACAGGAGAGGATTAGATACACGGCTCAGCAGACAGTATCACACAGGATATGATTTAATACACGGCTCAGCAGACAGTATCACACAGGATAGGATTAGATACACGGCTCAGCAGACAGTATCACACAGGAGAGGATGAGATACACGGCTCAGCAGACAGTATCACACAGGAGAGGATTAGATACACGGTTCAGCAGACAGTATCACACAGTAGAGGATTAGATACACAGCTCAGCAGACAGTATCACACAGGAGAGGATTAGATACACGGCTCAGCAGACGGTATCACACAGGAGAGGATTAGATACACGGCTCAGCAGACGGTATCACACAGGAGAGGATTAGATACACGGCTCAGCAGACAGTATCACACAGGATAGGATTAGATACACGGCTCAGCAGACAGTATCACACAGGAGAGGATTAGATACACGGCTCAGCAGACAGTATGAGGAGAGCATTAGATACACGACTCATAAGACAGTATCACACATGATGGGATTAGATACACGGCTCAGTATACAGTATGAGGACAGGCTTAGATACACGGCTCATTATAC
The DNA here is from genome assembly GCF_046119375.1 of Phyllobates terribilis. Classification (NCBI taxonomy): domain Eukaryota; kingdom Metazoa; phylum Chordata; class Amphibia; order Anura; family Dendrobatidae; genus Phyllobates; species Phyllobates terribilis. The sequence continues at coordinate 192,271,918 of NW_027362770.1, read as the reverse complement.
AGTACGAGGATAGGCTTAGATACCGCTCCCCTCCGCACAGTAATGTATCGCACATTGTGGCGCTGTATATCGGGTGATCTCTTCCTTCCTCTCTGGGGATGTCGGCTCTTTCCTTCCTCCTCTCTCATTATCTTCCTCGCCATTGTTGCCTTTACTCCTCCCAGAAATAAATCTCCAGCTCTGGCACTTTTTTCTTCCATCAGCTTCTGGGACAGTTGGGTGACGACCATTACACTCACTGTTACAGGTGACGGAGGTGTCACCCAGCTTTCCAGGCCCCTGAGCGGCTGTGTGATTACAGGTGGCGGAGGTGTCACCCAGCTTTCCAGGCTCCTGAGCGGCTGTGTGATTACAGGTGACAGAGGTGTCACCCAGCTTTGCTGGCCCCTGAGCGGCTGTGTGATTACAGGTGACCGAGGTGTCATCCAGCTTTCCAGGCTCCTGAGTGTCCGTGTGATTACAGGTGACGGAGGTGTCACCCAGCTTTCCAGGCTCCTGAGCGTCCGTGTGATTACAGGTGACCGAGGTGTCATTCAGCTTTCCAGGCTCCTGAGCGTCCGTGTGATTACAGGTGACGGGGGTGTCACCCAGCTTTCCAGGCTCCTGAGCGTCCGTGTGATTACAGGTGACCGAGGTGTCATTCAGCTTTCCAGGCTCCTGAGCGTCCGTGTGATTACAGGTGACGGAGGTGTCATCCAGCTTTCCAGGCTCCTGAGAGTCCATGTGATTACAGGTGGAGGAGGTGTCACCCAGCTTTCCAGGCTCCTGAGCGGCTGTGTGATTACAGGTGATGGAGGTGTCACCCAGCTTTCCAGGCCCCTGAGCGGCTGTGTGATTACAGGTGACCGAGGTGTCATCCAGCTTTCCAGGCTCCTGAGCGTCCGTGTGATTACAGGTGACGGAGGTGTCATCCAGCTTTCCAGGCTCCTGAGCGTCCGTGTGATTACAGGTGACGGAGGTGTCATCCAGCTTACCCAGATCCTGAGCGTCCGTGTGATTACAGGTGACGGAGGTGTCACTCAGCTTTCCAGGCTCCTGAGCGTCCGTGTGATTACAGGTGACGGAGGTGTCACTCAGCTTTCCAGGCTCCTGAGCGTCAGTGTGATTACAGGTGACGGAGGTGTCACCCAGCTTACCCGGATCCTGGGCGTCCGTGTGATTATAGGTGACGGAGGTGTCACCCAGCTTTCCAGGCTCCTGAGCGTCCATGTGATTACAGGTGATGGAGGTGTCACCCAGCTTACCCGGATCCTGAGCGTCCGTGTGATTACAGGTGACGGAGGTGTCACCCAGCTTACCCGGATCATGAGTGTCCGTGTGATTACAGGTGACAGAGGTGTCACCCAGCTTACCAGGATCCTGAGCGTCCGTGTGATTACAGGTGACGGAGGTGTCAACCAGCTTACCAGGATCCTGAGCGTCCGTGTGATTACAGGTGACCGAGGTGTCATCCAGCTTTCCAGGCTCCTGAGCGTCCGTGTGATTACTGGTGACGGAGGTGTCACCCAGCTTACCAGGATCCTGAGCGTCCGTGTGATTACAGGTGACCGAGGTGTCATCCAGCTTTCCAGGCTCCTGAGCGTCCGTGTGATTACTGGTGACGGAGGTGTCACCCAGCTTACCCGGATCCTGAGCGTCCGTGTGATTACAGATGACAGAGGTTTCACCCAACTTTCCAGGCTCCTGAGCGTCCGTGTGATTACAGGTGACAGAGGTGTCACCCAGCTTACCCAGATCCTGAGCGTCCGTGTGATTACAGGTGACGGAGGTGTCACCCAGCTTTCCAGGCTCCTGAGCGTCCGTGTGATTACAGGTGACGGAGGTGTCACCCAGCTTTCCAGGCTCCTGAGCGTCCATGTGATTACAGGTGGAGGAGGTGTCACCCAGCTTTCCAGGCTCCTGAGCGTCCGTGTGATTACAGGTGACGGAGGTGTCACCCAGCTTTCCAGGCTCCTGAGCGTCCGTGTGATTACAGATGACAGAGGTATCACCCAGCTTACCCGGATCCTGAGCGTCCGTGTGATTACAGGTGACAGAGGTGTCACCCAGCTTTCCCGGTTCCTGAGCGTCCGTGTGATTGTTCGGGGTGTCACGGCCTCGTCCAGCAGTCCTGTGTGTGCAGCTGCCGCTGTAACTCGTTGATTCCTTATTACTTTCCACCATATTTGCTCTGATAATTGAAGAGCAAACATTGGCGCAGGCCCATCGCGGGGGTGGGGGGCACCGTGCGGTCACCGGGCGGCTCATGGTCATTTATGTAATGGAATAACATTTCAAAATTAAAAATATTTAAATCCCTCGAAAAGACTAAGTGTGCAGGTGGAGCAGACTTGTGTGCATCGTCACAGAGAGATCTACAGGGCGGCTCCTGGCACAGACTGGCACCTCACCCGGCAATGTTCTGCGTATTGGCAGCCGCACGGAGAGTTACCGGAGAGTCCGGTGCCAGGATCTGCAGAGCCAGGAGGACTGTGTGCCCTGAGTGAGCTATCAGTAATGCCGACCATCGCACTGTAGTGCTGCCATACCGGTCACATATCTAGTTCTGCTATACTGCACATACAGGTGCATCTCAATTAATTAGATTATCATCAAAAAGTTAATTTATTTCAGTTCTTTAATACAAAAAGTGAAACTCCTATATTATATAGTCATTACACACAGAGGGATCTATTATATAGAGTCATTACACACAGAGGGATCTATTATATAGAGTCATTACACACAGAGGGATCTATTATATAAAGTCATTACACACAGATTGATCTATTATATAGAGTCATTACACACAGATTGATCTATTATATAGATCCATTACACACAGAGGGATCTATTATATAGAGTCATTACACACAGAGGGATCTATTATATAAAGTCATTACACACAGAGGGATCTATTATATAGAGTCATTACACACAGATTGATCTATTATATAGAGTCATTACACACAGAGGGATCTATTATATAGAGTCATTACACGCAGAGGGATCTATTATATAGAGTCATTACAGACAGAGGGATCTATTATATAGAGTCATTACACACAGAGGGATCTATTATATAGAGTCATTACACACAGAGGGATCTATCATATAGAGTCATTACACACAGAGGGATCTATTATATAGAGTCATTACACACAGAGGGGTCTATTATATAGAGTCATTACACACAGAGGGATCTATTATATAGAGTCATTACACGCAGAGCGATCTATTATATAGAGTCATTACACACAGAGGGATCTATTATATAGAGTCATTACACGCAGAGGGATCTATTATATAGAGTCATTACACACAGAGGGATCTATTATATAGAGTCATTACACGCAGAGGGATCTATTATATAGAGTCATTACACACAGAGGGACCTATTCTATAGAGTCATTACACGCAGAGGGATCTATTATATAGAGTCATTACACACAGAGGGATCAATTATATAGAGTCATTACACACAGAGGGATCTATTATATAGAGTCATTACACGCAGAGGGATCTATTATATAGAGTCATTACACACAGAGGGATCTATTATATAGAGTCATTACACACAGAGCGATCTATTATATAGAGTCATTACACACAGAGGGATCTATTATATAGAGTCATTACACACAGAGGGATCTATTATATAGAGTCATTACACAGAGGGATCTATTATATAGAGTCATTACACACAGAGGGATCTATTATATAGAGTCGTTACACACAGAGCGATCTATTATATAGAGTCATTACACACAGAGTGATCTATTATATAGAGTCATTACACACAGAGGGGTCTATTATATAGAGTCATTACACACAGAGGGATCTATTATATAGAGTCATTACACACAGAGGGATCTATTATATAGAGTCATTACACACAGAGGGATCTATTATATAGAGTAATTACACGCAGAGGGGTCTATTATATAGAGTCATTACACACAGAGGGATCTATTATATAGAGTCATTACACACAGAGGGATCTATTATATAGAGTCATTACACACAGAAGTATCTATTATATAGAGTCATTACACGCAGAGGGATCTATTATATAGAGTCATTACACACAGAGGGATCTATTATATAGAGTCATTACACAGAGGGATCTATTATATAGAGTCATTACACGTAGAGGGATCTATTATATAGAGTCATTACACACAGAGGGATCTATTATATAAAGTCATTACACACAGAGGGATCTATTATATAGAGTCATTACACACAGAGGGATCTATTATATAGAGTCATTACACGCAGAGGGATCTATTATATAGAGTCATTACACACAGAGGGATCTATTATATAGAGTCATTACACGCAGAGGGATCTATTATATACAGTCATTACATACAGTGGGATCTATTATATAGAGTCATTACACACAGAGCGATCTATTATATAGAGTCATTACACACAGAGGGATCTATTATATAGAGTCATTACACACACAGGGATCTATTATACAGAGTCATTACACACAGAGGGATCTATTATATAGAGTCATTACACACAGAGGGATCTATTATATAGAGTCATTACACGCAGAGGGATCTATTATATAGAGTCATTACACGCAGAGGGATCTATTATATAGAGTCATTACACGAAGAGGGATCTATTATATAGAGTCATTACACGCAGAGGGATCTATTATATAGAGTCATTACGCACAGGGATCTATTATACAGAGTCATTACACACAGAGGGATCTATTATATAGAGTCATTACACACAGAGGGATCTATTATATAGAGTCATTACACGCAGAGGGATCTATTATATAGAGTCATTACACGCAGAGGGATCTATTATATAGAGTCATTACACGAAGAGGGATCTATTATATAGAGTCATTACACGCAGAGGGATTTATTATATAGAGTCATTATACGCAGAGGGATCTATTATATAGAGTCATTCCACACAGAGGGATCTATTATATAGAGTCATTACACGCAGAGGGATCTATTATATAGAGTCATTCCACACAGAGGGATCTATTATATAGAGTCATTCCACACAGAGGGATCTATTATATAGAGTCATTACACACAGAGGGATCTATTATATAGAGTCATTCCACTCAGAGGGATCTATTATATAGAGTCATTACACACAGAGGGATCTGTTATATAGAGTCATTCCACACAGAGGGATCTATTATATAGAGTCATTACACACAGAGGGATCTATTATATAGAGTCATTACACACAGAGGGATCTATTATATAGAGTCATTACACACAGAGGGATCTATTATATAGAGTCATTACACACAGAGGGATCTATTATATAGAGTCATTACACACAGAGTGATCTATTATATAGAGTCATTACACACAGAGGGATCTATTATATAGAGTCATTACACACAGAGGGATCTATTATATAGAGTCATTACACGCAGAGGGATCTATTATATAGAGTCATTACACACAGAGGGATCTATTATATAGAGTCATTACACGCAGAGGGATCTATTATATAGAGTCATTACATACAGTGGGATCTATTATATAGAGTCATTACACACAGAGCGATCTATTATATAGAGTCATTACACACAGAGGGATCTATTATATAGAGTCATTACACACACAGGGATCTATTATATAGAGTCATTACACACAGAGGGATCTATTATATAGAGTCATTACACACAGAGGTATCTATTATATAGAGTCATTACACACACAGGGATCTATTATATAGAGTCATTACACACAGAGGGATCTATTATATAGAGTCATTACACACAGGGATCTATTATATAGTCATTACATGCAGAGGGATCTATTATATAGAGTCATTACGCACAGGGATCTATTATATAGAGTCATTACACACAGAGGGATCTATTATATAGAGTCATTACACGCAGAGGGATCTATTATATAGAGTCATTACGCACAGGTATCTATTATACAGAGTCATTACACACAGAGGGATCTATTATATAGAGTCATTACACGCAGAGGGATCTATTATGTAGAGTCATTACACGCAGAGGGATCTATTATATAGAGTCATTACACGCAGAGGGATCTATTATATAGAGTCATTACATGCAGAGGGATCTATTATATAGAGTCATTACACGCAGAGGGATCTATTATATAGAGTCATTATACGCAGAGGGATCTATTATATAGAGTCATTCCACACAGAGGGATCTATTATATAAAGTCATTACACGCAGAGGGATCTATTATGTAGAGTCATTCCACACAGAGGGATCTATTATATAGAGTCATTCCACACAGAGGGATCTATTATATAGAGTCATTACACACAGATGGATCTGTTATATAGAGTCATTCCACAAAGAGGGATCTATTATATAGAGTCATTACACACAGAGGGATCTATTATATAGAGTCATTACACACAGAGTGATCTATTATATAGAGTCATTACACACAGAGGGATCTATTATATAGAGTCATTACACACAGAGCGATCTATTATATAGAGTCATTACACACAGAGGGATCTATTATATAGAGTCGTTACACACAGAGGGATTTATTATATAGAGACATTACACACAGAGGAATCTATTATATAGAGTCATTACACACACAGGGATCTATTATATAGAGTCATTGCACACAGAGGGATTTATTATATAGAGTCATTACACACAGAGGGATCTATTATATAGAGTCATTACACGCAGAGGGATCTATTATATAAAGTCATTACACACAGAGGGATCTATTATATAGAGTCATTACACGCAGAGGGATCTATTATATAGAGTCATTACATACAGTGGGATCTATTATATAGAGTCATTACACACAGAGCGATCTATTATATAGAGTCATTACACACAGAGGGATCTATTATATAGAGTCATTACACACACAGGGATCTATTATATAGAGTCATTACACACAGAGGGATCTATTATATAGAGTCATTACACACAGAGGTATCTATTATATAGAGTCATTACACACACAGGGATCTAATATATAGAGTCATTACACACAGAGGGATCTATTATATAGAGTCATTACACACAGAGGGATCTATTATATTGAGTCATTACACACAGAGGGATCTATTATATAGAGTCATTACACGCAGAGGGATCTATTATATAGAGTCATTACGCACAGGGATCTATTATATAGAGTCATTACACACAGAGGGATCTATTATATAGAGTCATTACACGTAGAGGGATCTATTATATAGAGTCATTACACACAGGGATCTATTATACAGAGTCATTACACACAGAGGGATCTATTATATAGAGTCATTACACACAGAGGGATCTATTATATAGAGTCATTACACGCAGAGGGATCTATTATATAGAGTCATTACACGCAGAGGGATCTATTATATAGAGTCATTACAAGCAGAGGGATCTATTATATAGAGTCATTAAACGCAGAGGGATCTATTATTTAGAGTCATTATACGCAGAGGGATCTATTATATAGAGTCATTCCACACAGAGGGATCTATTATATAGAGTCATTACACGCAGAGGGATCTATTATATAGAGTCATTCCACACAGAGGGATCTATTATATAGAGTCATTCCACACAGAGGGATCTATTATATAGAGTCATTACACACAGAGGGATCTATTATATAGAGTCATTCCACTCAGAGGGATCTATTATATAGAGTCATTACACACAGAGGGATCTGTTATATAGAGTCATTCCACACAGAGGGATCTATTATATAGAGTCATTACACACAGAGGGATCTATTATATAGAGTCATTACACACAGAGGGATCTATTATATAGAGTCATTACACACAGAGGGATCTATTATATAGAGTCATTACACACAGAGGGATCTATTATATAGAGTCATTACACACAGAGTGATCTATTATATAGAGTCATTACACACAGACGGATCTATTATATAGAGTCATTACACACAGAGGGATCTATTATATAGAGTCATTACACGCAGAGGGATCTATTATATAGAGTCATTACACACAGAGGGATCTATTATATAGAGTCATTCCACACAGAGGGATCTATTATATAGAGTCATTACATACAGTGGGATCTATTATATAGAGTCATTACACACAGAGGGATCTATTATATAGAGTCATTACACACACAGGGATCTATTATATAGAGTCATTACACACAGAGGGATCTATTATATAGAGTCATTACACACAGAGGGATCTATTATATAGAGTCATTACACACACAGGGATATATTATATAGAGCCATTACACACAGAGGGATCTATTATATAGAGTCATTACACACAGAGGGATCTATTATATAGAGTCATTACACGCAGAGGGATCTATTATATAGAGTCATTACGCACAGGGATCTATTATATAGAGTCATTACACACAGAGGGATCTATTATATAGAGTCATTACACGCAGAGGGATCTATTATATAGAGTCATTACGCACAGGTATCTATTATACAGAGTCATTACACACAGAGGGATCTATTATATAGAGTCATTACACGCAGAGGGATCTATTATGTAGAGTCATTACACGCAGAGGGATCTATTATATAGAGTCATTACACGCAGAGGGATCTATTATATAGAGTCATTACATGCAGAGGGATCTATTATATAGAGTCATTACACGCAGAGGGATCTATTATATAGAGTCATTATACGCAGAGGGATCTATTATATAGAGTCATTCCACACAGAGGGATCTATTATATAGAGTCATTACACGCAGAGGGATCTATTATATAGAGTCATTCCACACAGAGGGATCTATTATATAGAGTCATTCCACACAGAGGGATCTATTATATAGAGTCATTACACACAGATGGATCTGTTATATAGAGTCATTCCACAAAGAGGGATCTATTATATAGAGTCATTACACACAGAGGGATCTATTATATAGAGTCATTACACACAGAGTGATCTATTATATAGAGTCATTACACACAGAGGGATCTATTATATAGAGTCATTACACACAGAGCGATCTATTATATAGAGTCATTACACACAGAGGGATCTATTATATAGAGTCGTTACACACAGAGGGATTTATTATATAGAGACATTACACACAGAGGAATCTATTATATAGAGTCATTACACACACAGGGATCTATTATATAGAGTCATTGCACACAGAGGGATTTATTATATAGAGTCATTACACACAGAGGGATCTATTATATAGAGTCATTACACGCAGAGGGATCTATTATATAGAGTCATTACACACAGAGGGATCTATTATATAGAGTCATTACACGCAGAGGGATCTATTATATAGAGTCATTACATACAGTGGGATCTATTATATAGAGTCATTACACACAGAGCGATCTATTATATAGAGTCATTACACACAGAGGGATCTAATATATAGAGTCATTACACACACAGGGATCTATTATATAGAGTCATTACACACAGAGGGATCTATTATATAGAGTCATTACACACAGAGGTATCTATTATATAGAGTCATTACACACACAGGGATCTATTATATAGAGTCATTACACACAGAGGGATCTATTATATTGAGTCATTACACACAGAGGGATCTATTATATAGAGTCATTACACGCAGAGCGATCTATTATATAGAGTCATTACGCACAGGGATCTATTATATAGAGTCATTACACACAGAGGGATCTATTATATAGAGTCATTACACGCAGAGGGATCTATTATATAGAGTCATTACGCACAGGGATCTATTATACAGAGTCATTACACACAGAGGGATCTATTATATAGAGTCATTACACACAGAGGGATCTATTATATAGAGTCATTACACGCAGAGGGATCTATTATATAGAGTCATTACACGCAGAGGGATCTATTATATAGAGTCATTACACGCAGAGGGATCTATTATATAGAGTCATTACACGCAGAGGGATCTATTATATAGAGTCATTATACGCAGAGGGATCTATTATATAGAGTCATTCCACACAGAGGGATCTATTATATAGAGTCATTACACGCAGAGGGATCTATTATATAGAGTCATTCCACACAGAGGGATCTATTATATAGAGTCATTCCACACAGAGGGATCTATTATATAGAGTCATTACACACAGAGGGATCTATTATATAGAGTCATTCCACTCAGAGGGATCTATTATATAGAGTCATTACACACAGAGGGATCTGTTATATAGAGTCATTCCACACAGAGGGATCTATTATATAGAGTCATTACACACAGAGGGATCTATTATATAGAGTCATTACACACAGAGTGATCTATTATATAGAGTCATTACACACAGAGGGATCTATTATATAGAGTCATTACACACAGAGGGATCTATTATATAGAGTCATTACACACAGAGTGATCTATTATATAGAGACATTACACACAGAGTGATCTATTATATAGAGTCATTACACACAGAGGGATCTATTATATAGAGTCATTACACACAGAGGGATCTATTATATAGAGTCATTACACGCAGAGGGATCTATTATATAGAGTCATTACACACAGAGGGATCTATTATATAGAGTCATTACACGCAGAGGGATCTATTATATAGAGTCATTACATACAGTGGGATCTATTATATAGAGTCATTACACACAGAGCGATCTATTATATAGAGTCATTACACACAGAGGGATCTATTATATAGAGTCATTACACACACAGGGATCTATTATATAGAGTCATTCCACACAGAGGGATCTGTTATATAGAGTCATTCCACACAGAGGGATCTATTATATAGAGTCATTACACACAGAGGGATCTATTATATAGAGTCATTACACACAGAGTGATCTATTATATAGAGTCATTACACACAGAGGGATCTATTATATAGAGTCATTACACACAGAGGGATCTATTGTATAGAGTCATTACACACAGAGGGATCTATTATATAGAGTCATTACACACAGAGTGATCTATTATATAGAGTCATTACACACAGAGGGATCTATTATGTAGAGTCATTACACACAGAGGGATCTATTATATAGAGTCATTACACACAGAGCGATCTATTATATAGAGTCATTACACACAGAGGGATCTATTATATAGAGTCGTTACACACAGAGGGATTTATTATATAGAGACATTACACACAGAGGGATCTATTATATAGAGTCATTACGCGCAGAGGGATCTATTATATAGAGTCATTACACACAGAGGGATCTATTATATAGAGTCATTACACACAGAGCGATCTATTATATAGAGTCATTACACACAAAGGGATCTATTATATAGAGTCATTACACACAGAGCGATCTATTATATAGAGTCATTACACACAGAGTGATCTATTATATAGAGTCATTACACACACAGGGATCTATTATATAGAGTCATTGCACACAGAGGGATTTATTATATAGAGTCATTACACACAGAGGGATCTATTATATAGAGTCATTACACGCAGAGGGATCTATTATATAGAGTCATTACACACAGAGGGATCTATTATATAGAGTCATTACACGCAGAGGGATCTATTATATAGAGTCATTACATACAGTGGGATCTATTATATAGAGTCATTACACACAGAGCGATCTATTATATAGAGTCATTACACACAGAGGGATCTATTATATAGAGTCATTACACACACAGGGATCTATTATATAGAGTCATTACACACAGAGGGATCTATTATATAGAGTCATTACACACAGAGGTATCTATTATATAGAGTCATTACACACACAGGGATCTATTATATAGAGTCATTACACACAGAGGGATCTATTATATTGAGTCATTACACACAGAGGGATCTATTATATAGAGTCATTACACGCAGAGGGATCTATTATATAGAGTCATTACGCACAGGGATCTATTATATAGAGTCATTACACACAGAGGGATCTATTATATAGAGTCATTACACGCAGAGGGATCTATTATATAGAGTCATTACGCACAGGGATCTATTATACAGAGTCATTACACACAGAGGGATCTATTATATAGAGTCATTACACACAGAGGGATCTATTATATAGAGTCATTACACGCAGAGGGATCTATTATATAGAGTCATTACACGCAGAGGGATCTATTATATAGAGTCATTACACGCAGAGGGATCTATTATATAGAGTCATTACACGCAGAGGGATCTATTATATAGAGTCATTATACGCAGAGGGATCTATTATATAGAGTCATTCCACACAGAGGGATCTATTATATAGAGTCATTACACGCAGAGGGATCTATTATATAGAGTCATTCCACACAGAGGGATCTATTATATAGAGTCATTCCACACAGAGGGATCTATTATATAGAGTAATTACACACAGAGGGATCTATTATATAGAGTCATTCCACTCAGAGGGATCTATTATATAGAGTCATTACACACAGAGGGATCTGTTATATAGAGTCATTCCACACAGAGGGATCTATTATATAGAGTCATTACACACAGAGGGATCTATTATATAGAGTCATTACACACAGAGTGATCTATTATATAGAGTCATTACACACAGAGGGATCTATTATATAGAGTCATTACACACAGAGGGATCTATTATATAGAGTCATTACACACAGAGTGATCTATTATATAGAGTCATTACACACAGAGTGATCTATTATATAAAGTCATTACACACAGAGGGATCTATTATATAGAGTCATTACACACAGAGGGATCTATTATATAGAGTCATTACACACAGAGGGATCTATTATATAGAGTCATTACACACAGAGGGATCTATTATATAGAGTCATTACACGCAGAGGGATCTATTATATAGAGTCATTACATACAGTGGGATCTATTATATAGAGTCATTACACACAGAGCGATCTATTATATAGAGTCATTACACACAGAGGGATCTATTATATAGAGTCATTACACGCAGAGGGATCTATTATATAGAGTCATTCCACACAGAGGGATCTATTATATAGAGTCATTCCACACAGAGGGATCTATTATATAGAGTCATTCCACTCAGAGGGATCTATTATATAGAGTCATTACATACAGTGGGATCTATTATATAGAGTCATTACACACAGAGTGATCTATTATATAGAGTCATTACACGCAGAGGGATCTATTATATAGAGTCATTCCACACAGAGGGATCTATTATATAGAGTCATTCCACACAGAGGGATCTATTATATAGAGTCATTACACACAGAGGGATCTATTATATAGAGTCATTCCACTCAGAGGGATCTATTATATAGAGTCATTACACACAGAGGGATCTGTTATATAGAGTCATTCCACACAGAGGGATCTATTATATAGAGTCATTACACGCAGAGGGATCTATTATATAGAGTCATTATACGCAGAGGGATCTATTATATAGAGTCATTCCACACAGAGGGATCTATTATATAGAGTCATTACACGCAGAGGGATCTATTATATAGAGTCATTCCACACAGAGGGATCTATTATATAGAGTCATTCCACACAGAGGGATCTATTATATAGAGTCATTACACACAGAGGGATCTATTATATAGAGTCATTCCACTCAAAGGGATCTATTATATAGAGTCATTACACACAGAGGGATCTGTTATATAGAGTCATTCCACACAGAGGGATCTATTATATAGAGTCATTACACACAGAGGGATCTATTATATAGAGTCATTACACACAGAGTGATCTATTATATAGAGTCATTACACACAGAGGGATCTATTATATAGAGTCATTACACACAGAGGGATCTATTATATAGAGTCATTACACACAGAGTGATCTATTATATAGAGTCATTACACACAGAGTGATCTATTATATGAAGTCATTACACACAGAGGGATCTATTATATAGAGTCATTACACACAGAGGGATCTATTATATAGAGTCATTACACACAGAGGGATCTATTATATAGAGTCATTACACACAGAGGGATCTATTATATAGAGTCATTACACGCAGAGGGATCTATTATATAGAGTCATTACATACAGTGGGATCTATTATATAGAGTCATTACACACAGAGCGATCTATTATATAGAGTCATTACACACAGAGGGATCTATTATATAGAGTCATTACACGCAGAGGGATCTATTATATAGAGTCATTCCACACAGAGGGATCTATTATATAGAGTCATTCCACACAGAGGGATCTATTATATAGAGTCATTCCACTCAGAGGGATCTATTATATAGAGTCATTACATACAGTGGGATCTATTATATAGAGTCATTACACACAGAGTGATCTATTATATAGAGTCATTACACACAGAGGGATCTATTATATAGAGTCATTCCACACAGAGGGATGTATTATATAGAGTCATTCCACACAGAGGGATCTATTATATAGAGTCATTACACACAGAGGGATCTATTATATAGAGTCATTCCACTCAGAGGGATCTATTTTATAGAGTCATTACACACAGAGGGATCTGTTATATAGAGTCATTCCACACAGAGGGATCTATTATATAGAGTCATTACACGCAGAGGGATCTATTATATAGAGTCATTCCACACAGAGGGATCTATTATATAGAGTCATTCCACACAGAGGGATCTATTATATAGAGTCATTACACACAGAGGGATCTATTATATAGAGTCATTCCACTCAGAGGGATCTATTATATAGAGTCATTACACACAGAGGGATCTGTTATATAGAGTCATTCCACACAGAGGGATCTATTATATAGAGTCATTACACACAGAGGGATCTATTATATAGAGTCATTACACACAGAGGGATCTATTATATAGAGTCATTACACACAGAGGGATCTATTATATAGAGTCATTACACACAGAGGGATCTATTATATAGAGTCATTACACACAGAGTGATCTATTATATAGAGTCATTACACACAGAGGGATCTATTATATAGAGTCATTACACACAGAGGGATCTATTATATAGAGTCATTACACGCAGAGGGATCTATTATATAGAGTCATTACACACAGAGGGATCTATTATATAGAGTCATTACACGCAGAGGGATCTATTATATAGAGTCATTACATACAGTGGGATCTATTATATAGAGTCATTACACACAGAGCGATCTATTATATAGAGTCATTACACACAGAGGGATCTATTATATAGAGTCATTACACACACAGGGATCTATTATATAGAGTCATTACACACAGAGGGATCTATTATATAGAGTCATTACACACAGAGGTATCTATTATATAGAGTCATTACACACACAGGGATCTATTATATAGAGTCATTACACACAGAGGGATCTATTATATAGAGTCATTACACACAGAGGGATCTATTATATAGAGTCATTACACGCAGAGGGATCTATTATATAGAGTCATTACGCACAGGGATCTATTATATAGAGTCATTACACACAGAGGGATCTATTATATAGAGTCATTACACGCAGAGGGATCTATTATATAGAGTCATTACGCACAGGTATCTATTATACAGAGTCATTACACACAGAGGGATCTATTATATAGAGTCATTACACGCAGAGGGATCTATTATGTAGAGTCATTACACGCAGAGGGATCTATTATATAGAGTCATTACACGCAGAGGGATCTATTATATAGAGTCATTACATGCAGAGGGATCTATTATATAGAGTCATTACACGCAGAGGGATCTATTATATAGAGTCATTTTACGCAGAGGGATCTATTATATAGAGTCATTCCACACAGAGGGATCTATTATATAAAGTCATTACACGCAGAGGGATCTATTATATAGAGTCATTCCACACAGAGGGATCTATTATATAGAGTCATTCCACACAGAGGGATCTATTATATAGAGTCATTACACACAGATGGATCTGTTATATAGAGTCATTCCACAAAGAGGGATCTATTATATAGAGTCATTACACACAGAGGGATCTATTATATAGAGTCATTACACACAGAGTGATCTATTATATAGAGTCATTACACACAGAGGGATCTATTATATAGAGTCATTACACACAGAGCGATCTATTATATAGAGTCATTACACACAGAGGGATCTATTATATAGAGTCGTTACACACAGAGGGATTTATTATATAGAGACATTACACACAGAGGAATCTATTATATAGAGTCATTACACACACAGGGATCTATTATATAGAGTCATTGCACACAGAGGGATTTATTATATAGAGTCATTACACACAGAGGGATCTATTATATAGAGTCATTACACGCAGAGGGATCTATTATATAGAGTCATTACACACAGAGTGATCTATTATATAGAGTCATTACACACAGAGGGATCTATTATATAGAGTCATTACACACAGAGGGATCTATTATATAGAGTCATTACACGCAGAGGGATCTATTATATAGAGTCATTACACACAGAGGGATCTATTATATAGAGTCATTACATGCAGAGGGATCTATTATATAGAGTCATTACATACAGTGGGATCTATTATATAGAGTCATTACACACAGAGCGATCTATTATATAGAGTCATTACACACAGAGGGATCTATTATATAGAGTCATTACACACACAGGGATCTATTATATAGAGTCATTACACACAGAGGGATCTATTATATAGAGTCATTACACACAGAGGTATCTATTATATAGAGTCATTACACACACAGGGATCTATTATATAGAGTCATTACACACAGAGGGATCTATTATATAGAGTCATTACACACAGAGGGATCTATTATATAGAGTCATTACACGCAGAGGGATCTATTATATAGAGTCATTACGCACAGGGATCTATTATATAGAGTCATTACACACAGAGGGATCTATTATATAGAGTCATTACACGCAGAGGGATCTATTATATAGAGTCATTACGCACAGGTATCTATTATACAGAGTCATTACACACAGAGGGATCTATTATATAGAGTCATTACACGCAGAGGGATCTATTATGTAGAGTCATTACACGCAGAGGGATCTATTATATAGAGTCATTACACGCAGAGGGATCTATTATATAGAGTCATTACATGCAGAGGGATCTATTATATAGAGTCATTACACGCAGAGGGATCTATTATATAGAGTCATTATACGCAGAGGGATCTATTATATAGAGTCATTCCACACAGAGGGATCTATTATATAGAGTCATTACACGCAGAGGGATCTATTATATAGAGTCATTCCACACAGAGGGATCTATTATATAGAGTCATTCCACACAGAGGGATCTATTATATAGAGTCATTACACACAGATGGATCTGTTATATAGAGTCATTCCACAAAGAGGGATCTATTATATAGAGTCATTACACACAGAGGGATCTATTATATAGAGTCATTACACACAGAGTGATCTATTATATAGAGTCATTACACACAGAGGGATCTATTATATAGAGTCATTACACACAGAGCGATCTATTATATAGAGTCATTACACACAGAGGGATCTATTATATAGAGTCGTTACACACAGAGGGATTTATTATATAGAGACATTACACACAGAGGAATCTATTATATAGAGTCATTACACACACAGGGATCTATTATATAGAGTCATTGCACACAGAGGGATTTATTATATAGAGTCATTACACACAGAGGGATCTATTATATAGAGTCATTACACGCAGAGGGATCTATTATATAGAGTCATTACACACAGAGGGATCTATTATATAGAGTCATTACACGCAGAGGGATCTATTATATAGAGTCACTACATACAGTGGGATCTATTATATAGAGTCATTACACACAGAGCGATCTATTATATAGAGTCATTACACACAGAGGGATCTATTATATAGAGTCATTACACACACAGGGATCTATTATATAGAGTCATTACACACAGAGGGATCTATTATATAGAGTCATTACACACAGAGGTATCTATTATATAGAGTCATTACACACACAGGGATCTATTATATAGAGTCATTACACACAGAGGGATCTATTATATTGAGTCATTACACACAGAGGGATCTATTATATAGAGTCATTACACGCAGAGCGATCTATTATATAGAGTCATTACGCACAGGGATCTATTATATAGAGTCATTACACACAGAGGGATCTATTTTATAGAGTCATTACACGCAGAGGGATCTATTATATAGAGTCATTACGCACAGGGATCTATTATACAGAGTCATTACACACAGAGGGATCTATTATATAGAGTCATTACACACAGAGGGATCTATTATATAGAGTCATTACACGCAGAGGGATCTATTATATAGAGTCATTACACGCAGAGGGATCTATTATATAGAGTCATTACACGCAGAGGGATCTATTATATAGAGTCATTACACGCAGAGGGATCTATTATATAGAGTCATTATACGCAGAGGGATCTATTATATAGAGTCATTCCACACAGAGGGATCTATTATATAGAGTCATTACACGCAGAGGGATCTATTATATAGAGTCATTCCACACAGAGGGATCTATTATATAGAGTCATTCCACACAGAGGGATCTATTATATAGAGACATTACACACAGAGGGATCTATTATATAGAGTCATTCCACTCAGAGGGATCTATTATATAGAGTCATTACACACAGAGGGATCTGTTATATAGAGTCATTCCACACAGAGGGATCTATTATATAGAGTCATTACACACAGAGGGATCTATTATATAGAGTCATTACACACAGAGTGATCTATTATATAGAGTCATTACACACAGAGGGATCTATTATATAGAGTCATTACACACAGAGGGATCTATTATATAGAGTCATTACACACAGAGTGATCTATTATATAGAGTCATTACACACAGAGTGATCTATTATATAGAGTCATTACACACAGAGGGATCTATTATATAGAGTCATTACACACAGAGGGATCTATTATATAGAGTCATTACACGCATAGGGATCTATTATATAGAGTCATTACACACAGAGCGATCTATTATATAGAGTCATTACACACAGAGGGATCTATTATATAGAGTCATTACACACACAGGGATCTATTATATAGAGTCATTACACACAGAGGGATCTGTTATATAGAGTCATTCCACACAGAGGGATCTATTATATAGAGTCATTACACACAGAGGGATCTATTATATAGAGTCATTACACACAGAGGGATCTATTATATAGAGTCATTACACACAGAGGGATCTATTATATAGAGTCATTACACACAGAGGGATCTATTGTATAGAGTCATTACACACAGAGTGATCTATTATATAGAGTCATTACACACAGAGTGATCTATTATATAGAGTCATTACACACAGAGGGATCTATTATATAGAGTCATTACACACAGAGGGATCTATTATATAGAGTCATTACACACAGAGCGATCTATTATATAGAGTCATTACACACAGAGGGATCTATTATATAGAGTCGTTACACACAGAGGGATTTATTATATAGAGACATTACACACAGAGGGATCTATTATATAGAGTCATTACACACAGAGGGATCTATTATATTGAGTCATTACACACAGAGCGATCTATTATATAGAGTCATTACACACAAAGGGATCTATTATATAGAGTCATTACACACAGAGCGATCTATTATATAGAGTCATTACACACAGAGGGATCTATTATATAGAGTCATTACACACACAGGGATCTATTATATAGAGTCATTGCACACAGAGGGATTTATTATATAGAGTCATTACACACAGAGGGATCTATTATATAGAGTCATTACACGCAGAGGGATCTATTATATAGAGTCATTACACACAGAGGGATCTATTATATAAAGTCATTACACGCAGAGGGATCTATTATATAGAGTCATTACATACAGTGGGATCTATTATATAGAGTCATTACACACAGAGCGATCTATTATATAGAGTCATTACACACAGAGGGATCTATTATATAGAGTCATTACACACACAGGGATCTATTATATAGAGTCATTACACACAGAGGGATCTATTATATAGAGTCATTACACACAGAGGTATCTATTATATAGAGTCATTACACACACAGGGATCTATTATATAGAGTCATTACACACAGAGGGATCTATTATATTGAGTCATTACACACAGAGGGATCTATTATATAGAGTCATTACACGCAGAGGGATCTATTATATAGAGTCATTACGCACAGGGATCTATTATATAGAGTCATTACACACAGAGGGATCTATTATATAGAGTCATTACACGCAGAGGGATCTATTATATAGAGTCATTACGCACAGGGATCTATTATATAGAGTCATTACACACAGAGGGATCTATTATATAGAGTCATTACACGCAGAGGGATCTATTATATAGAGTCATTACGCACAGGGATCTATTATACAGAGTCATTACACACAGAGGGATCTATTATATAGAGTCATTACACACAGAGGGATCTATTATATAGAGTCATTACACGCAGAGGGATCTATTATATAGAGTCATTACACGCAGAGGGATCTATTATATAGAGTCATTATACGCAGAGGGATCTATTATATAGAGTCATTCCACACAGAGGGATCTATTATATAGAGTCATTACACGCAGAGGGATCTATTATATAGAGTCATTCCACACAGAGGGATCTATTATATAGAGTCATTCCACACAGAGGGATCTATTATATAGAGTCATTACACACAGAGGGATCTATTATATAGAGTCATTCCACTCAGAGGGATCTATTATATAGAGTCATTACACACAGAGGGATCTGTTATATAGAGTCATTCCACACAGAGGGATCTATTATATAGAGTCATTACACACAGAGGGATCTATTATATAGAGTCATTACACACAGAGTGATCTATTATATAGAGTCATTACACACAGAGGGATCTATTATATAGAGTCATTACACACAGAGGGATCTATTATATAGAGTCATTACACACAGAGTGATCTATTATATAGAGTCATTACACACAGAGTGATCTATTATATAGAGTCATTACACACAGAGGGATCTATTATATAGAGTCATTACACACAGGGATCTATTATATAGAGTCATTACACACAGAGGGATCTATTATATAGAGTCATTACACGCAGAGGGATCTATTATATAGAGTCATTACGCACAGGGATCTATTATATAGAGTCATTACACACAGAGGGATCTATTATATAGAGTCATTACACGCAGAGGGATCTATTATATAGAGTCATTACGCACAGGGATCTATTATACAGAGTCATTACACACAGAGGGATCTATTATATAGAGTCATTACACACAGAGGGATCTATTATATAGAGTCATTACACGCAGAGGGATCTATTATATAGAGTCATTACACGCAGAGGGATCTATTATATAGAGTCATTACACGCAGAGGGATCTATTATATAGAGTCATTATACGCAGAGGGATCTATTATATAGAGTCATTCCACACAGAGGGATCTATTATATAGAGTCATTACACGCAGAGGGATCTATTATATAGAGTCATTACACACAGAGGGATCTATTATATAGAGTCATTACACACACAGGGATCTATTATATAGAGTCATTACACACAGAGGGATCTATTATATAGAGTCATTACACACAGAGGTATCTATTATATAGAGTCATTACACACACAGGGATCTATTATATAGAGTCATTACACACAGAGGGATCTATTATATTGAGTCATTACACACAGAGGGATCTATTATATAGAGTCATTACACGCAGAGCGATCTATTATATAGAGTCATTACGCACAGGGATCTATTATATAGAGTCATTACACACAGAGGGATCTATTTTATAGAGTCATTACACGCAGAGGGATCTATTATATAGAGTCATTACGCACAGGGATCTATTATACAGAGTCATTACACACAGAGGGATCTATTATATAGAGTCATTACACACAGAGGGATCTATTATATAGAGTCATTACACGCAGAGGGATCTATTATATAGAGTCATTACACGCAGAGGGATCTATTATATAGAGTCATTACACGCAGAGGGATCTATTATATAGAGTCATTACACGCAGAGGGATCTATTATATAGAGTCATTATACGCAGAGGGATCTATTATATAGAGTCATTCCACACAGAGGGATCTATTATATAGAGTCATTACACGCAGAGGGATCTATTATATAGAGTCATTCCACACAGAGGGATCTATTATATAGAGTCATTCCACACAGAGGGATCTATTATATAGAGTCATTACACACAGAGGGATCTATTATATAGAGTCATTCCACTCAGAGGGATCTATTATATAGAGTCATTACACACAGAGGGATCTGTTATATAGAGTCATTACACACAGAGGGATCTATTATATAGAGTCATTACACGCAGAGGGATCTATTATATAGAGTCATTATACGCAGAGGGATCTATTATATAGAGTCATTCCACACAGAGGGATCTATTATATAGAGTCATTACACGCAGAGGGATCTATTATATAGAGTCATTCCACACAGAGGGATCTATTATATAGAGTCATTCCACACAGAGGGATCTATTATATAGAGTCATTACACGCAGAGGGATCTATTATATAGAGTCATTACATACAGTGGGATCTATTATATAGAGTCATTACACACAGAGCGATCTATTATATAGAGTCATTACACACAGAGGGATCTATTATATAGAGTCATTACACACACAGGGATCTATTATATAGAGTCATTACACACAGAGGGATCTATTATATAGAGTCATTACACACAGAGGTAGCTATTATATAGAGTCATTACACACACAGGGATCTATTATATAGAGTCATTACACACAGAGGGATCTATTATATTGAGTCATTACACACAGAGGGATCTATTATATAGAGTCATTACACGCAGAGGGATCTATTATATAGAGTCATTACGCACAGGGATCTATTATATAGAGTCATTACACACAGAGGGATCTATTATATAGAGTCATTACACGCAGAGGGATCTATTATATAGAGTCATTACGCACAGGGATCTATTATATAGAGTCATTACACACAGAGGGATCTATTATATAGAGTCATTACACGCAGAGGGATCTATTATATAGAGTCATTACGCACAGGGATCTATTATACAGAGTCATTACACACAGAGGGATCTATTATATAGAGTCATTACACACAGAGGGATCTATTATATAGAGTCATTACACGCAGAGGGATCTATTATATAGAGTCATTACACGCAGAGGGATCTATTATATAGAGTCATTACACGCAGAGGGATCTATTATATAGAGTCATTATACGCAGAGGGATCTATTATATAGAGTCATTCCACACAGAGGGATCTATTATATAGAGTCATTACACGCAGAGGGATCTATTATATAGAGTCATTCCACACAGAGGGATCTATTATATAGAGTCATTCCACACAGAGGGATCTATTATATAGAGTCATTACACACAGAGGGATCTATTATATAGAGTCATTCCACTCAGAGGGATCTATTATATAGAGTCATTACACACAGAGGGATCTGTTATATAGAGTCATTCCACACAGAGGGATCTATTATATAGAGTCATTACACACAGAGGGATCTATTATATAGAGTCATTACACACAGAGTGATCTATTATATAGAGTCATTACACACAGAGGGATCTATTATATAGAGTCATTACACACAGAGGGATCTATTATATAGAGTCATTACACACAGAGTGATCTATTATATAGAGTCATTACACACAGAGGGATCTATTATATAGAGTCATTACACACAGAGGGATCTATTATATAGAGTCATTACACACAGAGGGATCTATTATATAGAGTCATTACACGCAGAGGGATCTATTATATAGAGTCATTACACACAGAGGGATCTATTATATAGAGTCATTACACGCAGAGGGATCTATTATATAGAGTCATTACATACAGTGGGATCTATTATATAGAGTCATTACACACAGAGCGATCTATTATATAGAGTCATTACACACAGAGGGATCTATTATATAGAGTCATTACACACACAGGGATCTATTATATAGAGTCATTACACACAGAGGGATCTATTATATAGAGTCATTACACACAGAGGTATCTATTATATAGAGTCATTACACACACAGGGATCTATTATATAGAGTCATTACACACAGAGGGATCTATTATATAGAGTCATTACACAGAGGGATCTATTATATAGAGTCATTACACGTAGAGGGATCTATTATATAGAGTCATTACGCACAGGGATCTATTATATAGAGTCATTACACACAGAGGGATCTATTATATAGAGTCATTACACGCAGAGGGATCTATTATATAGAGTCATTACGCACAGGGATCTATTATACAGAGTCATTGCACACAGAGGGATCTATTATATAGAGTCATTACACGCAGAGGGATCTATTATGTAGAGTCATTACACGCAGAGGGATTTATTATATAGAGTCATTACACGCAGAGGGATCTATTATATAGAGTCATTACACGCAGAGGGATCTATTATATAGTCATTACACGCAGAGGGATCTATTATATAGAGTCATTATACGCAGAGGGATCTATTATATAGAGTCATTCCACACAGAGGGATCTATTATATAGAGTCATTACACGCAGAGGGATCTATTATATAGAGTCATTCCACACAGAGGGATCTATTATATAGAGTCATTCCACACAGAGGGATCTATTATATAGAGTCATTACACACAGAGGGATCTATTATATAGAGACATTCCACTCAGAGGGATCTATTATATAGAGTCATTACACACAGAGGGATCTGTTATATAGAGTCATTCCACACAGAGGGATCTATTATATAGAGTCATTACACACAGAGGGATCTATTATATAGAGTCATTACACACAGAGTGATCTATTATATAGAGTCATTACACACAGAGGGATCTATTATATAGAGTCATTACACACAGAGGGATCTATTGTATAGAGTCATTACACACAGAGTGATCTATTATATAGAGTCATTACACACAGAGTGATCTATTATATATAGTCATTACACACAGAGGGATCTATTATATAGAGTCGTTACACAAAGAGGGATTTATTCTATAGAGACATTACACACAGAGGGATCTATTATATAGAGTCATTACGCGCAGAGGGATCTATTATATAGAGTCATTACACACAGAGGGATCTATTATATAGAGTCATTACACACAGAGCGATCTATTATATAGAGTCATTACACACAAAGGGATCTATTATATAGAGTCATTACACACAGAGCGATCTATTATATAGAGTCATTACACACAGAGGGATCTATTATATAGAGTCATTACACACACAGGGATCTATTATATAGAGTCATTGCACACAGAGGGATTTATTATATAGAGTCATTACACACAGAGGGATCTATTATATAGAGTCATTACACGCAGAGGGATCTATTATATAGAGTCATTACACACAGAGGGATCTATTATATAGAGTCATTACATGCAGAGGGATCTATTATATAGAGTCATTACATACAGTGGGATCTATTATATAGAGTCATTACACACAGAGCGATCTATTATATAGAGTCATTACACACAGAGGGATCTATTATATAGAGTCATTACACACACAGGGATCTATTATATAGAGTCATTACACACAGAGGGATCTATTATATAGAGTCATTACACACAGAGGTATCTATTATATAGAGTCATTACACACACAGGGATCTATTATATAGAGTCATTACACACAGAGTGATCTATTATATTGAGTCATTACACACAGAGGGATCTATTATATAGAGTCATTACACGGAGAGGGATCTATTATATAGAGTCATTACGCACAGGGATCTATTATATAGAGTCATTACACACAGAGGGATCTATTATATAGAGTCATTACACGCAGAGGGATCTATTATATAGAGTCATTACGCACAGGGATCTATTATACAGAGTCATTACACACAGAGGGATCTATTATATAGAGTCATTACACACAGAGGGATCTATTATATAGAGTCATTACACGCAGAGGGATCTATTATATAGAGTCATTACACGCAGAGGGATCTATTATATAGAGTCATTACACGCAGAGGGATCTATTATATAGAGTCATTACACGCAGAGGGATCTATTATATAGAGTCATTATACGCAGAGGGATCTATTATATAGAGTCATTCCACACAGAGGGATCTATTATATAGAGTCATTACACGCAGAGGGATCTATTATATAGAGTCATTCCACACAGAGGGATCTATTATATAGAGTCATTCCACACAGAGGGATCTATTATATAGAGTCATTACACACAGAGGGATCTATTATATAGAGTCATTCCACTCAGAGGGATCTATTATATAGAGTCATTACACACAGAGGGATCTGTTATATAGAGTCATTCCACACAGAGAGATCTATTATATAGAGTCATTACACACAGAGGGATCTATTATATAGAGTCATTACACACAGAGTGATCTATTATATAGAGTCATTACACACAGAGGGATCTATTATATAGAGTCATTACACACAGAGGGATCTATTATATAGAGTCATTACACACAGATTGATCTATTATATAGATTCATTACACACAGAGTGATCTATTATATAGAGTCATTACACACAGAGGGATCTATTATATAGAGTCATTACACACAGAGGGATCTATTATATAGAGTCATTACACGCAGAGGGATCTATTATATAGAGTCATTACACACAGAGGGATCTATTATATAGAGTCATTACACGCAGAGGGATCTATTATATAGAGTCATTACATACAGTGGGATCTATTATATAGAGTCATTACACACAGAGCGATCTATTATATAGAGTCATTACACACAGAGGGATCTATTATATAGAGTCATTACACACACAGGGATCTATTATATAGAGTCATTACACACAGAGGGATCTATTATATAGAGTCATTACACACAGAGGTATCTATTATATAGAGTCATTACACACACAGGGATCTATTATATAGAGTCATTACACACAGAGGGATCTATTATATAGAGTCATTACACAGAGGGATCTATTATATAGAGTCATTACACGTAGAGGGATCTATTATATAGAGTCATTACGCACAGGGATCTATTATATAGAGTCATTACACACAGAGGGATCTATTATATAGAGTCATTACACGCAGAGGGATCTATTATATAGAGTCATTACGCACAGGGATCTATTATACAGAGTCATTACACACAGAGGGATCTATTATGTAGAGTCATTACACGCAGAGGGATCTATTATGTAGAGTCATTACACGCAGAGGGATCTATTATATAGAGTCATTACACGCAGAGGGATCTATTATATAGAGTCATTACACGCAGAGGGATCTATTATATAGTCATTACACGCAGAGGGATCTATTATATAGAGTCATTATACGCAGAGGGATCTATTATATAGAGTCATTCCACACAGAGGGATCTATTATATAGAGTCATTACACGCAGAGGGATCTATTATATAGAGTCATTCCACACAGAGGGATCTATTATATAGAGTCATTCCACACAGAGGGATCTATTATATAGAGTCATTACACACAGAGGGATCTATTATATAGAGACATTCCACTCAGAGGGATCTATTATATAGAGTCATTACACACAGAGGGATCTGTTATATAGAGTCATTCCACACAGAGGGATCTATTATATAGAGTCATTACACACAGAGGGATCTATTATATAGAGTCATTACACACAGAGTGATCTATTATATAGAGTCATTACACACAGAGGGATCTATTATATAGAGTCATTACACACAGAGGGATCTATTGTATAGAGTCATTACACACAGAGGGATCTATTATATAGAGTCATTACACACAGAGTGATCTATTATATAGTCATTACACACAGAGGGATCTATTATATAGAGTCATTACACACAGAGGGATCTATTATATAGAGTCATTACACACAGAGCGATCTATTATATAGAGTCATTACACACAGAGGGATCTATTATATAGAGTCGTTACACACAGAGGGATTTATTATATAGAGACATTACACACAGAGGGATCTATTATATAGAGTCATTACGCGCAGAGGGATCTATTATATAGAGTCATTACACACAGAGGGATCTATTATATAGAGTCATTACACACAGAGCGATCTATTATATAGAGTCATTACACACAAAGGGATCTATTATATAGAGTCATTACACACACAGGGATCTATTATATAGAGTCATTACACACAGAGGGATCTATTATATAGAGTCATTACACACAGAGGTATCTATTATATAGAGTCATTACACACACAGGGATCTATTATATAGAGTCATTACACACAGAGGGATCTATTATATTGAGTCATTACACACAGAGGGTTCTATTATATAGAGTCATTAAACGCAGAGGGATCTATTATATAGAGTCATTCCACACAGAGGGATCTATTATATAGAGTCATTACACGCAGAGGGATCTATTATATAGAGTCATTCCACACAGAGGGATCTATTATATAGAGTCATTCCACACAGAGGGATCTATTATATAGAGTCATTACACACAGAGGGATCTATTATATAGAGACATTCCACTCAGAGGGATCTATTATATAGAGTCATTACACACAGAGGGATCTGTTATATAGAGTCATTCCACACAGAGGGATCTATTATATAGAGTCATTACACACAGAGGGATCTATTATATAGAGTCATTACACACAGAGTGATCTATTATATAGAGTCATTACACACAGAGGGATCTATTATATAGAGTCATTACACACAGAGGGATCTATTGTATAGAGTCATTACACACAGAGTGATCTATTATATAGAGTCATTACACACAGAGGTATCTATTATATAGAGTCATTACACACACATGGATCTATTATATAGAGTCATTACACACAGAGGGATCTATTATATTGAGTCATTACACACAGAGGGATCTATTATATAGAGTCATTACACGCAGAGGGATCTATTATATAGAGTCATTACGCACAGGGATCTATTATATAGAGTCATTACACACAGAGGGATCTATTATATAGAGTCATTACACGCAGAGGGATCTATTATATAGAGTCATTACGCACAGGGATCTATTATATAGAGTCATTACACACAGAGGGATCTATTATATAGAGTCATTACACGCAGAGGGATCTATTATATAGAGTCATTACGCACAGGGATCTATTATACAGAGTCATTACACACAGAGGGATCTATTATATAGAGTCATTACACACAGAGGGATCTATTATATAGAGTCATTACACGCAGAGGGATCTATTATATAGAGTCATTACACGCAGAGGGATCTATTATATAGAGTCATTACACGCAGAGGGATCTATTATATAGAGTCATTATACGCAGAGGGATCTATTATATAGAGTCATTCCACACAGAGGGATCTATTATATAGAGTCATTACACGCAGAGGGATCTATTATATAGAGTCATTCCACACAGAGGGATCTATTATATAGAGTCATTCCACACAGAGGGATCTATTATATAGAGTCATTACACACAGAGGGATCTATTATATAGAGTCATTCCACTCAGAGGGATCTATTATATAGAGTCATTACACACAGAGGGATCTGTTATATAGAGTCATTCCACACAGAGGGATCTATTATATAGAGTCATTACACACAGAGGGATCTATTATATAGAGTCATTACACACAGAGTGATCTATTATATAGAGTCATTACACACAGAGGGATCTATTATATAGAGTCATTACACGTAGAGGGATCTATTATATAGAGTCATTACGCACAGGGATCTATTATATAGAGTCATTACACACAGAGGGATCTATTATATAGAGTCATTACACGCGGAGGGATCTATTATATAGAGTCATTACGCACAGGGATCTATTATACAGAGTCATTACACACAGAGGGATCTATTATGTAGAGTCATTACACGCAGAGGGATCTATTATGTAGAGTCATTACACGCAGAGGGATCTATTATATAGAGTCATTACACGCAGAGGGATCTATTATATAGAGTCATTACACGCAGAGGGATCTATTATATAGTCATTACACGCAGAGGGATCTATTATATAGAGTCATTATACGCAGAGGGATCTATTATATAGAGTCATTCCACACAGAGGGATCTATTATATAGAGTCATTACACGCAGAGGGATCTATTATATAGAGTCATTCCACACAGAGGGATCTATTATATAGAGTCATTCCACACAGAGGGATCTATTATATAGAGTCATTACACACAGAGGGATCTATTATATAGAGACATTCCACTCAGAGGGATCTATTATATAGAGTCATTACACACAGAGGGATCTGTTATATAGAGTCATTCCACACAGAGGGATCTATTATATAGAGTCATTACACACAGAGGGATCTATTATATAGAGTCATTACACACAGAGTGATCTATTATATAGAGTCATTACACACAGAGGGATCTATTATATAGAGTCATTACACACAGAGGGATCTATTGTATAGAGTCATTACACAAAGAGGGATCTATTATATAGAGTCATTACACACAGAGTGATCTATTATATAGTCATTACACACAGAGGGATCTATTATATAGAGTCATTACACACAGAGGGATCTATTATATAGAGTCATTACACAGAGCGATCTATTATATAGAGTCATTACACACAGAGGGATCTATTATATAGAGTCGTTACACACAGAGGGATTTATTATATAGAGACATTACACACAGAGGGATCTATTATATAGAGTCATTACGCGCAGAGGGATCTATTATATAGAGTCATTACACACAGAGGGATCTATTATATAGAGTCATTACACACAGAGCGATCTATTATATAGAGTCATTACACACAAAGGGATCTATTATATAGAGTCATTACACACACAGGGATCTATTATATAGAGTCATTACACACAGAGGGATCTATTATATAGAGTCATTACACACAGAGGTATCTATTATATAGAGTCATTACACACACAGGGATCTATTATATAGAGTCATTACACACAGAGGGATCTATTATATTGAGTCATTACACACAGAGGGTTCTATTATATTGAGTCATTAAACGCAGAGGGATCTATTATATAGAGTCATTCCACACAGAGGGATCTATTATATAGAGTCATTACACGCAGAGGGATCTATTATATAGAGTCATTCCACACAGAGGGATCTATTATATAGAGTCATTCCACACAGAGGGATCTATTATATAGAGTCATTACACACAGAGGGATCTATTATATAGAGACATTCCACTCAGAGGGATCTATTATATAGAGTCATTACACACAGAGGGATCTGTTATATAGAGTCATTCCACACAGAGGGATCTATTATATAGAGTCATTACACACAGAGGGATCTATTATATAGAGTCATTACACACAGAGTGATCTATTATATAGAGTCATTACACACAGAGGGATCTATTATATAGAGTCATTACACACAGAGGGATCTATTGTATAGAGTCATTACACACAGAGTGATCTATTATATAGAGTCATTACACACAGAGGTATCTATTATATAGAGTCATTACACACACAGGGATCTATTATATAGAGTCATTACACACAGAGGGATCTATTATATTGAGTCATTACACACAGAGGGATCTATTATATAGAGTCATTACACGCAGAGGGATCTATTATATAGAGTCATTACGCACAGGGATCTATTATATAGAGTCATTACACACAGAGGGATCTATTATATAGAGTCATTACACGCAGAGGGATCTATTATATAGAGTCATTACGCACAGGGATCTATTATATAGAGTCATTACACACAGAGGGATCTATTATATAGAGTCATTACACGCAGAGGGATCTATTATATAGAGTCATTACGCACAGGGATCTATTATACAGAGTCATTACACACAGAGGGATCTATTATATAGAGTCATTACACACAGAGGGATCTATTATATAGAGTCATTCCACTCAGAGGGATCTATTATATAGAGTCATTACACACAGAGGGATCTGTTATATAGAGTCATTCCACACAGAGGGATCTATTATATAGAGTCATTACACACAGAGGGATCTATTATATAGAGTCA
The DNA here is from genome assembly GCF_046119375.1 of Phyllobates terribilis. Taxonomy (NCBI): domain Eukaryota; kingdom Metazoa; phylum Chordata; class Amphibia; order Anura; family Dendrobatidae; genus Phyllobates; species Phyllobates terribilis. The sequence goes on along the minus strand of NW_027362770.1, from coordinate 192,239,804 downwards.
TTCCACTCAGAGGGATCTATTATATAGAGTCATTACACACAGAGGGATCTGTTATATAGAGTCATTCCACACAGAGGGATCTATTATATAGAGTCATTACACACAGAGGGATCTATTATATAGAGTCATTACACACAGAGTGATCTATTATATAGAGTCATTACACACAGAGGGATCTATTATATAGAGTCATTACACACAGAGGGATCTATTATATAGAGTCATTACACACAGAGTGATCTATTATATAGAGTCATTACACACAGAGGGATCTATTATATAGAGTCATTACACACAGAGGGATCTATTATATAGAGTCATTACACACAGAGGGATCTATTATATAGAGTCATTACACGCAGAGGGATCTATTATATAGAGTCATTACACACAGAGGGATCTATTATATAGAGTCATTACACGCAGAGGGATCTATTATATAGAGTCATTACATACAGTGGGATCTATTATATAGAGTCATTACACACAGAGCGATCTATTATATAGAGTCATTACACACAGAGGGATCTATTATATAGAGTCATTACACACACAGGGATCTATTATATAGAGTCATTACACACAGAGGGATCTATTATATAGAGTCATTACACACAGAGGTATCTATTATATAGAGTCATTACACACACAGGGATCTATTATATAGAGTCATTACACACAGAGGGATCTATTATATAGAGTCATTACACAGAGGGATCTATTATATAGAGTCATTACACGTAGAGGGATCTATTATATAGAGTCATTACGCACAGGGATCTATTATATAGAGTCATTACACACAGAGGGATCTATTATATAGAGTCATTACACGCAGAGGGATCTATTATATAGAGTCATTACGCACAGGGATCTATTATACAGAGTCATTGCACACAGAGGGATCTATTATATAGAGTCATTACACGCAGAGGGATCTATTATGTAGAGTCATTACACGCAGAGGGATCTATTATATAGAGTCATTACACGCAGAGGGATCTATTATATAGAGTCATTACACGCAGAGGGATCTATTATATAGTCATTACACGCAGAGGGATCTATTATATAGAGTCATTATACGCAGAGGGATCTATTATATAGAGTCATTCCACACAGAGGGATCTATTATATAGAGTCATTACACGCAGAGGGATCTATTATATAGAGTCATTCCACACAGAGGGATCTATTATATAGAGTCATTCCACACAGAGGGATCTATTATATAGAGTCATTACACACAGAGGGATCTATTATATAGAGACATTCCACTCAGAGGGATCTATTATATAGAGTCATTACACACAGAGGGATCTGTTATATAGAGTCATTCCACACAGAGGGATCTATTATATAGAGTCATTACACACAGAGGGATCTATTATATAGAGTCATTACACACAGAGTGATCTATTATATAGAGTCATTACACACAGAGGGATCTATTATATAGAGTCATTACACACAGAGGGATCTATTGTATAGAGTCATTACACACAGAGTGATCTATTATATAGAGTCATTACACACAGAGTGATCTATTATATATAGTCATTACACACAGAGGGATCTATTATATAGAGTCGTTACACAAAGAGGGATTTATTATATAGAGACATTACACACAGAGGGATCTATTATATAGAGTCATTACGCGCAGAGGGATCTATTATATAGAGTCATTACACACAGAGGGATCTATTATATAGAGTCATTACACACAGAGCGATCTATTATATAGAGTCATTACACACAAAGGGATCTATTATATAGAGTCATTACACACAGAGCGATCTATTATATAGAGTCATTACACACAGAGGGATCTATTATATAGAGTCATTACACACACAGGGATCTATTATATAGAGTCATTGCACACAGAGGGATTTATTATATAGAGTCATTACACACAGAGGGATCTATTATATAGAGTCATTACACGCAGAGGGATCTATTATATAGAGTCATTACACACAGAGGGATCTATTATATAGAGTCATTACATGCAGAGGGATCTATTATATAGAGTCATTACATACAGTGGGATCTATTATATAGAGTCATTACACACAGAGCGATCTATTATATAGAGTCATTACACACAGAGGGATCTATTATATAGAGTCATTACACACACAGGGATCTATTATATAGAGTCATTACACACAGAGGGATCTATTATATAGAGTCATTACACACAGAGGTATCTATTATATAGAGTCATTACACACACAGGGATCTATTATATAGAGTCATTACACACAGAGTGATCTATTATATTGAGTCATTACACACAGAGGGATCTATTATATAGAGTCATTACACGGAGAGGGATCTATTATATAGAGTCATTACGCACAGGGATCTATTATATAGAGTCATTACACACAGAGGGATCTATTATATAGAGTCATTACACGCAGAGGGATCTATTATATAGAGTCATTACGCACAGGGATCTATTATACAGAGTCATTACACACAGAGGGATCTATTATATAGAGTCATTACACACAGAGGGATCTATTATATAGAGTCATTACACGGAGAGGGATCTATTATATAGAGTCATTACACGCAGAGGGATCTATTATATAGAGTCATTACACGCAGAGGGATCTATTATATAGAGTCATTACACGCAGAGGGATCTATTATATAGAGTCATTATACGCAGAGGGATCTATTATATAGAGTCATTCCACACAGAGGGATCTATTATATAGAGTCATTACACGCAGAGGGATCTATTATATAGAGTCATTCCACACAGAGGGATCTATTATATAGAGTCATTCCACACAGAGGGATCTATTATATAGAGTCATTACACACAGAGGGATCTATTATATAGAGTCATTCCACTCAGAGGGATCTATTATATAGAGTCATTACACACAGAGGGATCTGTTATATAGAGTCATTCCACACAGAGAGATCTATTATATAGAGTCATTACACACAGAGGGATCTATTATATAGAGTCATTACACACAGAGTGATCTATTATATAGAGTCATTACACACAGAGGGATCTATTATATAGAGTCATTACACACAGAGGGATCTATTATATAGAGTCATTACACACAGAGTGATCTATTATATAGATTCATTACACACAGAGTGATCTATTATATAGAGTCATTACACACAGAGGGATCTATTATATAGAGTCATTACACACAGAGGGATCTATTATATAGAGTCATTACACGCAGAGGGATCTATTATATAGAGTCATTACACACAGAGGGATCTATTATATAGAGTCATTACACGCAGAGGGATCTATTATATAGAGTCATTACATACAGTGGGATCTATTATATAGAGTCATTACACACAGAGCGATCTATTATATAGAGTCATTACACACAGAGGGATCTATTATATAGAGTCATTACACACACAGGGATCTATTATATAGAGTCATTACACACAGAGGGATCTATTATATAGAGTCATTACACACAGAGGTATCTATTATATAGAGTCATTACACACACAGGGATCTATTATATAGAGTCATTACACACAGAGGGATCTATTATATAGAGTCATTACACAGAGGGATCTATTATATAGAGTCATTACACGTAGAGGGATCTATTATATAGAGTCATTACGCACAGGGATCTATTATATAGAGTCATTACACACAGAGGGATCTATTATATAGAGTCATTACACGCAGAGGGATCTATTATATAGAGTCATTACGCACAGGGATCTATTATACAGAGTCATTACACACAGAGGGATCTATTATGTAGAGTCATTACACGCAGAGGGATCTATTATGTAGAGTCATTACACGCAGAGGGATCTATTATATAGAGTCATTACACGCAGAGGGATCTATTATATAGAGTCATTACACGCAGAGGGATCTATTATATAGTCATTACACGCAGAGGGATCTATTATATAGAGTCATTATACGCAGAGGGATCTATTATATAGAGTCATTCCACACAGAGGGATCTATTATATAGAGTCATTACACGCAGAGGGATCTATTATATAGAGTCATTCCACACAGAGGGATCTATTATATAGAGTCATTCCACACAGAGGGATCTATTATATAGAGTCATTACACACAGAGGGATCTATTATATAGAGACATTCCACTCAGAGGGATCTATTATATAGAGTCATTACACACAGAGGGATCTGTTATATAGAGTCATTCCACACAGAGGGATCTATTATATAGAGTCATTACACACAGAGGGATCTATTATATAGAGTCATTACACACAGAGTGATCTATTATATAGAGTCATTACACACAGAGGGATCTATTATATAGAGTCATTACACACAGAGGGATCTATTGTATAGAGTCATTACACACAGAGGGATCTATTATATAGAGTCATTACACACAGAGTGATCTATTATATAGTCATTACACACAGAGGGATCTATTATATAGAGTCATTACACACAGAGGGATCTATTATATAGAGTCATTACACACAGAGCGATCTATTATATAGAGTCATTACACACAGAGGGATCTATTATATAGAGTCGTTACACACAGAGGGATTTATTATATAGAGACATTACACACAGAGGGATCTATTATATAGAGTCATTACGCGCAGAGGGATCTATTATATAGAGTCATTACACACAGAGGGATCTATTATATAGAGTCATTACACACAGAGCGATCTATTATATAGAGTCATTACACACAAAGGGATCTATTATATAGAGTCATTACACACACAGGGATCTATTATATAGAGTCATTACACACAGAGGGATCTATTATATAGAGTCATTACACACAGAGGTATCTATTATATAGAGTCATTACACACACAGGGATCTATTATATAGAGTCATTACACACAGAGGGATCTATTATATTGAGTCATTACACACAGAGGGATCTATTATATAGAGTCATTAAACGCAGAGGGATCTATTATATAGAGTCATTCCACACAGAGGGATCTATTATATAGAGTCATTACACGCAGAGGGATCTATTATATAGAGTCATTCCACACAGAGGGATCTATTATATAGAGTCATTCCACACAGAGGGATCTATTATATAGAGTCATTACACACAGAGGGATCTATTATATAGAGACATTCCACTCAGAGGGATCTATTATATAGAGTCATTACACACAGAGGGATCTGTTATATAGAGTCATTCCACACAGAGGGATCTATTATATAGAGTCATTACACACAGAGGGATCTATTATATAGAGTCATTACACACAGAGTGATCTATTATATAGAGTCATTACACACAGAGGGATCTATTATATAGAGTCATTACACACAGAGGGATCTATTGTATAGAGTCATTACACACAGAGTGATCTATTATATAGAGTCATTACACACAGAGTGATCTATTATATAGAGTCATTACACACAGAGGGATCTATTATATAGAGTCGTTACACAAAGAGGGATTTATTATATAGAGACATTACACACAGAGGGATCTATTATATAGAGTCATTACGCGCAGAGGGATCTATTATATAGAGTCATTACACACAGAGGGATCTATTATATAGAGTCATTACACACAGAGCGATCTATTATATAGAGTCATTACACACAAAGGGATCTATTATATAGAGTCATTACACACAGAGGGATCTATTATATAGAGTCATTGCACACAGAGGGATCTATTATATAGAGTCATTACACACACAGGGATCTATTATATAGAGTCATTGCACACAGAGGGATTTATTATATAGAGTCATTACACACAGAGGGATCTATTATATAGAGTCATTACACGCAGAGGGATCTATTATATAGAGTCATTACACACAGAGGGATCTATTATATAGAGTCATTACATGCAGAGGGATCTATTATATAGAGTCATTACATACAGTGGGATCTATTATATAGAGTCATTACACACAGAGCGATCTATTATATAGAGTCATTACACACAGAGGGATCTATTATATAGAGTCATTACACACACAGGGATCTATTATATAGAGTCATTACACACAGAGGGATCTATTATATAGAGTCATTACACACAGAGGTATCTATTATATAGAGTCATTACACACACAGGGATCTATTATATAGAGTCATTACACACAGAGTGATCTATTATATTGAGTCATTACACACAGAGGGATCTATTATATAGAGTCATTACACGCAGAGGGATCTATTATATAGAGTCATTACGCACAGGGATCTATTATATAGAGTCATTACACACAGAGGGATCTATTATATAGAGTCATTACACGCAGAGGGATCTATTATATAGAGTCATTACGCACAGGGATCTATTATACAGAGTCATTACACACAGAGGGATCTATTATGTAGAGTCATTACACACAGAGGGATCTATTATATAGAGTCATTACACGCAGAGGGATCTATTATATAGAGTCATTACACGCAGAGGGATCTATTATATAGAGTCACTACACGCAGAGGGATCTATTATATAGAGTCATTACACGCAGAGGGATCTATTATATAGAGTCATTATACGCAGAGGGATCTATTATATAGAGTCATTCCACACAGAGGGATCTATTATATAGAGTCATTACACGCAGAGGGATCTATTATATAGAGTCATTCCACACAGAGGGATCTATTATATAGAGTCATTCCACACAGAGGGATCTATTATATAGAGTCATTACACACAGAGGGATCTATTATATAGAGTCATTCCACTCAGAGGGATCTATTATATAGAGTCATTACACACAGAGGGATCTGTTATATAGAGTCATTCCACACAGAGGGATCTATTATATAGAGTCATTACACACAGAGGGATCTATTATATAGAGTCATTACACACAGAGTGATCTATTATATAGAGTCATTACACACAGAGGGATCTATTATATAGAGTCATTACACACAGAGGGATCTATTATATAGAGTCATTACACACAGAGTGATCTATTATATAGAGTCATTACACACAGAGTGATCTATTATATAGAGTCATTACACACAGAGGGATCTATTATATAGAGTCATTACACACAGAGGGATCTATTATATAGAGTCATTACACACAGAGGGATCTATTATATAGAGTCATTACACACAGAGGGATCTATTATATAGAGTCATTACACGCAGAGGGATCTATTATATAGAGTCATTACATACAGTGGGATCTATTATATAGAGTCATTACACACAGAGCGATCTATTATATAGAGTCATTACACACAGAGGGATCTATTATATAGAGTCATTACACACACAGGGATCTATTATATAGAGTCATTACACACAGAGGGATCTATTATATAGAGTCATTACACACAGAGGTATCTATTATATAGAGTCATTACACACACAGGGATCTATTATATAGGGTCATTACACACAGAGGGATCTATTATATAGAGTCATTACACAGAGGGATCTATTATATAGAGTCATTACACGTAGAGGGATCTATTATATAGAGTCATTACGCACAGGGATCTATTATATAGAGTCATTACACACAGAGGGATCTATTATATAGAGTCATTACACGCAGAGGGATCTATTATATAGAGTCATTACGCACAGGGATCTATTATACAGAGTCATTACACACAGAGGGATCTATTATGTAGAGTCATTACACGCAGAGGGATCTATTATGTAGAGTCATTACACGCAGAGGGATCTATTATATAGAGTCATTACACGCAGAGGGATCTATTATATAGAGTCATTACACGCAGAGGGATCTATTATATAGTCATTACACGCAGAGGGATCTATTATATAGAGTCATTATACGCAGAGGGATCTATTATATAGAGTCATTCCACACAGAGGGATCTGTTATATAGAGTCATTACACGCAGAGGGATCTATTATATAGAGTCATTCCACACAGAGGGATCTATTATATAGAGTCATTCCACACAGAGGGATCTATTATGTAGAGTCATTACACACAGAGGGATCTATTATATAGAGACATTCCACTCAGAGGGATCTATTATATAGAGTCATTACACACAGAGGGATCTGTTATATAGAGTCATTCCACACAGAGGGATCTATTATATAGAGTCATTACACACAGAGGGATCTATTATATAGAGTCATTACACACAGAGTGATCTATTATATAGAGTCATTACACACAGAGGGATCTATTATATAGAGTCATTACACACAGAGGGATCTATTGTATAGAGTCATTACACACAGAATGATCTATTATATAGAGTCATTACACACAGAGTGATCTATTATATAGAGTCATTACACACAGAGGGATCTATTATATAGAGTCATTACACACAGAGGGATCTATTATATAGAGTCATTACACACAGAGCGATCTATTATATAGAGTCATTACACACAGAGGGATCTATTATATAGAGTCGTTACACACAGAGGGATTTATTATATAGAGACATTACACACAGAGGGATCTATTATATAGAGTCATTACGCGCAGAGGGATCTATTATATAGAGTCATTACACACAGAGGGATCTATTATATAGAGTCATTACACACAGAGCGATCTATTATATAGAGTCATTACACACAAAGGTATCTATTATATAGAGTCATTACACACACAGGGATCTATTATATAGAGTCATTACACACAGAGGGATCTATTATATAGAGTCATTACACACAGAGGTATCTATTATATAGAGTCATTACACACACAGGGATCTATTATATAGAGTCATTACACACAGAGGGATCTATTATATTGAGTCATTACACACAGAGGGATCTATTATATAGAGTCATTACACGCAGAGGGATCTATTATATAGAGTCATTACGCACAGGGATCTATTATATAGAGTCATTACACACAGAGGGATCTATTATATAGAGTCATTACACGCAGAGGGATCTATTATATAGAGTCATTATACGCAGAGGGATCTATTATATAGAGTCATTACACACAGAGGGATCTGTTATATAGAGTCATTCCACACAGAGGGATCTATTATATAGAGTCATTACACGCAGAGGGATCTATTATATAGAGTCATTCCACACAGAGGGATCTATTATATAGAGTCATTCCACAGAGAGGGATCTATTATATAGAGTCATTACACACAGAGGGATCTATTATATAGAGTCATTCCACTCAGAGGGATCTATTATATAGAGTCATTACACACAGAGGGATCTGTTATATAGAGTCATTCCACACAGAGGGATCTATTATATAGAGTCATTACACACAGAGGGATCTATTATATAGAGTCCTTACACACAGAGTGATCTATTATATAGAGTCATTACACACAGAGGGATCTATTATATAGAGTCATTACACACAGAGGGATCTATTATATAGAGTCATTACACACAGAGTGATCTATTATATAGAGTCATTACACACAGAGTGATCTATTATATAGAGTCATTACACACAGAGGGATCTATTATATAGAGTCATTACACACAGAGGGATCTATTATATAGAGTCATTACATGCAGAGGGATCTATTATATAGAGTCATTACACACAGAGGGATCTATTATATAGAGTCATTACACGCAGAGGGATCTATTATATAGAGTCATTACATACAGTGGGATCTATTATATAGAGTCATTACACACAGAGCGATCTATTATATAGAGTCATTACACACAGAGGGATCTATTATATAGAGTCATTACACACACAGGGATCTATTATATAGAGTCATTACACACAGAGGGATCTATTATATAGAGTCATTACACACAGAGGTATCTATTATATAGAGTCATTACACACACAGGGATCTATTATATAGAGTCATTACACACAGAGGGATCTATTATATAGAGTCATTACACAGAGGGATCTATTATATAGAGTCATTACACGTAGAGGGATCTATTATATAGAGTCATTACGCACAGGGATCTATTATATAGAGTCATTACACACAGAGGGATCTATTATATAGAGTCATTACACACAGAGGGATCTATTATATAGAGTCATTACGCACAGGGATCTATTATACAGAGTCATTACACACAGAGGGATCTATTATATAGAGTCATTACACGCAGAGGGATCTATTATGTAGAGTCATTACACGCAGAGGGATCTATTATATAGAGTCATTACACGCAGAGGGATCTATTATATAGAGTCATTACACGCAGAGGGATCTATTATATAGTCATTACACGCAGAGGGATCTATTATATAGAGTCATTATACGCAGAGGGATCTATTATATAGAGTCATTCCACACAGAGGGATCTATTATATAGAGTCATTACACGCAGAGGGATCTATTATATAGAGTCATTCCACACAGAGGGATCTATTATATAGAGTCATTCCACACAGAGGGATCTATTATATAGAGTCATTACACACAGAGGGATATATTATATAGAGACATTCCACTCAGAGGGATCTATTATATAGAGTCATTACACACAGAGGGATCTGTTATATAGAGTCATTCCACACAGAGGGATCTATTATATAGAGTCATTACACACAGAGGGATCTATTATATAGAGTCATTACACACAGAGGGATCTATTATATAGAGTCATTACACACAGAGGGATCTATTATATAGAGTCATTACACACAGAGGGATCTATTGTATAGAGTCATTACACACAGAGTGATCTATTATATAGAGTCATTACACACAGAGTGATCTATTATATAGAGTCATTACACACAGAGGGATCTATTATATAGAGTCATTACACACAGGGGGATCTATTATATAGAGTCATTACACACAGAGCGATCTATTATATAGAGTCATTACACACAGAGGGATCTATTATATAGAGTCGTTACACACAGAGGGATTTATTATATAGAGACATTACACACAGAGGGATCTATTATATAGAGTCATTACGCGCAGAGGGATCTATTATATAGAGTCATTACACACAGAGGGATCTATTATATAGAGTCATTACACACAGAGCGATCTATTATATAGAGTCATTACACACAAAGGGATCTATTATATAGAGTCATTACACACACAGGGATCTATTATATAGAGTCATTGCACACAGAGGGATTTATTATATAGAGTCATTACACACAGAGGGATCTATTATATAGAGTCATTACACACAGAGGGATCTATTTCACGTGGTTATTTCTGTTAATGGTGATGATTATGGCTTACAGCCAATGAAAACACAAGAGTCATTATCTCAGTAAATTAGAATAATTAACAAAAAACACCTGCAAAGGCTTCCTAAGCATTTAACAAGGTCCCTTAGTCTGTTTCAGTAGGCTCCACAATCATGGGGAAGACTGCTGACTTGACAGATGTCCAGAAGGCAGTCACTGACACACTCCACAAGGTCCCAGAGTCTGGAAGAAGAGTGGAGAGGCCACAATCGAAGCTGCTGGAGGTCTAGTGTGAAGTCTCCACAATCAGTGATGGTTTGGGGCCATGTCATCTGCTGGTGGAGGTCCACTGTGTTTTATCAAGACCAAAGTCAGCGCCTCCGTCTACCAGGACATTTTACAGCCCTTCATGCTTCCCTCTGCCGACAAGCTTTATGGAGATGGAAATGTCATTCTCCAGCAGGACTTGGCCCCTGTTCACACGGCCAAAAGTACCAATACCTGGTTTACACACAACAGGATCACTGTGCTTGATTGACTGCAAACTCGCCTGACCTTAACCCCATAGAGAATCTATTATAGAGAATCTATGGGGTATTGTCAAGAGGAAGATGAGACCCCAGACCCCACAATGCAGACAAGCTGAAGGCTGCTATCAAAGCCACCTGGGCTTCCATAACACCTCAGCAGCCACAGGCTGATCCCTCCATGCCACAGGCTGATCCCTCCATGCCACAGGCTGATCCCTCCATGCCACAGGCTGATCCCCTCCATGCCACAGGCTGATCCCTCCATGCCACAGGCTGATCCCTCCATGCCACAGGCTGATCCCCTCCATGCCACAGGCTGATCCCCTCCATGCCACAGGCTGATCCCCTCCATGCCACAGGCTGATCCCTCCATGCCACAGGCTGATCCCTTCATGCCACAGGCTGATCCCTCCATGCCACAGGCTGATCGCCTCCATGCCACAGGCTGATCCCTCCATGCCACAGGCTGATCCCTTCATGCCACAGGCTGATCCCTCCATGCCACAGGCTGATCCCCTCCATGCCACAGGCTGATCCCTCCATGCCACAGGCTGATCCCCTCCATGCCACAGGCTGATCCCTCCATGCCACAGGCTGATCCCTTCATGCCACAGGCTGATCCCTCCATGCCACAGGCTGATCCCCTCCATGCCACAGGCTGATCCCTCCATGCCACAGGCTGATCCCCTCCATGCCACAGGCTGATCCCCTCCATGCCACAGGCTGATCCCTCCATGCCACAGGCTGATCCCTCCATGCCACAGGCTGATCCCTCCATGCCACATTGCCGCATTGATGCAGTAATTGATGCACAAGGAGCCGACCAAGTATTGAGGGCATTTACTGAACAGACATTTCAGTAGGACAACGTTTCTGATTATAAAAACACTAGATGGTGGCCCGATTCTAACGCATCGGGTATTCTAGAATAGGTATGTGGCCGACCGGGCGCAATCAGCAGAGCGTTGTTTAAATTTGGCTCCAAAATCGCTGATAGGCCGAGGCCGGCAACCGCGACCAATCACCAAAGCGGTGTTAAAATTGGGCGGCTATATCACAGATTGGTCACGGCCGGCGGTCGCGACAAATCAGCAGAGCGGGGTTTATATTTGGCGCCAAAATCGCTGATTGATCGCGCACGGCGGTCGCGACCAATCAGCAGAGCAGGGTTTAAATTTGGCGCCAATAATGCTGATTGGTCGAGGCCGGCGACCGCGACCAATCAGCAGAGCGGGGTTTAAATTTGCCGCCCATATCGCTGATTGTTCGCCGGGGAGCGGCGCTGCCTGGGCGGGTACTTCCTCTGCGAGCAGCTGGGAGATGAGCGGCTGCTCGCAGCAGAAGCATCCCGACCGGCGGCGCCACTCCTCGGTCCTCCGTTCACACTTGCCGTCGGGAGATCAGAGCGTTGTTTAAATTTGACGCCAATCTCGCTGATTGGTCGCGGTCGGCTGGCGGCTGCAACCAAACAGCAGAGCGTTGTTTAAATTTGGCGCCAATCTCGCTGGTTGGTCGCGGCTGGCGGCCGCAACGAATTAACAGAGCGTTGTTTAAATTTGGCGCCAATCTCGCAGATTGGTCGCGGTCGGCTGGCATCCGCGACCAATCAGCAGAGCGTTGTTTAAATTTGGCGCCAATCTCGCTGATTGGTCGCAGCTGGCGTCGGCGACCAATCAGCAGAGCATTGTTTAAATTTGGCGCCAATGTCGCTGATTGGTTGCGGCTGGCGTCCGCGATCAATCAGCAGAGTGTTGTTTAAATTTGGCGCCAATCTCGCTGATTGGTCGCAGCTGGCGTCCGCGATCAATCAGCAGAGCGTTGTTTAAATTTGGCGCCAATCTCGCTGATTGGTCGCGGCTGGCGTCTGCGACCAATCAGCAGAGCGTTGTTTAAATTTGGCGCCAATCTCGCTGATTGGTCGTGGCTGGCGTCGGCGACCAATCAGCAGAGCATTGTTTAAATTTGGCGCCAATGTCGCTGATTGGTTGCGGCTGGCATCCGCGATCAATCAGCAGAGTGTTGTTTAAATTTGGCGCCAATCTCGCTGATTGGTCGCGGCTGGCAGTCGCGCCCAATCAGCAGAGCGTTGTTTAAATTTGGCGCCAATCTCGCTGATTGGTCGCGGCTGGCGTCTGCGACCAATCAGCAGAGCGTTGCTTAAATTTGGCGCCAATCTCGCTGATTGGTCGCGGCTGGCGTCTGCGACCAATTAGCAGAGCGTTGTTTAAATTTGGCGCCAATCTAGCTGATTGGTCGCGGCTGCCAGCCGCGACCAATCCGCAGAGCGTTGTTTAAATTTTGCGCCAAAATCGCTGATTGGTTGCGGCTGGCGTCCGCGCCCAATCAGCACAGCAGTGTTTAAATGTGTCGGCAAGATCGATGATTGGTCTCGGGCAGCGGCCGCGACCAATCAGCAGAGCGGTGTTTAACTTTAGCGCCAAGATCACTGATTGGTCGCGACCATTCAGCGAATCGCATTGGTGAGGACCGGGGAGCGGCGCTGCCTGTGCGGCTACTTCCGCTGCGAGAAGCCAGGAGATGAGCGACTGCTCGCAGCAGAAGTATCCCGACCCGCAGCGCCGCTCCCCGGTCCTCCCTTCCGCATGGAGGTCTGCGGCGCCGGCGGTCGGGGTCCTTCTGCTGCTACCGGCCGGGAGATGATCGCCTCGCGCCGGTCATCTCCCGGCTGCATCTCCGTCCCGCAGATGAGCCGCTAACGGCCACCATCTTTTTTCAGAAATCCCGCGGCGCTGATTGGCCGCTGCCGGACCAATGAGCGACGCGGGATTTCCAGGACAGAAAGACAGACAGGATAATACGATTATATATATAGATTTTTCAATCTGTTGTTATCAAGTATTCTAATTTACTGAGATAATGACTTTTGTGTTTTCATTGGCTGTAAGCCATAATCATCAACATTAACAGAAATAAACACGTGAAATAGATCCCTCTGCGTGTAATGACTCTATATAATAGATCCCTCTGCGTGTAATGACTCTATATAATAGATCCCTCTGCGTGTAATGACTCTATACAATAGATCCCTCTGCGTGTAATGACTCTATACAATAGATCCCTCTGCGTGTAATGACTCTATATAATAGATCACTCTGCGTGTAATGACTCTATATAATAGATCCCTCTGCGTGTAATGACTCTATATAATAGATCACTCTGCGTGTAATGACTCTATATAATAGATCACTCTGCGTGTAATGACTCTATACAATAGATCCCTCTGCGTGTAATGACTCTATATAATAGATCGCTCTGCGTGTAATGACTCTATATAATAGATCCCTCTGCGTGTAATGACTCTATATAATAGATCGCTCTGCGTGTAATGACTCTATATAATAGATCGCTCTGCGTGTAATGACTCTATATAATAGATCCCTCTGCGTGTAATGACTCTATATAATAGATCGCTTTGCGTGTAATGACTCTATATAATAGATCCCTCTGCGTGTAATGACTCTATATAATAGATCCCTCTGCGTGTAATGACTCTATATAATAGATCGCTCTGTGTGTAATGACTCTATATAATAGATCCCTCTGTGTGTAATGACTCTATATAATAGATCACTCTGTGCGTAATGACTCTATATAATAGATCTCTCTGTGTGTAATGACTCTATATAATAGATCACTCTGCGTGTAATGACTCTATATAATAGATCCCTCTGTGTGTAATGACTCTATATAATAGATCACTCTGTGTGTAATGACTCTATATAATAGATCCCTCTGCATGTAATGACTCTATGTAATAGATCCCTCTGCGTGTAATGACTCTATATAATAGATCCCTCTGCGTGTAATGACTCTATATAATAGATCCCTCTGCGTGTAATGACTCTATATAATAGATCCCTCTGCGCGTAATGACTCTATATAATAGATCCCTCTGCGTGTAATGACTCTATATAATAGATCCCTCTGCGCGTAATGACTCTATATAATAGATCCCTCTGCGTGTACTGACTCTATATAATAGATCCCTCTGCGCATAATGACTCTATATAATAGATCCCTCTGCGTGTAATGACTCTATATAATAGATCCCTCTGCGCGTAATGACTCTATATAATAGATCCCTCTGCGTGTAATGACTCTATATAATAGATCCCTCTGCGCGTAATGACTCTATATAATAGATCCCTCTGCGTGTAATGACTCTATATAATAGATCCCTCTGCGTGTAATGACTCTATATAATAGATCCCTCTGCGTGTAATGACTCTATATAATAGATCCCTCTGTGTGTAATGACTCTATATAATAGATCCCTCTGCGTGTAATGACTCTATATAATAGATCCCTCTGTGTGTAATGACTCTATATAATAGATCCCTCTGTGTGTAATGACTCTATATAATGGATCCCTCTGCGTGTAATGACTCTATATAATAGATCCCTCTGTGTGTAATGACTCTATATAATAGATCCCTCTGCGTGTAATGACTCTATATAATAGATCCCTCTGCGTGTAATGACTCTATATAATAGATCCCTCTGTGTGTAATGACTCTATATAATAGACCCCTCTGCGTGTAATGACTCTATATAATAGATCCCTCTGCGTGTAATGACTCTATATAATAGACCACTCTGCGTGTAATGACTCTATATAATAGATCCCTCTGCGTGTAATGACTCTATATCATAGATCCCTCTGCGTGTAATGACTCTATATAATAGATCCCTCTGCGTGTAATGACTCTATATCATAGATCCCTCTGCGTGTAATGACTCTATATAATAGATCCCTCTGCGTGTAATGACTCTATATCATAGATCACTCTGCGTGTAATGACTCTATATAATAGATCCCTCTGCGTGTAATGACTCTATATCATAGATCACTCTGCGTGTAGTGACTCTATATAATAGATCCTTCTGTGTAATGACTCTATATCATAGATCCCTCTGCGTGTAATGACTCTATATAATAGATCCTTCTGTGTGTAATGACTCTATATAATAGATACCTCTGTGTGTAATGACTCTATATAATAGATCCCTCTGCGTGTAATGACTCTATATAATTGATCCCTCTGTGTGTAATGACTCTATATAATAGATCCCTCTGCGTGTAATGACTCTATATAATAGATCCCTCTGTGTGTAATGACTCTATATAATAGATCCTTCTGTGTGTAATGACACTATATAATAGATCCCTCTGTGTGTAATGACTATATATAATAGATCTCTCTGTGTGTAATGACTTTATATAATAGATCCCTCTGTGTGTAATGACTATATAATAGATCCCTCTGCGTGTAATGACTCTATATAATAGATGCCTCTGTGTGTAATGACTCTATATAATAGATCGCTCTGTGTGTAATGACTCTATATAATAGATCCCTCTGTGTGTAATGACTATATAATACATCCCTCTGCGTGTAATGACTCCATATAATAAATCCCTCTGTGTGTAATGACTCTATATAATAGATCCCTCTGTGTGTAATGACTCTATACAATAGATCCCTCTGCGTGTAATGACTCTATATAATAGATCCCTCTGTGTGTAATGACTCTATATAATAGATCCCTCTGTGTGTAATGACTCTATACAATAGATCCCTCTGCGTGTAATGACTCTATATAATAGATCCCTCTGTGTGTAATGACTCTATATAATAGATCCCTCTGTGTGTAATGACTCTATACAATAGATCCCTCTGCGTGTAATGACTCTATATAATAGATCCCTTTGTGTGTAATGACTCTATATAATAGATCCCTCTGTGTGTAATGACTCTATATAATAAATCCCTCTGTGTGTAATGTCTCTATATAATAGATCCCTCTGTGTAATGACTCTATATAATAGATCCCTCTGTCTGTAATGACTCTATATAATAGATCCCTCTGTGTGTAATGACTCTATATAATAGATCCCTCTGTGTGTAATGACTCTATATAATAGATCCCTCTGTGTGTAATGACTCTATATAATAGATCCCTCTGTGTGTAATGACTCTATATAATAGATCCCTCTGTGTGTAATGACTCTATATAATAGATCCCTCTGTGTAATGACTCTATATAATAGATCCCTCTGTCTGTAATGACTCTATATAATAGATCCCTCTGTGTGTAATGACTCTATATAATAGATCCCTCTGTGTGTAATGACTCTATATAATAGATCCCTCTGTGTGTAATGACTCTATATAATAGATCCCTCTGTGTGTAATGACTCTATATAATAGATCGCTCTGTGTGTAATGACTCTATATAATAGATCCCTCTGTGTGTAATGACTCTATATAATAGATCCCTCTGTGTAATGACTCTATATAATAGATCCCTCTGTCTGTAATGACTCTATATAATAGATCCCTCTGTGTGTAATGACTCTATATAATAGATCCCTCTGTGTGTAATGACTCTATATAATAGATCCCTCTGTGTGTAATGACTCTATATAATAGATCGCTCTGTGTGTAATGACTCTATATAATAGATCCCTCTGTGTGTAATGACTCTATATAATAGATCCCTCTGTGTGTAATGACTCTATATAATAGATCCCTCTGTGTGTAATGACTCTATATAATAGATCGCTCTGCGTGTAATGACTCTATATAATAGATCGCTCTGTTTGTAATGACTCTATATAATAGATCCCTCTGTGTGTAATGACTCTATATAATAGATCCCTCTGTGTGTAATGACTCTATATAATAGATCCCTCTGTGTGTAATGACTCTATATAATAGATCCCTCTGTGTGTAATGACTCTATAATAGATCCCTCTGTGTGTAATGACTCTATATAATAGATCCCTCTGTGTGTAATGACTCTATATAATATAATAGATCCCTCTGTGTGTAATGACTCTATATAATAGATCCCTCTGTGTGTAATGACTCTATATAATAGATCCCTCTGTGTGTAATGACTCTATATAATAGATCCCTCTGTGTGTAATGACTCTATATAATAGATCCCTCTGTGTGTAATGACTCTATATAATAGATCCCTCTGTGTGTAATGACTCTATATAATAGATCCCTCTGTGTGTAATGACCGTATATAATAGACCCCTCTGCGTGTAATGACTCTATATAATAGATCCCTCTGTGTGTAATGACTCTATATAATAGATCCCTCTGTGTGTAATGACTCTATATAATAGATCCCTCTGTGTGTAATGACTCTATAGAATAGATCCCTCTGGGTGTAATGACTCTATAGAATAGATCCCTCTGGGTGTAATGACTCTATATAATAGATCCCTCTGCGTGTAATGACTCTATATAATATAGGAGTTTCACCTTTTCTATTGAAGAACTGAAATAAATTAACTATTTGATGTTATTCTAATTTAGTGAGATGCACCTGTATGTGATGTCGGTATAGGAAACACATACAGAACATGGTGCAACTATACCGCACACATACATACTACCGCTATATCGCACAAATACATAGTGCCTCTATACCGCACACCAGACATAGTGCCACTATACCGCACACATACATAGTGCCACTATACCGCACACAGAGATGGTGCCGCTATACCGCACACATCCATAGTGCCGCTATACCGCACACATCCATAGTGCCACTATACCGCACACAGACATAGTGCTGCTATACCACACACATCCATAGTGCCGCTTTACCGCACACATCCATATTGCCGCTATACCACACACATCCATAGTGCCGCTATACCGCACACAGACATAGTGCCGCTATACCGCACACAGACATAGTGCCACTATACCGCACACATACATAGTGCCACTATACCGCACACAGAGATGGTGCCGCTATACCGCACACATCCATAGTGCCGCTATACCGCACACATCCATAGTGCCACTATACCGCACACAGACATAGTGCTGCTATACCACACACATCCATAGTGCCGCTTTACCGCACACATCCATATTGCCGCTATACCACACACATCCATAGTGCCGCTATACCGCACACAGACATAGTGCCGCTATACCGCACACAGACATAGTGCCGCTATACCGCACACAGACATAGTGCAGCTATACCGCACACAGACATGGTGCGGATATAACGCACACAGACATAGTGCCGCTCTACCGCACACAGACATAGTGCTGCTATACCACACACAGACATAGTGCAGCTATACCGCACACAGACATAGTGCTGCTATACCACACACAGACATGGTGCGGCTATAATGCACACAGACATAGTGCAGCTCTACCGCACACAGACATAGTGCTGCTATACCACACACAGACATGGTGCGGATATACCGCACACATCCATAGTGCCGCTTTACCGCACACATCCATATTGCCGCTATACCACACACATCCATAGTGCCGCTATACCGCACACAGACATAGTGCCGCTATACCGCACACAGACATAGTGCCGCTATACCGCACACAGACATAGTGCAGCTATACCGCACACAGACATGGTGCGGATATAACGTACACAGACATAGTGCCGCTCTACCGCACACAGACATAGTGCTGCTATACCACACACAGACATAGTGCCATTATCCACTGTGTTCTAAATTATTATGCAAATAATATTTTCTCAGATTTTCCCAAATTACCTATATGAATTGCAGTCATTGTAATTTTCCAGTCAAATAACTATTAGAGTACAATTGAAAGTTTTTTGTACAAACTGCCTATGATAACAGGATATTTTTTTTAAAAAATAAAAAACTGAAACTGCACTCAAAATGCATGTTCCAAATTATTATGCACAGCAGAGTTTTCAACCTTTTCATTTTAATAAAGAACAAAAAAATGGTCATTTGTGAAATTCTAAGCATTAGCAGGTTATTACACACTGAAATCAAACAGTTTTCACCTCAAAACTTTATTCTAGGTGATGTTACATTTGCACATAGGACCCCTTGTTGGAAAGGAGCTTCTGAACTCTCTCGTCCATTGAATTTGTCAGGTTTTGGATGGTTTCTGCTTCAATTGTTTTGCATGAGGACAGAATACCCTCCCAGAGCTGTTGCTTAGATGTGAACTGCCTCCCGCCATCATAGACACTCCTTTTGATGATGCTCCAGAGGTTCTGAATGGGGTAGAGGTCAGGGGAGCATGGGGGTCACACCATAAGTTTGTCCCCTTTTATGCCCATAGCAGCCAGAGATGCAGATGTGTTATGTGCAGCATGAGACGGGGCATTATCATGCATGAAAATGATCTTGCTGCGGAATACACGGTTCTTCTTCTTGAACCATGGAAGGAAGTGCTGTTTGAGAAACTCAACATACATTATGGAGTTCATCTTTACCCCTTCAGGGATCCTAAAAGGGCCAACAATCTCTCTCCCCATGATTCCAGCCCAAAACATTACTCCACCTCCTTCTTGTTGGCGCTGTAGCCGTGTTTGCATGGGGTGTCCATCAACCAGCCATCCTCCACTCCATCCATCTGGACCATCGAGATCATTTCATGCATGATAATGCCCCGTCTCATGCTGCACATAACACATCTGCATCTCTGGCTGCTATGGGCATAAAAGGGGACAAACTTATGGTGTGACCCCCATGCTCCCCTGACCTCTACCCCATTCAGAACCTTTGGAGCATCATCAAAAGGAGTGTCTATGATGGCGGGAGGCAGTTCACATCTAAGCAACAGCTCTGGGAGGGTATTCTGTCCTCATGCAAAACAATTGGAAGCAGAAACCATCCAAAACCTGACAAATTCAATGGACGAGAGAGTTCAGAAGCTCCTTTCGAACAAGGGGTCCTATGTGCAAATGTAACATCACCTAGAATAAAGTTTTGAGTTGAAAACTGTTTGATTTCAGTTTCTAACAACCTGCTAATGCTTAGAATTTCACAAATGACCATTTTTTTGTTCTTTATTAAAATGAAAAGGTTGAAAACTCTGCTGTGCATAATAATTTGGAACATGCATTTTGAGTGCAGTTTGAGTTTTTTATTTTTTTAAAAATATCCTGTTATCATAGGCAGTTTGTACAAAAACCTTTCAGTTGTACTCTAATAGTTATTTGACTGGAAAATTACAATGACTGCAATTCATATAGGTAATTTGGGAAAATCTGAGAAAATATTATTTGCATAATAATTTGGAACACAGTGTACTGCACACAGACATAGTGCCGCTATACCACACACAGACATAGTGCTGCTATACCACATACAGACATAGAGCCGCTATACCGCACACAGACATAGTGCTGGTATACCGCAAACAGACATAGTGCCGCTATACCGCACACAGACATAGTGCCGCTATACCGCACACAGACATAGTGCCGCTATACCGCACACAGACATAGTGCTGCTATATCACACACAGACATAGTGCTGCTATACCACATACAGACATAGAGCCGCTATACCGCACACAGACATAGTGCTGGTATACCGCACACAGACATAGTGCAGCTATACCGCACACAGACATAGTGCCGCTATACCGCACACAGACATAATGCTGCTATACCACACACAGACATGGTGCGGCTATAATGCACACAGACATAGTGCAGCTCTACCGCACACAGACATAGTGCCGCTATACCGCACACAGACATAGTGCCGCTATACCGCACACAGACATAGTGCTGCTATACCGCACACAGACATAGTGCCGCTATACCGCACACAGACATAGTGCCGCTATATTGCACACATACATAGTGTCGCTATAACGCACACAGACATAGTGCCACTATATTGCACACATACATAATGTCGCTATACCGCACACAAACATAGTGCCCCTCTACCGCACACAAACATAGTGACGCTATACCGCACACAGACATAGTGCTGCTATACCGCACACAGACATAGCACTATTACACCACACACATACATACTACCTCTATACCGCACACATACATATTGTCGCTATAACGCACACATAGTGCCACTATATTGCACGCATACATAATGCCGATATACCGCACACATACATAGTGCCGCTATACCACACACAAACATAGTGCCGCTCTACTGCAGACAAACATAGTGCTGCTATACCGCACACAGACATAGTGCTGCTATACCGCACACAGACATAGTGCCGCTATACCACACACAGACATGGTGCGGCTATAACGCACACATATATAGTGCCGCTCTACTGCACACAGACATAGTGCCGCTATACCGCACACAGACATAGTGCCGTTATATCGCACATAGACATAGTGCTGCTATATCGCACACAGACATAGTGCCGCTCTACCGCATACAGACATAGTGCCGCTCTACCGCATACCGACATAATACCGCTATACCGCACACATACATAGTGCTGCTATACCGCACACAGACATAGTGCCGATATACCACACACAGACATGATGCGGCTATAACACACACAGACATAGTGCCGCTATACCACACACAGACGTAGTGCCGCTATACTACAAACAGACATGGTGCCGCTATACCACACACAGGCATAGTGCTGCTATACCACACACAGACATAGTGCCGCTATACCACACACAGACATGGTGCCGCTATAACGCACACAGACATAGTGCCGCTATACCGCACAGAGACATAGTGCCGGTCTACCGCACACAGACATAGTGCCGCTATACTACAAACAGACATGGTGCCGCTATACCGCACACAGGCATAGTGCTGCTATACCACACATAGACATAGTGCCGCTATACCACACACAGACATGGTGCCGCTATAATGCACACAGACATAGTGCCGCTATAACGCACACAGACATAGTGCCGCTCTACCGCACACAGACATAGTGCAGCTATACTACAAACAGACATGGTGCCGCTATACCGCACACAGGCATAGTGCTGCTATACCACACATAGACATAGTGCTGCTATACCGCACACAGACATAGTGCCGCTATACCACACACAGACATGGTGCCGCTATAATGCACACAGACATAGTGCCGCCATACAGCACACATACATAGTTCTATTATACAATACAAGCATGTAATGTAGTTCCGCTATATCGTACACATACGTAGTGCCGCCATATTGTGCACATACAGAGAAGGATAGGCTTCCAGACGCCCTGATTTTTATCAGCAGAGGTCGTCCATGTACGTTCCATCTCACATGTGAACGATTGCGGCGGTTCCATGGTGGTGGCGGTACGTCAGCGGGGGTCCGAGTGCTGCCATACTGCAGCGCACGTGACGGCCCATCACAGTGAAGATGTCACTAGTTTTATGTCCCTGTGGACGTTGTGCTGAGTGGGCGCTCCGCTCCTATCACCACCCACAGTCCTGCTGAATGGGACGCGGCTGTTTGTCCATCACTGTCAGATCATCGATCGCCGGGTGACGAGTTATAATGGCCTCCGCATTAACCCTTTACAGGCACTGATCACACAAATGGGACCTGTAGACGCCTGAAGATTCTCACCTCCAAGTGATGGAAAGTCATCTCTCCCAGAAATGCTGGATGGCCATTTGTCCACTAGGGGCGCTGTGCTCTGGTGCTTTTCAGATGAGCAGAACACTAGGATGATACAAAGGATTGTCAGCTCTTCTGTACAAACCTGTTCTGTCTGATCTAATGATTGTTCCAGATCCAGAAAAAGCTCATCCTTCATTATCATCAAAATGACAAGTATCACTGTGCAAGGAACAATGATGGGAGTTCATATCCTCAAAGGATTGGAGTCTTCCTTTCAAGGATTACTCTCATGACTGCAAGTCCGAAGACTCCTACATGTAAATCCCAGAAAACAATAAAAACGACAGAAAATAAAAGGCACATAATAGTATTAGAGTAGTTATATTCTTGTACATAGGGAGCAGTATTATAGTAGTTATATTCTTGTACATAGGAGCAGTATTATAGTAGTTATATTCTTGTACATAGGGGGCAGTATTATAGCAGTTATATTCCTGTACATAGGGGGCAGTATTATAGTAGTTATATTCTTGTACATAGGGGGCAGTATTATAGTAGTTATATTCTTGTACATAGGGGGCAGTATTATAGTAGTTATATTCTTGTACATAGGGGCAGTATTATAGTAGTTATATTCTTGTACATAGGGGGCAGTATTATAGTAGTTATATTCTTGTACATAGGAGCAGTATTATAGTAGTTATATTCTTGCACATAGGGAGCAGTATTATAGTAGTTATATTCTTGTACATAGGAGCAGTATTATAGTAGTTATATTCTTGTACATAGGGGGCAGTATTATAGTAGTTATATTCTTGTATATAGGGTGCAGTATTATAGTAGTTATATTCTTGTACATAGGGGCAGTATTATAGTAGTTATATTCTTGTACATAGGGGGCAGTATTATAGTAGTTATATTCCTGTACATAGGGGGCAGTATTATAGTAGTTATATTCTTGTACATAGGAGCAGTATTATAGTAGTTATATTCTTGTACATAGGGGCAGTATTATATTAGTTATATTCTTGTATATAGGGTGCAGTATTATAGTAGTTATATTCTTGTACATAGGGGCAGTATTATAGTAGTTATATTCTTGTACATAGAGGGCAGTATTATAGTAGTTATATTCTTGTACATAGGGGGCAGTATTATAGTAGTTATATTCTTGTACATAGGAGCAGTATTATAGTAGCTATATTCTTGTACATAGGAGCAGTATTATAGTACTTATATTCTTGTACATAGGGGGCAGTATTATAGTAGTTATATTCTTGTACATAGGAGCAGTATTATAGCAGCTATATTCTTGTACATAGCAGTATTATAGTAGTTATATTCTTGTACATAGGGAGCAGTATTATAGTAGTTATATTCTTGTACATAGGAGCAGTATTATAGTAGTTATATTCTTGTACATAGGGGGCAGTATTATAGTAGTTATATTCCTGTACATAGGGGGCAGTATTATAGTAGTTATATTCTTGTACATAGGGGCAGTATTATAGTAGTTATATTCTTGTACATAGGGGCAGTATTATAGTAGTTATATTCTTGTACATAGGGGGCAGTATTATAGTAGTTATATTCTTGTAGATAGGGTCAGTATTATAGTAGTTATATTCTTGCACATAGGGGCAGTATTATAGTAGTTATATTCTTGTACATAGCAGTATTATAGTAGTTATATTCTTGTACATAGGGAGCAGTATTATAGTAGTTATATTCTTGTATATAGGAGCAGTATTATAGTAGCTATATTCTTGTACATAGGGAGCAGTATTATAGTAGTTATATTCTTGCATATAGGAGCAGTATTATAGTAGTTATATTCTTGTACATAGGAGCAGTATTATAGTAGCTATATTCTTGTACATAGGAGCAGTATTATAGTAGTTATATTCTTGTACATAGGGGGCAGTATTATAGTAGTTATATTCCTGTACATAGGGGGCAGTATTATAGTAGTTATATTCTTGTACATAGGGGCAGTATTATAGTAGTTATATTCTTGTACATAGGGGCAGTATTATAGTAGTTATATTCTTGTACATAGGGGGCAGTATTATAGTAGTTATATTCTAGTACATAGGGGGCAGTATTATAGTAGTTATATTCTTGTACATAGGAGCAGTATTATAGTAGTTATATTCTTGTACATAGGGGGCAGTATTATAGTAGTTATATTCTTGTATATAGGGGCAGTATTATAGTAGTTATATTCTTGTACATAGGAGCAGTATTATAGTAGTTATATTCTTGTACATAGGGGCAGTATTATATTAGTTATATTCTTGTATATAGGGTGCAGTATTATAGTAGTTATATTCTTGTACATAGGGGCAGTATTATAGTAGTTATATTCTTGTACATAGAGGGCAGTATTATAGTAGTTATATTCTTGTACATAGGGGCAGTATTATATTAGTTATATTCTTGTATATAGGGTGCAGTATTATAGTAGTTATATTCTTGTACATAGGGGCAGTATTATAGTAGTTATATTCTTGTACATAGAGGGCAGTATTATAGTAGTTATATTCTTGTACATAGGGGGCAGTATTATAGTAGTTATATTCTTGTACATAGGAGCAGTATTATAGTAGCTATATTCTTGTACATAGGAGCAGTATTATAGTACTTATATTCTTGTACATAGGGGGCAGTATTATAGTAGTTATATTCTTGTACATAGGAGCAGTATTATAGTAGCTATATTCTTGTACATAGCAGTATTATAGTAGTTATATTCTTGTACATAGGGAGCAGTATTATAGTAGTTATATTCTTGTACATAGGAGCAGTATTATAGTAGTTATATTCTTGTACATAGGGAGCAGTATTATAGTAGTTATATTCTTGTATATAGGAGCAGTATTATAGTAGTTATATTCTTGTACATAGGAGCAGTATTATAGTAGCTATATTCTTGTACATAGGAGCAGTATTATAGTAGTTATATTCTTGTACATAGGGGGCAGTATTATAGTAGTTATATTCTTGTACATAGGAGCAGTATTATAGTAGCTATATTCTTGTACATAGGAGCAGTATTATAGTAGTTATATTCTTGTACATAGGGGGCAGTATTATAGTAGTTATATTCTTGTACATAGGAGCAGTATTATAGTAGCTATATTCTTGTACATAGCAGTATTATAGTAGTTATATTCTTGTACATAGGGAGCAGTATTATAGTAGTTATATTCTTGTACATAGGAGCAGTATTATAGTAGTTATATTCTTGTACATAGGGAGCAGTATTATAGTAGTTATATTCTTGTATATAGGAGCAGTATTATAGTAGTTATATTCTTGTACATAGGAGCAGTATTATAGTAGCTATATTCTTGTACATAGGAGCAGTATTATAGTAGTTATATTCTTGTACATAGGGGGCAGTATTATAGTAGTTATATTCCTGTACATAGGGGGCAGTATTATAGTAGTTATATTCTTGTACATAGGGGCAGTATTATAGTAGTTATATTCTTGTACATAGGGGGCAGTATTATAGTAGTTATATTCTAGTACATAGGGGGTAGTATTATAGTAGTTATATTCTTGTACATAGGAGCAGTATTATAGTAGTTATATTCTTGTACATAGGGGGCAGTATTATAGTAGTTATATTCTTGTATATAGGGGCAGTATTATAGTAGTTATATTCTTGTACATAGGAGCAGTATTATAGTAGTTATATTCTTGTACATAGGGGCAGTATTATATTAGTTATGTTCTTGTATATAGGGTGCAGTATTATAGTAGTTATATTCTTGTACATAGGGGCAGTATTATAGTAGTTATATTCTTGTACATAGAGGGCAGTATTATAGTAGTTATATTCTTGTACATAGGGGGCAGTATTATAGTAGTTATATTCTTGTACATAGGAGCAGTATTATAGTAGCTATATTCTTGTACATAGGAGCAGTATTATAGTAGTTATATTCTTGTACATAGGGGGCAGTATTATAGTAGTTATATTCTTGTACATAGGAGCAGTATTATAGTAGCTATATTCTTGTACATAGCAGTATTATAGTAGTTATATTCTTGTACATAGGGAGCAGTATTATAGTAGTTATATTCTTGTACATAGGAGCAGTATTATAGTAGTTATATTCTTGTACATAGGGGGCAGTATTATAGTAGTTATATTCCTGTACATAGGGGGCAGTATTATAGTAGTTATATTCTTGTACATAGGGGCAGTATTATAGTAGTTATATTCTTGTACATAGGGGCAGTATTATAGTAGTTATATTCTTGTACATAGGGGTCAGTATTATAGTAGTTATATTCTTGTAGATAGGGTCAGTATTATAGTAGTTATATTCTTGCACATAGGGGCAGTATTATAGTAGTTATATTCTTGTACATAGCAGTATTATAGTAGTTATATTCTTGTACATAGGGAGCAGTATTATAGTAGTTATATTCTTGTATATAGGAGCAGTATTATAGTAGCTATATTCTTGTACATAGCAGTATTATAGTAGTTATATTCTTGTACATAGGGAGCAGTATTATAGTAGTTATATTCTTGTATATAGGAGCAGTATTATAGTAGTTATATTCTTGTACATAGGAGCAGTATTATAGTAGCTATATTCTTGTACATAGGAGCAGTATTATAGTAGTTATATTCTTGTACATAGGGGGCAGTATTATAGTAGTTATATTCCTGTACATAGGGGGCAGTATTATAGTAGTTATATTCTTGTACATAGGGGCAGTATTATAGTAGTTATATTCTTGTACATAGGGGCAGTATTATAGTAGTTATATTCTTGTACATAGGGGGCAGTATTATAGTAGTTATATTCTTGTAGATAGGGTCAGTATTATAGTAGTTATATTCTTGCACATAGGGGCAGTATTATAGTAGTTATATTCTTGTACATAGGGGCAGTATTATAGTAGTTATATTCTTGTACATAGGAGCAGTATTATAGTAGTTATTTTCTTGTACATAGGGGCAGTATTATAGTAGTTATATTCCTGTACATAGGGGCAGTATTATAGTAGTTATATTCTTGTACATAGGAGCAGTATTATAGTAGTTATATTCCTGTACATAGAGGCAGTATTATAGTAGTTATATTCTTGTACATAGGGAGCAGTATTACAGTAGTTATATTCTTGTACATAGGAGCAGTATTATAGTAGTTATATTCCTGTACATAGAGGCAGTATTATAGTAGTTATATTCTTGTACATAGGGAGCAGTATTACAGTAGTTATATTCTTGTACATAGGGAGCAGTATTATAGTAGTTATATTCCTGTACATAGGGGGCAGTATTACAGTAGTTATATTCTTGTACATAGGAGCAGTATTATAGTAGTTATATTCCTGTACATAGGGGGCAGTATTATAGTAGTTATATTATTGTACATAGGGACAGTATTATAGCAGTTATATTCTTGTATATAGGGGGCAGTATTATAGTAGTAATATTCTAGTACATAGGGGGCAGTATTATAGTAGTTATATTCTTGTACATAGGGAGCAGTATTATTGTAGTTATATTCCTGTACATAGGGGGCAGTATTATAGTAGTTATATTCTTGTACATAGGAGCAGTATTATAGTAGTTATATTCCTGTACATAGGAGCAGTATTATAGTAGTTATATTATTGTACATAGGGACAGTATTATAGCAGTTATATTCTTGTACATAGGGGCAGTATTATAGTAGTTATATTCTTGTACATAGGGGGCAGTATTATAGTAGTTATATTCTTGTATATAGGAGCAGTATTATAGCAGTTATATTCTTGTACATAGGGGCAGTATTATAGTAGTTATATTCTTGTACATAGGGGCAGTATTATAGTAGTTATATTCTTGTACATAGGAGTAGTATTATATTAGTTATATTCTTGTACATAGGGGGCAGTATTATAGCAGTTATATTCTTGTACATAGGGGGCAGTATTATAGTAGTTATATTCCTGTACATAGGGGGCAGTATTATAGTAGTTATATTCATGTACAAAAAACCAGGGGAGGAGTCCTGAGGAGATAATTAGCATATTCCCACTGCATTTTGGGGTAAGTGAAGAGTCTCCGCGAGCTCAAAGAACACTGGATTTTGGCTGTTGGAGCTGAAAAGAGGACATCGGTAAACCGTGCACCTACCGGCGCGCGCATTTTGAAGCTTTTTTTTTAAGCTTTTTTCACTGTTTTCATAACATATCAACAATAAGAACATGGAAGAGTCCAGGAGCCATTTGGTGAGCTGCATATCCTGCTACATGTTCACAGACTTGCCAGTGGAAAAGCCAAACTTAACATGCCAGAAATGCAGCTTGTGTCCCTGTTGGAGGAAAAGTTGCGAAATCTAGGAGAGAGGTTAACTACGTTGAAAATCATTAAGGAAGGTGAAGAGTTCTTAGACAGAGCAGAATTATCTCTTCATGATTCAGAAAGAGAAGAAATTCGAACTGCACCTGACGAAACAGAGGAATGGAAGCCTGTGACCCACCGAAGCCGGAGGATCGAGAGGCAGTCAGCACCCATACTGCTCAGGAACCAGTACCAGGCTCTCACGCAGGAGAACCATGAAGAAATACAGCAAGATAAGACTTTGCCAGCAATGAATAACCTTGTAAGCCCTCAGAATCCTCCTGGATGGAGAAAGAAGAATGTTGTGAAGAAAAAACGGAGAGTGGTGGTCATGGGGGATTCCCTGTTAAGAGGAACAGAGGCCGCTATCTGCAGACCAGACATAACCTCAAGAGAAATGTGCTGTCTTCCAGGAGCAAAAATTAAATATGTGTCTGACAGGATATCAAGACTCTTCAAACCTACAGATCACTACCCATTCCTGCTAATACATGTGGGGACAAATGACACCGCAAGAAAGGACCTGGAAACCATCTGCAGTGACTTTGAAGACTTAGGCCAGAAAGTGAAAGAATTGGGAGCGCAGGTGGTCTTCTCATCCATCCTCCCAGTGGATGGCCATGGAACAATGAGGTGGAATAAGATTCTACAGGTGAACAACTGGCTACGTCGATGGTGCCGTCAACAAGGATTTGGATTTCTGGATCACGGAATGAATTACCTATACGATGGACTACTTGCTAGAGATGGGGTGCACCTTACGAAGACTGGAAAACATGTATTTGGAAGTCGCCTTGCTACACTCATCAGGAGAGCTTTATACTAGAACAATGTGGGAAGGGAAGCAAAAGGCCAGAAAAAGCCATACAGCTGACAAATACTATTGAGATCTCTGCTACTGGAAGTGGAAAGGAAGAACAAAGACAAAAAAATCTAAATAATAAAAATATGGGAGGAAGAGAAACCAATCACAAACTA
The DNA here is from genome assembly GCF_046119375.1 of Phyllobates terribilis. Taxonomy (NCBI): domain Eukaryota; kingdom Metazoa; phylum Chordata; class Amphibia; order Anura; family Dendrobatidae; genus Phyllobates; species Phyllobates terribilis. The sequence goes on along the minus strand of NW_027362770.1, from coordinate 192,208,411 downwards.
AAATGTTTTTATACAAATGCACAAAGCATGGGCAACAAACAAGGAGAATTGGAACTACTAATGCAGGAAAAGGAATATGATGTCATTGGAATCACTGAAACTTGGTGGGACGATACACATGATTGGCATACAAGGCTAAAAGGATACAACTTATTTGCAAGAAACAGACTTGATAAACGAGGAGGAGGTGTCGCATTGTATGTTAGAAAAGCGAATATCTGCACAGAAATTGAAGCTTCAGAGACTGGGAGTTCTGTGGGAACTGTTTGGGTAAGAATACAAGGAGAGAACAACGGAAAGGACACCATTGTAGGCATTTACTACAGGCCACCTGGGCAAGCTGAAGATATGGATGAACTCTTTATGTATCAAATGACCAAGTTCTCCAAAAAATATGACGTAATGGTCATGGGAGATTTCAACTATCCAGACATTTGTTGGGAATCTCTCTCAAGTAAAACTAACAGGTCAAGCAAATTCTTATCCTCTCTTGCTGACAACTTTATCTTCCAAAAGGTAGGGGAGAAAACAAGGGGATCTGCTACTTTGGATCTAATCCTTATAAACAGGGAGGAAATGGTTGAGGAGGTAAAGGTGGCTGGGACCCTAGGAGGCAGCGATCATGCTATTATAGAATTTTGGATAACTAGAGGAGGAAGACATGTGAAGACTCAGACTTCAAGGTTAGATTTTAGAAAGGCAGATGTTAAGAGACTCAGAAAGAGAATAGGAGGGATCCAATGGCTGGATGTCCTTAAGGACAAAAATGTCCAGGAAGGATGGGAAATTTTTAAAAATGAGATTCTCAAAGCACAATCGTTAACAATCCCGAAAAGTAGGAAGAATGGGAAGCATTTAAGGAAACCAGGATGGATGAACACAGAACTTAAACACATGCTAAAAAGAAAGAAATGTTTATCAAATGGAAAGAGGGAGGCATATCTAAAGAAGATTATAATGCAGTCTGCAGATCCTGCAGGGCATGTATCAGGTTAGCTAAAGCTGACAATGAATTAAGGCTTGCAAGAGATGTCAAAAGCAATAAAAAAAAGATTTTAGGGGTATGTCAAAAGTAAAAGAAAAGTCAAAGATGCTATAGGATTTTTTCAGGATGAAAATGGAGAAATGGTAAGAGAGGATGTTGAGAAGGCCGAACTTTTTAATTCCTATTTTGCATCTGTTTTCTCTCAGAAAGAAAATGTAACATCAACTGATCTTCACTGTCCTTTTAAAGGAATAGAGGAATCCAAGTTATCTGTAAACAGAAAGATTGTGAGGGAATATTTAGCTAACATAAATGAGTTCAAGTCTCCAGGTCCAGATGAATTACACCCCAGAGTACTGAAGGAGATCGTAGAAGAAATTTTAGAACCACTCTCCATAATCTTTGAAAATTCTTGGAGAACAGGAGAAGTCCCAGAAGACTGGAGAAGAGCAAATGTTGTTCCTATCTTCAAAAAGGGGAAGAGGGTGGACCCAGGGAACTATAGGCCGGTGAGTCTGACTTCTATACCAGGAAAGATCTTTGAACAAATTATTAAACAACATGTATGTAAGTACCTGGATAAGAATGAAGTGATTAACCAGAGTCAGCATGGGTTTGTAACTAACAAGTCATGTCAGACTAACTTAATTTCCTTCTATGACAGAATCACTGACTGGGTGGATCAGGGAAATGCTGTAGATATAGTATATCTTGACTTCAGCAAAGCATTTGACAAAGTATCTCACACCATCCTTATTGAAAAAATGACCAAGTATGCAATGGACCAGGCAACTGTTAGGTGGATTCATAACTGGCTTAGTGATCGGACTCAAAGGGTGGTTGTAAATGGCTTCACATCCAGCTGGATGAATGTCTCAAGTGGGGTACCACAGGGCTCCGTCCTGGGACCTGTATTGTTCAACATCTTTATCAATGATTTAGATGAAGGAATTGAGGGTAAACTGATTAAATTTGCTGATGACACAAAGCTAGGAGGGATAGCTAATACTAGAGAAGAGAGAGAGAGGATTCAAAAAGACCTAAATAAACTGGAGCAGTGGGCAGCAACCAACAGAATGGTTTTTAACAGGGAAAAATGCAAAGTCCTACATCTGGGCAATAAAAATGAAAAAAGCATATACAGAACGGGAGGAATAGAGCTAAGCAACAGTACATGTGAAAAAGACTTAGGTATACTAATAGATCATAGACTGAACATGAGTCAACAGTGTGATGCAGCAGCAAAAAAGGCAAATACAATTCTGGGATGTATTAACAGAAGCATACAGTCTAGATCACGTGAAGTCATTATCGGTCTTTACTCCTCTTTGGTCAGACCTCATCTGGAATACTGTGTACAGTTTTGGGCACCACATTTTAAAAAAGACATAGACAAACTGGAGCAAGTTCAGAGAAGAGCGACCAGAATGGTGACTGGTCTGCAAACCCTGTCCTATGAGGAACGGTTGCAGGATTTGGGAATGTTTAGCTTGCAAAAAAGAAGACTGAGAGGAGACTTAATAGCTGTCTACAAATATGTCAAGGGCTGTCACATTGTTGAGGGATCAGCCTTATTCTCATTTGCACAAGGAAAGACTAGAAGCAATGGGATGAAACTAAATGGGAGGAGACACAGATTAGATATTAGAAAAAACTTTTTGACAGTTAGGGTGATTAATGAGTGGAACAGGCGGCCACGAGAGGTGGTGAGTTCCCCTTCAATGGACGTCTTCAAACAGAGGCTGGACAGACATCTGTCTGAGATGATCTAGTGAATCCTGCTTTGAGCAGGGGGTTGGACCAGATGACCCAGGAGGTCCCTTCCAACTCTACCATTCTATGATTCTATGATAGGAGCAGTATTATAGTAGTTATATTCCTGTACATAGGAGCAATATTATAGCAGTTATATTCTTGTATATAGGGGCAGTATTATAGTAGTAATATTCTAGTACATAGGGGGCAGTATTATAGTAGTTATATTCTTGTACATAGGGGGCAGTATTATAGTAGATATAGTCTTGTACATAGGGGGCAGTATTATAGTAGTTATATTCTTGTACATAGGGGCAGTATTATAGTAGTTATATTCTTGTACATAGGGGCAGTATTATAGTAGTTATATTCTTGTACATAGGGGGCAGTATTATAGTAGTTATATTCCTGTACATAGGGGCAGTATTATAGCAGTTATATTCTTGTACATAGGGGCAGTATTATAGTAGTTATATTCTTGTACATAGGAGGCAGTATTATAGTAGTTATATTCTTGTACATAGGGGCAGTATTATAGTAGTTATATTCTTGTACATAGGGGCAGTATTATAGTAGTTATATTCTTGTACATAGGGGCAGTATTATAGTAGTTATATTCCTGTACATAGGGGCAGTATTATAGCAGTTATATTCTTGTACATAGGGGCAGTATTATAGTAGTTATATTCTTGTACATAGGGGCAGTATTATAGCAGTTATATTCTTGTACATAGGGGCAGTATTATAGTAGTTATATTCTTGTACATAGGAGGCAGTATTATAGTAGTTATATTCCTGTACATAGGGGGCAGTATTATAGTAGTTATATTCTTGTACATAGGAGCAGTATTATAGTAGTTATATTCTTGTACATAGGAGCAGTATTATAGTAGTTATATTCTTGTACATAGGGGGCAGTATTATAGTAGTTATATTCTTGTACATAGGAGGCAGTATTATAGTAGTTATATTCCTGTACATAGGGGGCAGTATTATAGCAGTTATATTCTTGTACATAGGAGCAGTATTATACAGTGGCATGTAAAAGTTTGGGCACCCCTGTTCTGTTATTGTGAACAGTTAAGCAAGTTGAAGATGAAATGATCTCTAAAAGGCATATTGTTAAAGATCACATATTTCAGTTGTATTTTAGGCAAATAAGTATATAGATAGTCTTTTTTTTCATTTAAAAAAATTACAATAAGGGAAATGGGCCTATGCAAAAGGTTGGGCACCCTTGGAGATTTGTGCGCTTTGATAATTTTGACCAAGGTTTCTGACCTTAATTAGCCTGTTAGGGTTATGGCTTGTTCACTACCATCGTTAGGAAAGGCCAGGTGATGAAAATTTCCCAGCTTTATAAAAACCTTCTCTAACCTTATGCCAAAAAAACAGCAGCCATGGGTTCTTCTAAGCAGCTGTCCAGCACTCTGAAAATGAAAATGGTGGAGGCCCATAAAACAGGAGAAGGCTAAAAGAAGATAGCAAAGTGTTTTCAAGTTGCCCTTTCCTCAGTTTGAAATGTAATTAAGAAATGGCAGTTAACAGGAACAGTGGAGGTCAAGATAAGGTCTAGAAGACCAAGCAAAATTTCAGTGAGAGCTGTTCGTACGATTGCTAGAGAGGCAAATCAGAACCCCCGCTTGACCTCAAAAGACCTACAGAAAGATTTAGCAGACTCTGGAGTTGTGGTACATTGTTCTACTGTTCAGAGACACCTGCACAAATATGACCTTCATGGAAGAGTTATCAGAAGAAAACCTCTCCTGCAGCCTCACCATAAAATTCAGCATCTGAAGTGTGCAAAAGAACATCTAAACAAGCCTGATACATTTTGGAAACAAGTTCTGTCGACCGAAAAGGTTAAAATAGAAGTCTTTGGCCACAATGATCAAAGGTATGTGTGGAGAAAAAAGGCCACCAAATTTCAGGAAAATAACATCTCGCCAACCATTAAGCATGGGGGAGGATCAATCATGCTTTGGGGTTGTGTTGCAGCCGATGGTACAGGGGACATTTCACGGGTAGAGGGAACAATGGATTCAATGAAATTTCAACAAATTCTTGATGCAAACATAACACCATCTGTAAAAAAGATGAAGTTGAAAAGAGGATTCTACAAATGGTTAATGATCCTGAACACACATCAAAATACACAATAGGCTACCTCAAAAGGTGCAAGCTGAAGGTTTTACAATGGCCCTCACAGTCCCCTGATCTGAACATCATTGACAATCTGTGGCAAGACCTCAAAATAGCAGAGGATGCAAGATGACCAATGAATCTCACAGAACTGGAAGGATTTTCCAAGGAAGAACAGAGGAAAATCCCTCAAACAAGAATTGAAAGACTCTTGTCTTGCTACAAAAAGCTTTTACAAGCTGTGATACTTTCAAAAGGGGGCGCTACTAGGTACTAACCATGCAGGGGCCACAAACTTTTGCATTGGTCCATTTTCCTTTTTCGTAATTTTTAAAATGTAAAAGATTAAAAAATATATATTTTTTGCCTAAAATACAAAGGAAATCAGTTATCTTTAACTTCAGGCCTTTTAGAGATCATTTCATCTTCAACTTGCTTCACTGTTCACAATAACACTAACTTTGACCAGGGGTGCCCAAACTTTTACATGCCACTGTAGCAGTTATATTCTTGTACATAGGGGACAGTATTATCTATAGATATAATCGTCTTATCCCGTCTGTCTGTCTGTCTGTGTGTCTGTCTGTGTGTCTGTCTGTCCAGGAAATCCCGCGTCGCTCATTGGTCCGGCAGCAGCCAATCAGCGCCGCGGGATTTCTGAAAAAAGATGGCGGCCGTTAGCGGCTCATCTGCGGGACGGAGCTGAGCGGCGATGCAGCCGGGAGATGACCGGCGCAAGGCGCTCATCTCCCAGCCGATACCAGCAGAAGGACCCCGACCGCCGGACCCATCTGCGGGACGGAGATGCAGCTGGGAGATGAGCGGCGCGAGGCGCTCATCTCCCGGCCGATAGCAGTGGATGGACCGCCGGCGTCGCTGACATCCATGCGGAAGAGAGGAACGGGGAGCGGCGCTGCGGGTCGGGATTCTTCTCCTGTGAGCGCCCGCTCATGTCCCGGGTTCTCGCAGCGGAAGTAGCCACACAGGCAGCGGCGCTCCCCGGTCCTCACCAAGACGATTCGATGATTGGTCGCGGTCTTCGGACCCGACCAATCACTGATCTTAGCGCAAAAGTTAAACACCGCTGTGCTGATTGGTCGCTGACGCTGCCCGCGACCAATCACCGATTTGGGCGCCACATTTAAATATCGGCCGCGACCAATCAGCACAGCGGTGTTTAAATCTGGAGCCAAGATCGGTGATTAGTCGCGGCCGATATTTAAATTTGGCGCCCAAATCGGTGACTGGTCGCGGGCAGCGTCCGCGACCAATCAGCACAGTAGTGGTTAACTTTAGCCGCAAGATCAGTGATTGGTCGCGGGCCAAGACCGCGACCAATCACCGATTTGTGCGGCACATTTAAATAGCGGCCGCGACCAATTGGATGTCAGCGCCGCTCCCCGGTCCTCCCTTCACACCCTAGCCACATGGATGTCAGCGGCGCTGCCTGTGCGGCTACTTCCACTGCGAGAACCCGGGACATGAGCGGGCGCTCGCAGCAGAAGTATCCCGACCCGCAGCGCCGCTCCCCGGTCCTCCCTTCACACCCTTGCCGCATGGATGTCAGCGGCGCTGCCTGTGCGGGTACTTCCGCTGCGAGATCCCGGGACATGAGCGACTGCTCGCAGCAGAAGTATCCCGACCCGCAGCGCCGCTCCCCGGTCTTCCCTTCACACCCTAGCCGCTGATGTCCCCACAGTATCCGCATGGTGTTACAAAGGTCCGGACATTTGTGTTAAAAATTGCTGATTGGTCGCTGGCGCTGCCCGCGACCAATCACCGCTTTGGGCGCCAAATTTAAATATCGGCCGCGACCATTCAGCACAGTGGTGTTTAAATCTGGAGCCAAGATCGGTGATTGGTTGCGTCCGATATTTAAATTTGGCGCCCAAATTGGTGATTGGTCGCGGTTAGCGCCAGCGACCAATCAGCAATTTTTAACACAAATGTCCGGACCTTAGTAACACCATGCGGATACTGTGGGGACATCAGCGGCTAGGGTGTGAAGGGAGGACCAGGGAGCGGCGCTGCGGGTCGGGATACTTCTGCTGCGAGCAGTCGCTCATGTCCCAGGTTCTCGCAGCGGAAGTAGCCGCACAGGCAGCGGCGCTCTCCGGTCCTCACTAATACGATTCCGCTCCCCGCTCCTCACCAATACGATTCGCTGATTGGTCGCACTCTCCGCCCGCGACCAATCACTGATTTTGGCGCCACATTTAAATAGCTGCCACGACCAATCAGCGATTTTGGCGCCACATTTAAACACTGCTGTGCTGATTGGTTGCGGACGCTGCCCGCGACCAATCATCGATCTTGCCGACACATTTAAACACTGCTGTGCTGATTGGGCGCGGACGCCAGCCGCGACCAATCAGCGAGATTGGCGCCAAATTTAAACAACGCTCTGCTGATTGGTCGCAGACGCCAGCCGCGACCAATCAGCGAGATTGAAGCCAAATTTAAACAACGCTCTGCTGATTGATCGCGGACGCCAGCCGCGACCAATCAGCGAGATTGGCGCCAAATTTAAACAACGCTCTGCTGACTGATCGCGGACGCCAGCCGCGACCAATCAGCGACATTGGCGCCAAATTTAAACAACGCTCTGCTGATTGGTTGCGGCCGCCAGCCGACCACGACCAATCAGCGAGATTGGCGCCAAATTTAAACAACGATCTGATCTCTGGACGGCAAGTGTGAACGGAGGAACGAGGAGTGGCGCCGCCGGTCGGGATGCTTCTGCTGCGAGCAGCCGCTCATCTCCCAGCTGCTCGCAGCGGTAGTACCCGCACAGGCAGCGCCGCTCCCCAGCAAACAATAAGCATTATGGGCGGCAAATTTTAACCCCGCTCTGCTGATTGGTCGCGGTCACCGGCCGTGACCAATCAGCATTATTGGCGCCAAATTTAAACCCCGCTCTGCTGATTGGTCGCGACCGCGGAGCGCGACCAATCAGCTATTTTGGCGCCAAATTTAAACAATGCTCTGCTGATTGGTCGCGGTTGCCGGCCGCGACCAATCAGCAATATTGGCGCCAAATTTTAACACCGCTCTGCTGATTGGTCGCAGTCGCCGGCCACGACCAATCAGCATTATTGGCGCCAAATTTAAACCCCGCTCTGCTGATTGGTCGCGACCGCCGTGCGCGACCAATCAGCTATTTTGGCGCCAAATTTAAACAACGCTCTGCTGATTGGTCACGGTTGCCGGCCGCGACCAATCAGCAGTATTGGCGCCAAATTTAAACCCCGCTCTGCTGATTGGTCGCGACCGCCGTGCGCGACCAATCAGCGATTTTGGGACAAAATTTAAACACCGCTCTGCTGATTAGTCGCGGTCGCCGGCCGCGACCACTCAGCAATATTGGCGCCAAATTTTAACACCGCTCTGCTGATTGGTCGCAGTCGCCGGCCGCGACCAATCAGCATTATTGGCGCCAAATTTAAACCCCGCTCTGCTGATTAGTCGCAACGACCAGCCGCGACCAATCAGCGAGATTGAAGCCAAATTTAAACAACGCTCTGCTGATTGATCGCGGACACCAGCCGCGACCAATCAGCGAGATTGGCGCCAAATTTAAACAACGCTCTGCTGACTGATCGCGGACGCCAGCCGCGACCAATCAGCGACATGGGCGCCAAATTTAAACAACGCTCTGCTGATTGGTTGCGGCCGCAAACCGACCACGACCAATCAGCGAGATTGGCGCCAAATTTAAACAACGCTCTGATCTCCCGACGGCAAGTGTGAACGGAGGACCGAGGAGTGGCGCCGCCGGTCGGGATGCTTCTGCTGCGAGCAGCCGCTCATCTCCCAGCTGCTCGCAGCGGAAGTACCCGCACAGGCAGCGCCGCTCCCCGGCGAACAATAAGCGATATGGGCGGCAAATTTAAACCCCGCTCTGCTGATTGGTCGCGGTCGCCGGCCGCGACCAATCAGCATTATTGGCGCCAAATTTAAACCCCGCTCTGCTGATTGGTCGCGACCGCCGTGCGCGACCAATCAGCTATTTTGGCGCCAAATTTAAACAACGCTCTGCTGATTGGTCGCGGTTGCCGGCCGCGACCAATCAGCAGTATTGGCGCCAAATTTAAACCCCGCTCTGCTGATTGGTCGTGACCGCCGTGCGCGACCAATCAGCGATTTTGGGGCAAAATTTAAACACCGCTCTGCTGATTAGTCGCTGTCGCCGGCCGCGACCACTCAGCAATATTGGCGCCAAATTTTAACACCGCTCTGCTGATTGGTCGCAGTCGCCGGCCGCGACCAATCAGCAGTATTGGCGCCAAATTTAAACCCCGCTCTGCTGATTAGTCGCAACGACCGGCCGTGACCAATCAGCGATATTGGCGCCAAATTTAAACACCGCTTCGCTGATTGGTGGCGGTGGCCGGCCGCGACCAAGCAGCGATATTGACGCCAAATTTTAACACCGCTCTGCTGATTGGTCGCGGTTGCCGGACGCGACTAATCAGCATTATTGGCGCCAAATTTAAACACCGCTTTACTGATTTGTCGCGGTGGCCGGCCGCGACCAATCAGCGATATTGGCGCCCAATTTAAACACCGCTATGCTGATTGGTCGCGGTTACCGGTCGCAAATAATCAGCATTATTGGCTCCAAATTTAAACACCGCTCTGCTGATTGGTCGCGGCCGTGACCAATCACCATTATTGGCGCCAAATTTAAATACCGCTCTGCTGATTGGTCGCGACCGCCGGCCGCGACCAATCAGCATTATTGGCGCCAAATTTAAACCCCGCTCTGCTGATTAGTCGCGACCGCCGGCCATGACCAATCTGCGATATAGCCGCCAAATTTTAACACCGCTTTGATGATTGGTCACGGTTGCCGGCCTCGACCAATCAGCGATTTTGGCGCCAAATTTAAACACCGCTCTGCTGATTGCGCCCGGTCTGCCGCATACATATTCTAGAATACCCGATGCATTAGAATCGGGCCACCAACTAGTAGTAGTTATATTCTTGTATATAGAAGCAGTATGATCTATATACTAGATGCTGGCCTGATTCTAATGCATCGGGTATTCTAGAATATGTATGCGGCCGACCGGGCGCAATCAGCAGAGCGGTGTTCAAATTTGGAGCCAATAATACTGATTGGTTGTGGCCGAAGGTCGCGACCAATCAGCAGAGCGGTATTTAAATTTGGCGCCAATAATGGTGATTGGTCACGGCCGTGACCAATCAGCAGAGCGGTGTTTAAATGTGGCGCCAATAATGCTGATTATTCGTCACCGGTAACCGCGACCAATCAGCAGAGCGGTGTTTAAATTTGGCGGCAATATCGCTGATTGGTCACGGCCGGTGGTTGCAACTAATCAGCAGAGCGAGGTTTCAATTTGGCGCCAATACTGCTGATTGGTCGTGGCCGGCGACCGAGAACAATCAGCCGAGCGGTGTTTAAATCTGGCGCCAATATTGCTGATTAGTCGCGACCGCGACCAATCAGCAGAGCGGTGTTTAAATTTGGCACCAAAATTGCTGATTGGTCGCGGCCGGCCACCGCGACCAATCAGCAGAGCGTTGTTTAAATTTGGCGCCAATCTCGCTGATTGGTCGCGTCTGGCGTCCACGACGAATCAGCAGAGCGTTGTTTAAATTTGGCGCCAATCTCGCTGATTGGTCGCGGCTGGCAACCGCGACCAATCAGCAGAGCGATGTTTAAATTTGGCACCAATAATGCTGATTGGTCGCGGCTGGCAGCCGCGACCAATCACCAGAGCGTTGTTTAAATTTGGCGCCAAGCTCGCTGATTGGTCGCAGCTGGCGTCCACGACCAATCAGCACAGCGGTGTTTAAATTTTGCGCCATAATCACTGATTGGTCGGGTGCGGAGACCGCGACCAATCAGTGAATCGTATTGGTGAGGAGCGGGGAGCGGAATCATATTGGTGGAGACAGGGGAGCGCCGCTGCCTGTGCGGCTACTTCCGCTGCGAGAAGTAGGGACATGAGCGACTGCTCGCAGCAGAAGTATCCCGACCCGCAGCGCCGCTCCCCGGTCCTCCCTTGACACCCTAGCCGCTGATCTCCCGACAGTAGCCGCATGGTGTTACTAAGGTCCGGACATTTGTGTTCAAAATCGCTGATTGGTCGCGGGCGGCGATTTGGGTGCCACATTTAAATAGCGGCCGCGACCAATCACCGATCTTGGCTCCACATATAAATAGCGTCCGCGACCAATCAGCACAGCGGTGTTTAAATGTGTCTGCAAGATCGGTGATTGGTCGCGGCCGCTATTTAAATGTGGCATCCAAATCGGTGATTGGTCGCGGGCAGCGTCCGCGACCAATCAGCACAGCAGTGTTTAAATGTGGCGCCCAAATCGGTGATTGGTCGCGGGCAGCATCCGCGACCAATCAGCACAGCGGTGTTTAACCTTTGCGTCAAGATCAGTGATTGGTCGCGGCCGAAGACCGCGACCAACCACCGATTTGGGCGCCACATTTAAATAGTAGCCGCAACCAATCACTGATCTTGCAGATACATTTAAACACCGCTGTGCTGATTGGTCGCGGACGCTGCCCGCGACCAATCACCGATTTGGGCGCCACATTTAAATAGCGCCCGCGACCAATCAGCGATTTTGAACACAAATGTCCGGTCCTTAGTAACATCATGCGGCTACTGTCGGGAGATCAGCGGCTAGGGTGTCAAGGGAGGACCGGGGAGCGGCGCTGCGGGTCGGGATACTTCTGCTGCAAGCAGTCGCTCATCTCCCGGCTTCTCGCAGCAGAAGTAGCCGCACAGGCAGCGGCGCTCTCCGGTCCTCACCAATACGATTCCGCTCCCCGGTCCTCACCAATACGATTCGCTGAATGGTCGTGGTCTCCGCACCCGACCAATCAGTGATCTTGGTGCAAAATTTAAACACCGCTGTGCTGATTGGTCGCGGATGCCAGACGCGACCAATCAGCGAGATTGGCGCCAAATTTAAACAAAGCTCTGCTGATTTGTCGCAACCGCCAGCAGCGACCAACTAGCGAGCTTGGCGCCAAATTTAAACAACGCTCTGCTGATTGGTCGCGGACTCCAGCCGGCCGCGACCAATCAGCAGTATTAGCGCCAAATTGAAACCTCGCTCTGCTGATTAGTCGCAACCACCGGCCATGACCAATCAGCGATATTGGCGCCAAATTTAAACACCGGTTCGCTGATTGGTCACGGTGGCCGGCCGAGACCAATCAGCGATATTGCCGCCAAATTTAAACACCGCTCTGCTGATTGGTCGCGGTTACCGGTCACGAATAATAAGCATTGTTGGCGCCACATTTAAACACTGCTCTGCTGATTGGTCGCGATCGCAGTTGGCCGCATACATATTCTAGAATACCCTATGCGTTAGAATCGGGCCACCATCTAGTAGTAGTTATATTCTTGTACATAGGAGCAGTATTATAGTAGTTATATTCTTGTACATAGGGGGCAGTATTATAGTAGTTATATTCTTGTACATAGGGGGCAGTATTATAGTAGGTATATTCTTGTACATAGGGACAGTATTATAGTAGTTATATTCTTGTACATAGGGGGCAGTATTATAGTAGTTATATTCTTGTACATGGGGGGCAGTATTATACTAGTTATATTCTTGTACATAGGAGCAGTATTATAGTAGTTATATTCTTGTACATAGGAGCAGTATTATAATAGTTATATTCTTGTACTTAGGGGCAGAATTATAGTAGTTATATTCTTGTACATAGGGGTCAGTATTATAGTAGTTATATTCCTGTACATAGGGGGCAGTATTTTAGTAATTATATTCTTGTACATAGGGAGCAGTATTATATTAGTTACATTCTTGTACATAGGAGCAGTATTATAGTAGTTATATTCTTGTACATAGGAGCAGTATTATAGTAGTTATATTCTTGTACATAGGGGTCAGTATTATAGTAGTTATATTCCTGTACATAGGGGGCAGTATTTTAGTAATTATATTCTTGTACATAGGGAGCAGTATTATATTAGTTACATTCTTGTACATAGGAGCAGTATTATAGTAGTTATATTCTTGTACATAGGAGCAGTATTATAGAAGTTATATTCTTGTACATAGGGAGCAGTATTATGGTACTTATTTTCTTGTACATAGGGGCAGTATTATAGTAGAATCATAGAATCATAGAATGGTAGAGTTGGAAGGGACCTCCTGGGTCATCTGGTCCAACCCCCTGCTCAAAGCAGGATTCACTAGATCATCTCAGACAGATGTCTGTCCAGCCTCTGTTTGAAGACGTCCATTGAAGGGGAACTCACCACCTCTTACCCCAAAATGCAGTGGGAATATGCACATTATCTCCTCAGGACTCCTCCCCTGGTTTGTAGTAGTTATATTCTTGTACATAGGAGCAGTATTATAGTACTTATATTCTTGTACATAGTGGCAGTATTATAGTAGTTATATTCTTGTACAAGGGGGGCAGTATTATAGCAGTTATATTCTTGTACATAGTGGCAGTATTATAGTAGTTATATTCTTGTACAAGGGGAGCAGTATTATACTAGTTATATTCTTGTACATAGGGGCAGTATTATAGTAGTTATATTCTTGTACATAGAGAGCAGTATTATACTAGTTATATTCTTGTACATAGGGGCAGAATTATAGTAGTTATAATCCTGTACATAAGGAGCAGTATTATAGTAGTTATATTCTTGTACATAGGAGGCAGTATTATAGTAGTTATATTCCTGTACATAGGAGCAGTATTATAGTAGTTATATTCCTGTACATAGGGGCAGTATTATAGTAGTTATATTCTTGTACATAGGAGCAGTATTATAGTAGTTATATTCCTGTACATAGGGGCAGTATTATAGTAGTTATATTCTTGAACATAGGAGCAGTATTATAGTAGTTATATTCTTGTACATAGTGGCAGTATTATAGTAGTTATATTCTTGTACATAGGGGGCAGTTTGATAGTAGTTATATTCCTATACATAGGGGTCAGTATTATACTAGCTATATTCTTGTGCATAGGGGCAGTATTATAATAGTTATACTCCTGTACATAGGGGGCAGTATTATATTAGTTATATTCTTGTACATAGGAGCAGTATTATAGTAGTTATATTCTTGTAAAGAGGAGCAATATTATAGTAGTTATATTCTTGTACTTAGGGGCAGTATTATAGTAGTTATATTTTGTACATAGGGAACAGTATTATATTAGTTCTATTCTTGTACATAGTAGCAGCATTATAGTAGTTATATTCTTGTACATTGGAGCAGCATTATAGTAGTTATATTCTTGTACATAGGAGCAGTATTATAGTAGTTATATTCTTGTACATTGGAGCAGCATTATAGTAGTTATATTCTTGTACATAGGAGCAGTATTATAGTAGTTATATTCTTGTACATAGGAGCAGTATTATAGTAGTTATATTCTTGTACATAGGAGCAGTATTATAGTAGTTATATTCTTGTACATAGGAGCAGTATTATAGTGGTTATATTCTTGTACATAGGGGGCAGTATTATAGTAATTATATTCTTGTATTTAGGGGCAGAGTTATAGTAGTTACATTCTTGTACATAGGGAGCAGTATTATAGTAGTTATATTCTTGTACATAGGAACAGTATTATAGTAGTTATATTCTTGTACATAGGAGCAGTATTATAGTAGTTATATTCTTGCACATAGGAGCAGTATTATAGTAGTTATTTTCTTGTACATAGGGGCAGTATTATAGTAGTTATATTCTTGTACATAGGAGCAATATTATAGTAGTTATATTCCTGTACATAGGAGCAGTATTATAGTAGTTATATTCTTGTACATAGGGGCAGTATTATAGTAGTTATATTCTTGCACATAGGGGGCAGTATTATAGTAGTTATGTTCTTGTACAGAGGAGCAGTATTATAGTAGTTATATTCTTGTACATAGGGTGCAGTATTATAGTAGTTATATTCTTGTACATAGAGGCAGTATTATAGTAGTTATATTCTTGTACATCAATGCAGTATTATAGTAGTTATATTCTTGTACATAGGGGCAGTATTATAGTAGTTATATTCTTGTACATAGGGGGCAGTATTATAGTAGTTATATTCTGTACATAGGGGCAGTATTATAGTAGTTATATTCTTGTACATAGGAGCAGTATTATAGTAGTTATATTCTTGTACATAGAGGCAGTATTATAGTAGTTATATTCTTGTACATAGAGGCAGTATTATAGTAGTTATATTCTTGTACATAGAGGCAGTATTATAGTAGTTATATTCTTGTACATAGGGGGCAGTATTATTGTAGTTATATTCTTGTACATAGGGGGCAGTATTATTGTAGTTATATTCTTGTACATAGTGGCAGTATTATAGTAGTTATATTCTTGTGCATAGGAGCAGTATTATAGTAGTTATATTCTTGTACATAGGGAGCAGTATTATAGTAGTTATAATCTTGTACATAGGGGGCAGTATTATAGTAGTTATATTCTTGTACATAGAGGCCGTATTATAGTAGTTATATTCTTGTACATAGAAGCAGTATTATAGTAGTTATATTCTTGTACATAGGGGCAGTATTATAGTAGTTATATTCTTGTACATAGGAGCAGTATTATAGTAGTTATATTCTTGTACATAGGGGGCAGTATTATAGTAGTTATATTCTGTACATAGGGGCAGTATTATAGTAGTTATATTCTTGTACATAGGAGCAGTATTATAGTAGTTATATTCTTGTACATAGAGGCAGTATTATAGTAGTTATATTCTTGTACATAGGGGGCAGTATTATTGTAGTTATATTCTTGTACATAGGGGGCAGTATTATTGTAGTTATATTCTTGTACATAGTGGCAGTATTATAGTAGTTATATTCTTGTACATAGGAGCAGTATTATAGTAGTTATATTCTTGTACATAGAGGCAGTATTAAAGTAGTTATATTCTTGTACATAGAGGCAGTATTATAGTAGTTATATTCTTGCACATAGAGGACAGTATTATAGTAGTTATATTCTAGTACATAGGGGGCAGTATTATAGTAGTTATATTCTTGTACATAGGAGCTGTATTATAGTAGTTATATTCTTGTACATAGAGGCAGTATTATAGTAGTTATATTCTTGTACATAGGGCGCAGTATTATAGTAGTTATATTCTTGTACATAGGGAGCAGTATTATAGTAGTTATATTCTTGTACATAGGGGCAGTATTATAGTAGTTATATTCTTGTACATAGGGGGCAGTATTATAGTAGTTATATTCTTGTACATAGGGGGCAGTATTATTGTAGTTATATTCTTGTACACAGTGGCAGTATTATAGTAGTTATATTCTTGTACATAGGGGCAGTATTATAGTAGTTATATTCTTGTACATAGGGGGCAGTATTATAGTAGTTATATTCTTGTACATAGGGGGCAGTATTATAGTAGTTATATTCTTGTACATAGGGGGCAGTATTATAGTAGTTATATTCTTGTACATAGGGGGCAGTATTATTGTAGTTATATTCTTGTACATAGTGGCAGTATTATAGTAGTTATATTCTTGAACATAGGGGCAGTATTATAGTAGTTATATTCTTGTACATAGAGGCAGTATTATAGTAGTTATATTCTTGTACATAGGAGCAGTATTATAGTAGTTATATTCTTGTACATAGGGGCAGTATTATAATAGGTATATGTCTGTACATAGGGGCAGTATTATAGTAGTTATATTCTTGTACATAGGAGCAGTATTATAGTAGTTATATTCTTGTACATAGAGGCAGTATTATAGTAGTTATATTCTTGTACATAGGGGGCAGTATTATAGTAGTTATATTCTTGTACATAGGGGGCAGTATTATAGTAGTTATATTCTTGTACATAGGGGGCAGTATCATTGTAGTTATATTCTTGTACATAGTGGCAGTATTATAGTAGTTATATTCTTGTACATAGGGGCAGTATTATAGTAGTTATATTCTTGTACATAGAGGCAGTATTATAGTAGTTATATTCTTGCACATAGGAGCAGTATTATAGTAGTTATATTCTTGTACATAGGGGCAGTATTATAGTAGTTATATTCTTGTACATAGGAGCAGTATTATAGTAGTTATATTCTTGTACATAGAGGCAGTATTATAGTAGTTATATTCTTGAACATAGAGGCAGTATTATAGTAGTTATATTCTTGTACATAGAGGACAGTATTATAGTAGTTATATTCTAGTACATAGGGGGCAGTATTTTAGTAGTTATATTCTTGTACATAGGAGCAGTATTATAGTAGTTATATTCTTGTACATAGAGGCAGTATTATAGTAGTTATATTCTTGTACATAGGGCGCAGTATTATAGTAGTTATATTCTTGTACATAGGGAGCAGTATTATAGTAGTTATATTCTTGTACATAGGGGGCAGTATTATAGTAGTTATATTCTTGTACATAGGGGGCAGTATTATAGTAGTTATATTCCTGTACATAGGGGCAGTATTATAGTAGTTATATTCTTGTACATAGGAGCAGTATTATAGTAGTTATATTCCTGTACATAGGGGCAGTATTATAGTAGTTATATTCTTGTACATAGGAGCAGTATTATAGTAGTTATATTCCTGTACATAGGGGCAGTATTATAGTAGTTATATTCTTGAACATAGGAGCAGTATTATAGTAGTTATATTCTTGTACATAGTGGCAGTATTGTAGTAATTATATTCTTGTACATAGGGGGCAGTTTGATAGTAGTTATATTCCTATACATAGGGGTCAGTATTATACTAGCTATATTCTTGTGCATAGGGGCAGTATTATAATAGTTATACTCCTGTACATAGGGGGCAGTATTATATTAGTTATATTCTTGTACATAGGAGCAGTATTATAGTAGTTATATTCTTGTATAGAGGAGCAATATTATAGTAGTTATATTCTTGTACTTAGGGGCAATATTATAGTAGTTATATTTTGTACATAGGGAACAGTATTATATTAGTTCTATTCTTGTACATAGTAGCAGCATTATAGTAGTTATATTCTTGTACATTGGAGCAGCATTATAGTAGTTATATTCTTGTACATAGGAGCAGTATTATAGTAGTTATATTCTTGTACATTGGAGCAGCATTATAGTAGTTATATTCTTGTACACAGGAGCAGTATTATAGTAGTTATATTCTTGTACATAGGAGCAGTATTATAGTAGTTATATTCTTGTACATAGGAGGAGTATTATAGTAGTTATATTCTTGTACATAGGAGCAGTATTATAGTGGTTATATTCTTGTACATAGGGGCAGTATTATAGTAATTATATTCTTGTACTTAGGGGCAGAGTTATAGTAGTTACATTCTTGTACATAGGGAGCAGTATTATAGTAGTTATATTCTTGTACATAGGAACAGTATTATAGTAGTTATATTCTTGTACATAGGAGCAGTATTATAGTAGTTATATTCCTGTACATAGGAGCAGTATTATAGTAGTTATATTCTTGTACATAGGGGCAGTATTATAGTAGTTATATTCTTGCACATAGGGGGCAGTATTATAGTAGTTATGTTCTTGTACAGAGGAGCAGTATTATAGTAGTTATATTCTTGTACATAGGGTGCAGTATTATAGTAGTTATATTCCTGTACATAGAGGCAGTATTATAGTAGTTATATTCTTGTACATCAATGCAGTATTATAGTAGTTATATTCTTGTACATAGGGGCAGTATTATAGTAGTTATATTCTTGTACATAGGGGGCAGTATTATAGTAGTTATATTCTGTACATAGGGGCAGTATTATAGTAGTTATATTCTTGTACATAGGAGCAGTATTATAGTAGTTATATTCTTGTACATAGAGGCAGTATTATAGTAGTTATATTCTTGTACATAGAGGCAGTATTATAGTAGTTATATTCTTGTACATAGAGGCAGTATTATAGTAGTTATATTCTTGTACATAGTGGCAGTATTATAGTAGTTATATTCTTGTACATAGGAGCAGTATTATAGTAGTTATATTCTTGTACATAGGGAGCAGTATTATAGTAGTTATAATCTTGTACATAGGGGGCAGTATTATAGTAGTTATATTCTTGTACATAGGAGGCAGTATTATAGTAGTTATATTCTTGTACATAGAGGCCGTATTATAGTAGTTATATTCTTGTACATAGGAGCAGTATTATAGTAGTTATATTCTTGTACATAGGGGCTGTATTATAGTAGTTATATTCTTGTACATAGGAGCAGTATTATAGTAGTTATATTCTTGTACATAGGGGGCAGTATTATAGTAGTTATATTCTGTACATAGGGGCAGTATTATAGTAGTTATATTCTTGTACATAGGAGCAGTATTATAGTAGTTATATTCTTGTACATAGAGGCAGTATTATAGTAGTTATATTCTTGTACATAGAGGCAGTATTATAGTAGTTATATTCTTGTACATAGAGGCAGTATTATAGTAGTTATATTCTTGTACATAGGGGGCAGTATTATTGTAGTTATATTCTTGTACATAGGGGGCAGTATTATTGTAGTTATATTCTTGTACATAGTGGCAGTATTATAGTAGTTATATTCTTGTACATAGGAGCAGTATTATAGTAGTTATATTCTTGTACATAGAGGCAGTATTATAGTAGTTATATTCTTGTACATAGAGGCAGTATTATAGTAGTTATATTCTTGCACATAGAGGACAGTATTATAGTAGTTATATTCTAGTACATAGGGGGCAGTATTATAGTAGTTATATTCTTGTACATAGGAGCTGTATTATAGTAGTTATATTCTTGTACATAGGGGCAGTATTATAGTAGTTATATTCTTGTACATAGGGCGCAGTATTATAGTAGTTATATTCTTGTACATAGAGAGTAGTATTATAGTAGTTATATTCTTGTACATAGGGGCAGTATTATAGTAGTTATATTCTTGTACATAGGGGGCAGTATTATAGTAGTTATATTCTTGTACATAGGGGGCAGTATTATTGTAGTTATATTCTTGTACACAGTGGCAGTATTATAGTAGTTATATTCTTGTACATAGGGGCAGTATTATAGTAGTTATATTCTTGTACATAGGGGGCAGTATTATAGTAGTTATATTCTTGTACATAGGGGGCAGTATTATAGTAGTTATATTCTTGTACATAGGGGGCAGTATTATAGTAGTTATATTCTTGTACATAGGGGGCAGTATTATTGTAGTTATATTCTTGTACATAGTGGCAGTATTATAGTAGTTATATTCTTGAACATAGGGGCAGTATTATAGTAGTTATATTCTTGTACATAGAGGCAGTATTATAGTAGTTATATTCTTGTACATAGGAGCAGTATTATAGTAGTTATATTCTTGTACATAGGGGCAGTATTATAATAGGTATATGTCTGTACATAGGGGCAGTATTATAGTAGTTATATTCTTGTACATAGGAGCAGTATTATAGTAGTTATATTCTTGTACATAGAGGCAGTATTATAGTAGTTATATTCTTGTACATAGGGGGCAGTATTATAGTAGTTATATTCTTGTACATAGGGGGCAGTATTATAGTAGTTATATTCTTGTACATAGGGGGCAGTATTATTGTAGTTATATTCTTGTACATAGTGGCAGTATTATAGTAGTTATATTCTTGTACATAGGGGCAGTATTATAGTAGTTATATTCTTGTACATAGAGGCAGTATTATAGTAGTTATATTCTTGCACATAGGAGCAGTATTATAGTAGTTATATTCTTGTACATAGGGGCAGTATTATAGTAGTTATATTCTTGTACATAGGAGCAGTATTATAGTAGTTATATTCTTGTACATAGAGGCAGTATTATAGTAGTTATATTCTTGTACATAGAGGCAGTATTATAGTAGTTATATTCTTGTACATAGAGGACAGTATTATAGTAGCTATATTCTAGTACATAGGGGGCAGTATTTTAGTAGTTATATTCTTGTACATAGGAGCAGTATTATAGTAGTTATATTCTTGTACATAGAGGCAGTATTATAGTAGTTATATTCTTGTACATAGGGCGCAGTATTATAGTAGTTATATTCTTGTACATAGGGAGCAGTATTATAGTAGTTATATTCTTGTACATAGGGGGCAGTATTATAGTAGTTATATTTTTGTACATAGGGGGCAGTATTATTGTAGTTATATTCTTGTACACAGTGGCAGTATTATAGTAGTTATATTCTTGTACATAGGGGCAGTATTATAGTAGTTATATTCTTGTACATAGGGGGCAGTATTATAGTAGTTATATTCTTGTACATAGGGAGCAGTATTATAGTAGTTATATTCTTGTACATAGGGGGCAGTATTATTGTAGTTATATTTTTGTACATAGGGGGCAGTATTATAGTAGTTATATTCTTGTACATAGGGGCAGTATTATAGTAGTTATATTCTTGTACATAGGAGCAGTATTATAGTAGTTATATTCTTGCACATAGGAGCAGTATTATAGTAGTTATATTCTTGTACATAGGGGGCAGTATTATAGTAGTTATATTCTTGTATATAGGGGGCAGTATTATAGTAATTATATTCTTGTACATAGGAGCAGTATTATAGTAGTTATATTCTTGTATATAGGGGGCAGTATTATAGTAGTTATATTCTTGTACATAGGGGTCAGTATTATAGTAGTTATATTCTTGTATATAGGAGCAGTATAATAGTAGTTATATTCTTGTACATAGGGGGCAGTATTATAGTGGTTTTATTCTTGTATATAGGGAGCAGTATTATAGTAGTTATATTCTTGTACATAGGGGGCAGTATTATAGTAGTTATATTCTTGTACAAAGGGGCAGTATTTTAGTAGTTATATTCTTGTACATAGGGAGCAGTATTATAGTAGTTATATTCTTGTACCTAGGGGCAGTATTATAGTAGTTATATTCTTGTACATAGGGGGCAGTATTATAGTAGTTATATTCTTGTACATAGGGGGCAGTATTATAGTAGGTATATTCCTGTACATAGGGGGCAGTATTATAGTAGTTATATTCTTGTATATAGGGGGCAGTATTATAGTAGTTATATTCTTGCACATAGGGGCAGTATTATAGTAGTTATATTCTTGTACATAGGGGCAGTATTATAGTAGTTATATTCTTGTACATAGGAGCAGTATTATAGTAGTTATATTCTTGTACATAGGGGGCAGTATTATAGTAGTTATATTCTTGTACATAGGAGGCAGGATTATAGTAGTTATATTCTTGTACATAGGAGCAGTATTATAGTAGTTATATTCTTGAACATGGGGCAGTATTATAGTAGTTATATTCTTGTACATAGGTGCAGTATTATAGTAGTTATAGTCTTGTACATAGGAGCAGTATTATAGTAGTTATATTCTTGTACATAGGGGGCAGTATTATAGTAGTTATATTCTTGTACATAGGGGGCAGTATTATAGTAGTTATATTCTTGTACATAGGGGGCAGTATTATAGTAGTTATATTCTTGTACATAGGGGGCAGTATTATAGTAGTTATATTCTTGCACATAGGGGCAGTATTATAGTAGTTATATTCTTGTACATAGGGGCAGTATTATAGTAGTTATATTCTTGTACATAGGAGCAGTATTATAGTAGTTATATTCTTGTACATAGGGGCAGTATTATAGTAGTTATATTCTTGTACATAGGAGGCAGGATTATAGTAGTTATATTCTTGTACATAGGAGCAGTATTATAGTAGTTATATTCTTGAACATGGGGCAGTATTATAGTAGTTATATTCTTGTACATAGGTGCAGTATTATAGTAGTTATAGTCTTGTACATAGGAGCAGTATTATAGTAGTTATATTCTTGTACATAGGGGGCAGTATTATAGTAGTTATATTCTTGTACATAGGGGCAGTATTATAGTAGTTATATTCTTGTACATAGGGGCAGTATTATAGTAGTTATATTCTTGTACATAGGAGCAGTATTATAGTAGTTATATTCTTGTACATAGAGGCAGTATTATAGTAGTTATATTCTTGTACATAGGGGGCAGTATTATAGTAGTTATATTCTTGTACATAGGGAGCAGTATTATAGTAGATATATTCTTGTACATAGGGGCAGTATTATAGTAGTTATATTCTTGTACATAGGGGGCAGTATTATAGTAGTTATATTCTTGTACATAGGAGCAGTATTATATTAGTTATATTCTTGTACATAGAGGCAGTATTATAGTAGTTATATTCTTGTACATAGGGAGCAGTATTATAGTAGTTATATTCTTGTACATAGGAGCAGTATTATAGTAGTTATATTCTTGTACATAGGGGGCAGTATTATAGTAGTTATATTCTTGTACATAGGAGCAGTATTATAGTAGTTATATTCTTGTACATAGAGGCAGTATTATAGTAGTTATATTCTTGTACATAGGGAGCAGTATTATAGTAGTTATATTCTTGTACATAGGAGCAGTATTATAGTAGTTATATTCTTGTACATAGGAGCAGTATTATAGTAGTTATATTCTTGTACATAGGGGGCAGTATTATAGTAGCTATATTCTTGTACATAGGAGCAGTATTATAGTAGTTATATTCTTGTACATAGGGGCAGTATTATAGTAGTTATATTCTTGTACATAGGAGCAGTATTATAGTAGTTATATTCTTGTACATAGGGGGCAGTATTATAGTAGTTATATTCTTGTACATAGGAGCAGTTTTATAGTAGTTATATTCTTGTACATAGGGAGCAGTATTATAGTAGTTATATTCTTGTACATAGGGGGCAGTATTATAGTAGTTATATTCTTGTACATAGGAGCAGTTTTATAGTAGTTATATTCTTGTACATAGGGAGCAGTATTATAGTAGTTATATTCTTGTACATAGGGGGCAGTATTATAGTAGTTATATTCTTGTACATAGGAGCAGTTTTATAGTAGTTATATTTTTGTACATAGGGAGCAGTATTATAGTAGTTATATTCTTTTACATAGGAGCAGTATTATAGTAGTTATATTCTTGTACATAGAGGTAGTATTATAGTAGTTATATTCTTGTACATAGGGAGCAGTATTATAGTAGTTATATTCTTGTACATAGGAGCAGTATTATAGTAGTTATATTCTTGTACATAGGGGCAGTATTATAGTCGCTATATTCTTGTACATAGGAGCAGTATTATAGTAGTTATATTCTTGTACATAGGGGGCAGTATTATAGTAGTTATATTCTTGTACATAGGAGCAGTATTATAGTAGTTATATTCTTGAACATAGGGGGCAGTATTATAGTAGTTATATTCTTGTACATAGGAGCAGTATTATAGTAGTTATATTCTTGTTCATAGAGGCAGTATTATAGTAGTTATATTCTTGTACATAGGGAGCAGTGTTATAGTAGTTATATTCTTGTACATAGGAGCAGTATTATAGTAGTTATATTCTTGTACATAGGAGCAGTATTATAGTAGTTATATTCTTGTACATAGGAGCAGTATTATAGTAGTTATATTCTTGTACATAGGGGGCAGTATTATAGTAGTTATATTCTTGTACATAGGAGCAGTATTATAGCAGTTATATTCTTGTACATAGGGGGCAGTATTATAGTAGTTATATTCTTGTACATAGAGGGCAGTATTATAGTAGTTATATTCTTGTACATAGGGGCAGTATTATAGTAGTTATATTCTTGTACATAGGTTGCAGTATTATAGTAGTTATATTCTTGTACATAGGGGCAGTATTATAGTAGTTATATTCTTGTTCATAGGGGGCAGTATTATAGTAGTTATATTCTTGTACATAGGAGCAGTATTATAGTAGTTATATTCTTGTACATAGGAGCAGTATTATAGTATTTATATTCTTGTACATAGAGGGCAGTATTATAGTAGTTATATTCTTGCACATAGGGGCAGTATTATAGTAGTTATATTCTTGTACATAGGTTGCAGTATTATAGTAGTTATATTCTTGTACATAGGGGGCAGTATTATAGTAGTTATATTCTTGTACATAGGAGCAGTATTATAGTAGTTATATTCTTGTATATAGGAGCAGTATTTTAGTAGTTATATTCTTGTACATAGGGGCAGTATTATAGTAGTTATATTCTTGTACATAGGGAGCAGTATTATAGTAGTTATATTCTTGTACATAGGGGGCAGTATTATAGTAGTTATATTCTTGTATATAGGGGCAGTATTATAGTAGTTATATTCTTGTATATAGGGGCAGTATTATAGTAGTTATATTCTTGTACATAGGAGCAGTATTATAGTAGTTATATTCTTGTACATAGGGGGCAGTATTATAGTAGTTATATTCTTGTACATAGGAGCAGTATTATAGAAGTTATATTCTTGTACATAGTGGGCAGTATTATAGTAGTTATATTCTTGTACATAGGTTGCAGTATTATAGTAGTTATATTCTTGTACATAGGAGCAGTATTATAGTAGTTATATTCTTGTACATAGGGGCAGTATTATAGTAGTTATATTCTTGTACATAGTAGCAGTATTATAGTAGTTATATTCTTGTACATAGGGGCAGTATTATAGTAGTTATATTCTTGTACATAGGGGCAGTATTATAGTAGTTATATTCTTGTGCATAGGGGCAGTATTATAGTAGTTATATTCTTGTACATAGGGGGCAGTATTATAGTAGTTATATTCTAGTACATAGGGGGCAGTATTATAGTAGTTATATTCTTGTACATAGGAGCAGTATTATAGTAGTTATATTCTTGTATATAGGAGCAGTATTATAGTAGTTATATTCTTGTATATAGGAGCAGTATTATAGTAGTTATATTCTTGTACATAGGGGCAGTATTATAGTAGTTATATTCTAGTACATAGGGGGCAGTATTATAGTAGTTATATTCTTGTACATAGGAGCAGTATTATAGTAGTTATATTCTTGTATATAGGAGCAGTATTATAGTAGTTATATTCTTGTACATAGGGGCAGTATTATAGTAGTTATATTCTTGTATATAGGAGCAGTATTATAGTAGTTATATTCTTGTACATAGGAGCAGTATTATAGTAGTTATATTCTTGTACATAGGGGCAGTATTATAGTAGTTATATTCTTGTATATAGGAGCAGTATTATAGTAGTTATATTCTTGTACATAGGGGCAGTATTATAGTAGTTATATTCTTGTATATAGGAGCAGTATTATAGTAGTTATATTCTTGTACATAGGGGGCAGTATTATAGTAGTTATATTCTAGTACATAGGGGGCAGTATTATAGTAGTTATATTCTTGTACATAGGAGCAGTATTATAGTAGTTATATTCTTGTATATAGGAGCAGTATTATAGTAGTTATATTCTTGTACATAGGGGCAGTATTATAGTAGTTATATTCTTGTATATAGGAGCAGTATTATAGTAGTTATATTCTTGTACATAGGAGCAGTATTATAGTAGTTATATTCTTGTATATAGGGGGCAGTATTATAGTAGTTATATTCTTGTACATAGGGGGCAGTATTATAGTAGTTATATTCTTGTACATAGGGGCAGTATTATAGTAGTTATATTCTTGTATATAGGGGGCAGTATTATAGTAGTTATATTCTTGTACATAGGGGGCAGTATTATAGTAGTTATATTCTTGTACATAGGGGCAGTATTATAGTAGTTATATTCTTGTACATAGGGGCAGTATTATAGTAGTTATATTCTTGTACATAGGGGCAGTATTATAGTAGTTATATTCTTGTACATAGGGGCAGTATTATGGCAGTTATATAGTTGTGCACAGTGGTGTCAGTGGTATAGGTTGGTGAAATTATATTGATATTTTATACTTTCAGGGATGAGAGAGGTGAACTATTGGATCTTCCCTGTAAAGTGTTGATGATGGGAGTTGTAGTCGCTCGGCTTTGCTTGCAGTCCTGTGATAACTTGCACCCTTTGTGTGCCGGGGCTGTCGGTGCAGATCCCATTAGGCAGATGAGGGGCCGGTAGCAGCCGCTCGGGGGGCGGTGATCGGCGGTGATTGGTCGGCTGTAATCCGTGGATCGGATCGTGCAGATTATCTGAGATCAGACGAAGCCGGAGTCGGAGCGGCAGGAAGAGAAGTTTTCTGCGGGTCTCTGCTGCCCAGTGTCGCCCACTCATGGCCTGAACCCTCGGGGGACGATGTGGGGCTGTCGGTGTCGGGCGCTGCTGCTCGGGCTCCTGCTCCAGGGATGTGCGGGACCCCGACACAAGGAGAAGAGGAGGACGGAGATCCCCCCGGACACGTGAGCGTCACTGCGGGCTACCTGCGCTGAGGATGCCCCCCAGTATACCGCTGTGCCCCCCAGTGTGCCCCTGTGCCCCCCCCAGTGTGCCCCTGTGCCCCCCCCAGTGTGCCCCTGTGCCCCCCAGTGTGCCCCTGTGCCCAGAAGTGTGCCCCTGTGTCCCCCAATGTGCCCGTGTGTCCCTGTACCCAACACTCTTCCCCTGTGCTCAGCACTCTGCACCTGTGCCCCCCAGTGTGCCCCTGTACTCAACACTCTGCCCCTGTGCCCCCCAGTGTGTTTCTGTGCCAAGCAGTCTGCCCCTCTGCCCAGGACTCTGCCCCTGTGCCCCCAAGTGTGCCCCTGTACCCAACACTCTGCCCCTGTGCCCCCCAAGTGTGCCCCTGTACCCAACACTCTACCCGTGTGCTCAGCACTCTGCCCCTGTGCTCCCCATTGTGCCCCTGTGCCCCCCATTGTGCCCAGCAGTCTGCCACTCTGCCCAGCAGTCTGCTTCTCTGCCCAGCACTCTGCCCCTCTGCCCAGCACTCTACTCGGCACTCTGCCCCTCTGCCCAGCACTCTACTCCTCTACTCAGCACTCTGCCCCTCTGCCCTGAAGCTCTAGAATTGCCCCCTTGCCCCTGCCCATAGTCCTCCCATGTACCCTAGGACTTTCTACCCTCACCCCTCTTCTCTACCTTCCTCTGCCCACCTCTGTCTCTGCTTTATCTCTTCTGGCTGCCAACTTCTTGCTTCATTCTTATTGCCCCTGTTCTTTCCAGTCGCCCACGTTCCTCATTACCTGCATCCTACAGTCGGGTGCCCATGTTCTCTTCATACTGCCCTGTGTGCCCCCTGCCTCATTCCTATGAATGCCCCTAGTGCCAGTCACCAGCCTGATCCAGCAGACTTGCCCACTTTCTCTCCTTACTGTAGCCCTCTGCCCTATATACCTACATGACTTGCTGCCCTCCTACATTCTCCTGCCCTCCACTATCTGCCAGCCTCATCCCTTGCCCTGGTATTTGTCCCCTGCCCCTCACCTGTCTCTGCCAGCCCATGTGCCCTCTGCCCGCCTCCTGCCTGCCGCTGGAATAATTGGCAATCTTATTTGCGCACAGTAACTTTATATAAGTACCCACCTGCCCACTGCTGTATTCATACAAGCAAATGCCCGCGTGCCCTCTGCCACCTGCCCCCTCTACCCTATGACTTTTTGCCAACCCCTCTTCTTTACCTTCCTCTGCCCTCCTCTATGTCTCTGCTGGCTGCCAACTTCTTGTCTTGTTCTTATTGCCCCCTGCCCTGCCAGTTACCCATTTTACCTAAGTCCCTGCATCCTATAACCCTGTGCCCATATTCTTCACATGTTGCCCGGTTTGCCCCCTGCACATTCTGTCCTGTCCTATTTGTCCATTCACTTATTTGCCCATTTTCTACCCTTTTGCCACCCATATCTGACTCATTGCCCCCATTAGTACCCATGTGGCTCCAGATATTGTAGAACTTCAGGTGCCAATATTTTGTGCCCGGTAGAAGTTTATTCTGGGATTTGTAGTTCATCCACACACATATAAGGTGTCATTGGGTTATGCAGAATAGCGCCTCCTTGTGGCAGAACCATGGCGAGGATGCTGAGTGGTGGCACAGGGCACCTACTGCTGTGCTGGGAGGACCTTTACCAAGTAGATTCATGGGCAGGGGGGCAGCACTTTCACAGAGGGGGGCAGCACAGCCAGGCGAGGGGGGGGGGGCAGCACAGCCAGGCGAGGGGGGGGGGGGGCAGCACAGCCAGACAGGGGGGCAGCACTCAGGCTGTTGTGGCCCCCTGATCGCTGCACAGCCCACTCCGCTGTGTCCTGCATGAGCCTCTGCCCTGCAGACGTCTCTAGATCCACAGTCAGTGCCAGACATTGACGTGTGCCATGTGGTGCCCAGCAGGAGCCTGGTGTCATCCAAGATATGACTTCATTTCCCCAGAGGCCCAGATCATTCATATTGCTGCCTATGACGTGCAACTTGTCAGTGGCATAGTGCCGGAGCGGTGGTACATACTAGGTGGGCTGCCATGGCACAGGATGGCTCCTGATATCTGCCAACAGCCAGGGCTTCCTAGGCCTGCATGAGATTAGAAGGAAGCATGTTTTCCCTATTTCCTCCGGATAGCGCCACCCTTTATCGTGGTTGTGTCTGGTATTGCAGTTAATCCACAATCATTTACATCACTGTGCCCCTTATTTTGCCTTTCTACCTGCCTTCCCACCACCTGTTTCAACACCTACCACCATCTGCTGTTACCCACCTGTGTGCCCACAAGCCTTGCCAGTGCCCCCCCCAATCTACGTTTTTCCCCATATCCTCGTTATATAAATGTCAGTAAAGAGTTAATATGTGCCATGTCTAGGTGCCAATCTGCTAATGGTGGGGGGTGGAACAACTCCCACTTACCGCTCGGGTTTAACCCCTTAATTGCAGATTTGAGTGATAGAGGGATGCCATGTCATCTGACACCTGTTGTGGGACTACAACCCCCATCGTGTTAGCTGGGGGTCGCAGGTGACTATTCCCCCGGCTCCAATCACCTCTTTCTATTTCAATTCCATCAATTCTGGGGTTAACGCGGTTTACCTGGCGCGGGGTTAACCCCTCCTGCGCCACCCCGTCAGTGCTTCCCTCCCATATGTGATGTTTCCTCGAGTTGTTTTTCAGCGAGATGGGATTTTTTTTTTTAATTATTTTTTTTTTATGTATCTGAGCATAAAAACACAATTTGGCAGCTCTGGAGGGAGAACCGGCTGTTTACTGCCTACATCCTGCGAGTTCTCAGCTCTGCGCGGAGCCGGGGAGGTGTGCGAGCAGAGCCACAAACCCAACTGGGACATTTGGCGCGCACTCACACATCGGGGACATACGGGGAGACGCGGGCGCTCATAGCAACGCGTGCAGCGCTGCCGAGAGCCTATGGCTGCAGAGCATCGCGCCCGGACCGCCGCCTTCTCTCATTCCTCTGCAGTCAGGAGCAATCGCGCAATTCTGATTGTTTCCGATAGATCAATTATTTATTTCTGCGCTGGCCAAAAAAAAAAAAAGTTTTTACCCCCTTTTATTTATTAACTTGTCCGGACTACCCCAAACTAATCCCAAAATAAAGGGTCTGCAGCGCCGTCTGATGGTCAGTGAAATGCTCTGCAGCTTGTAATAGACTTTGTGCCGATTTCATAATTTACAGATTTTTTTTTTTTAAGTCGTTTTTCTTTCTTGATTTGAGGTTTTTCAACAACTTTTTTTTGCAGGAAATTCATCAAAATAATGCACAGGATTCATCATTTTTTTATTTTTTTTTCCAAAGCCTTAAATTTGTCTTTTTTTTTCTGCTTGTGACTTTTTAGCAGAAGAAGAAATGTCACAAAACATGCACCGAAAAAACTTATTCCGTAGGGAACTGGTGTAGAGTTGCGCCAAATTTTGCAACTTTTTTTTTATTTTTTAAAAAGTCGCATTTATGAATCTAAAACAACCATAAAAGCTGCAAAATCAGAAAACGGAACCATAAAAGACGACTTAAAAAATCAAAAAATCGCTGATTGAGAAGTATTCACACCAAAAAGCAGGGGGAAATGCCTCTGTTTGAAGACGTCCATTGAAGGGGAACTCACCACCTCTCGTGGCCGCCTGTTCCTCTCATTGATCTCCTCACTGTCATACAGTCTCTTCTAATATCTAATCTAATTGAAGTTCCCCTTCAATGGACGTCTTCAATCAGAGGCTGGACAGACATCTGTCTGAGATGATCTAGTGAATCCTGCTTTGAGCAGGGGGTTGGACCAGATGACCCAGGAGGTCCCTTCCAACTCTACCATTCTATGATTCTATGATTCTATGATAATCTGTGTCTCCTCCCATTCAGTTTCATCCCATTGCTTCTAGTCTTTCCTTGTGCAAATGAGAATAAGGCTGATCCCTCTACAATGTGACAGCCCTTGACATATTTGTAGACAGCTATTAAGTCTCCTCTCAGTCTTCTTTTTTGCAGCTAAACATTCCCAGATCCTGTACCCGTTCCTCATAGGACAGGGTTTGCAGACCAGTCACCATTCTGGTCGCTCTTCTCTGAACTTGCTCCAGTTTGTCGATGTCTTTTTTAAAATGTGGTGCCCAAAACTGGACGCAGTATCCAGATGAGGTCTGACCAAAGAGGAGTAAAGACCGATAATGACTTCACGTGATCTAGACTGTATGCTTCTGTTAATACATCCCAGAATTGTATTTGCCTTTTTTGCTGCTGCATCACACTGTTGACTCATGTTCAGTCTATGATCTATTAGTATACCTAAGTCTTTTTCACACGTGCTGTTGCTTAGCTCTATTCCTCCCATTCTGTATATGCTTTTTTCATTTTTATTGCCCAGATGTAGTACTTTGCATTTTTCCCTGTTAAAAACCATTCTGTTGGTTGCTGCCCACTGCTCCAGTTTATTTAGGTCTTTTTGAAGCCTCTCTCTCTTCTCTAGTGTTAGCTATCCCTCCTAGCTTTGTGTCATCAGCAAATTTAATCAGTTTACCCTCAATTCCTTCATCTAAATCACTGATAAAGATTTTGAACAATACAGGTCCCAGGACAGAGCCCTGTGGTACCCCACTTGAGACATTCATCCAGCTGGATGTGAAGCCATTTACGACCACTCTGAGTCCGATCACTAAGCCAGTTATGAATACACCTAACAGTTGCCTTGTCCATTCCATACTTGGTCATTTTTTCAATAAGGATGGTGTGAGATACTTTGTCAAATGCTTTGCTGAAGTCAAGATATACTATATCTACAGCATTTCCCTGATCCACCCAGTCAGTGATTCTGTCATAGAAGGAAATTAAGTTAGTCTGACATGACTTGTTAGTTACAAACCCATGCTGACTCTGGTTAATCACTTCATTCTTATCCAGGTACTTACATACATGTTGTTTAATAATTTGTTCAAAGATCTTTCCTGGTATAGAAGTCATACTCACCGGCCTATAGTTCCCTGGGTCCACCTTCTTCCCCCTTTTTGAAGATAGCAACAACATTTGCTCTTCTCCAGTCTTCTGAAACTTCTCCTGTTCTCCAAGAATTTTCAAAGATTATGGAGAGTGGTTCTAAAATTTCTTCTACGATCTCCTTCAGTACTCTGGGGTGTAATTCATCTGGACCTGGAGACTTGAACTCATTTATGTTAGCTAAATATTCCCTCACAATCTCTCTGTTTACAGATAACTTGGATTCTTCTATTCCTTTAATAGGACAGTGAAGATCAGTTGATGTTACATTTTCTTTCTGAGAGAAAACAGATGCAAAATAGGAATTAAAAAGTTCGGCCTTCTCAACATCCTTTCTTACCATTTCACCATTTTTATCCTGTAAAAATCCTACAGCATCTTTGACTTTTCTTTTACTTTTGACATACCCCTAAAATCTTTTTTTTATTGCTTTTGACATCTCTTGCAAGCCTTAATTCATTGTCAGCTTTAGCTAACCTGATACATGCCCTACAGGTTCTGCAGACTGCATTATAATCTTCTTTAGATATGCCTCCCTCTTTCCATTTGATAAACATTTCTTTCTTTTTAGCATGTGTTTAAGTTCTGTGTTCATCCATCCTGGTTTCCTTAAATGCTTCCCATTCTTCCTACTATTCGGGATTGTTAACGATTGTACTTTGAGAACCTCATTTTTAAAAATTTCCCATCTTTCCTGGACATTTTTGTCCTTAAGGACATCCAGTCATTGGATCCCTCCTATTCTCATTCTCATATTCAGTCGCTTAAAATCTGCCTTTCTGAAATCTAACCTTGAAGTTTGAGTCTTCACATGTCTTCCTCCTCTAGTTATCCAAAATTCTATAATAGCATGATCGCTGCCTCCTAGGGTCCCAGCCACCTTTACCTCCTCAACCATTTCCTCCCTGTTTATAAGGATTAGATCCAAAGTAGCAGATCCCCTTGTTTTCTCCCCTACCTTTTGGAAGATAAAGTTGTCAGCAAGAGAGGATAAGAATTTGCTTGACCTGTTAGGCTATGTGCCCACGATGCAGAAATGCTGCATATTTTTACGCTTCTCCCTGGCAGGAAAAACGCATGCGGTTTTTTACGTGCGTTTTTCCCGCCAGGTAGAAGCGTTTGTCAAGCGTTTTTGCATGGATTTCTGCATGCGGGTTATCAAGCGCTTTTCCAAGCGATTTTAGCATCACTTGGAAAAGTGCTTGACAACTTGTTCACACTATATAAATCCATTCAACCGACATATATAGTGTGACCAAGTAATAATTAAAAAAAAGAATAAGAATGGTAAAAAATAAAGATTATATTCACCTTCCGGTGTCTTCCCGGTGTCATCTCTGCTGCGTCCGGTCTCTTGCAATGCTCGCGGTAGTGTGAAGGACCTGCGCTGACGTCATTGAGTCATGTGATGGGTCACATGCAGTCTTGCGGAATTGGCGCGTTCTAATGCAAGTCAATGGCGGCGATTACGCTGCGTGTCCACAAAATTAATGGACATGCTGCGGATTTTTGAGCGCAGCATAAACGCTGTGGAAAAATCCTCAGCATGGGCATTGAAAGTGCGGAATTGCATTGGAGACCATGGGGGAAGGTTTACCAAGCGTTTCCCAAGCGTTTACGCTGCGGAAATTCTGCAGCGTAAACGCTTGAAAAACGCATCGTGGGCACACAGCCTTAGTTTTACTTGAGAGAGATTCCCAGCAAATGTCTGGATAGTTGAAATCTCCCATGACCACTACGTCATATTTTTTGGAGAACTTGGTCATTTGATACATAAAGAGTTCATCCATATCTTCAGCTTGCCCAGGTGGCCTGTAGTAAATGCCTACAATGGTGTCCTTTCCGTTGTTCTCTCCTTGTATTCTTAGGCTATGTGCCCACGATGCAGAAATGAAGCAGAACATTTCTGCAGCATTTCTGCATCTCCCTGGCAGATTGTGCATGCGTTTTTCCTGCAGAATACATGCGGATCCACATGCGGGTTCACATGCGTTTCCGCATGCAGATTGACAAGCGCTTTCCAGGCGATAGCATCACTTGGAAAGTGCTTGACAACTAGGTCACACTGTATAAATCCATGCAAACTGCATATATAGTGTGACCGTAAAAATAAAATAAAATAAAGCTATACTCACCCCCGAGGCCCCGGCGTGGCTGCAGCGCTGCTTCCTGGCTGGTTCCCGGCTGCCAGCAAGTAGAGAGAAGCCGTCGGAAAGGTGAATATAATCTTTATTTGTTATTTTATTCTTTTTTTACAGGTACAATGGTACCCAGGTCTGGATGAGAGTCTTCTCTCCTCCAGAACTGGGTACCATCCGCACATAGAGACGCATAGAAGCCGCTTGTACAAATGTACAGACACAGATTCTATGCGTCTCAATGCAAGTCAATGGCGGCGCTTCCGCAAAATTAATGAACATGCTGCGGATTTATGAGCGCTGCAGAAACGCTGCGGAAAAATCCACAGCACGTGCGGATTACCAAGCGTTTGTGATGCGTTTCCGCTGCGGAAATTCTGCAGCGGAAACGCATGAAAAACGCATCGTGGGCACGCAGCCTAACCCAAACAGTTTCCACAGAACTCCCAGTCTCTGAAGCTTCAATCTCTGTGCAGATATTCGCTTTTCTAACATACAATGCGACACCTCCTCCTCGTTTATCAAGTCTGTTTCTTGCAGATAAGTTGTATCCTTTTAGCCTTTTATTCCAATCATGTGTATCGTCCCACCAAGTTTCAGTGATTCCAATGACATCATATTCCTTTTCCTGCATTAGTAGTTCCAATTCTCCTTGTTTGTTGCCCATGCTTTGTGCATTTGTATAAAAACATTTTAGTTTGTGATTGGTTTCTCTTCCTCCCATATTTTTATTATTTAGATTTTTTTGTCTTTGTTCTTCCTTTCCACTTCCAGTAGCAGAGATCTCAATAGTATTTGTCAGTTGTATGGCTTTTTCTGGCCTTTTGCTTCCCTTCCCACATTGTTCTAGTTTAAAGCTCTCCTGATGAGTGTAGCAAGGCGACTTCCAAATACATGTTTTCCAGTCTTCGTAAGGTGCACCCCATCTCTAGCAAGTAGTCCATCGTATAGGTAATTCATTCCGTGATCCAGAAATCCAAATCCTTGTTGACGGCACCATCGACGTAGCCAGTTGTTCACCTGTAGAATCTTATTCCACCTCATTGTTCCATGGCCATCCACTGGGAGGATGGATGAGAAGACCACCTGCGCTCCCAATTCTTTCACTTTCTTGCCTAAGTCTTCAAAGTCACTGCAGATGGTTTCCAGGTCCTTTCTTGCGGTGTCATTTGTCCCCACATGTATTAGCAGGAATGGGTAGTGATCTGTAGGTCTGAAGAGTCTTGATATCCTGTCAGACACATCTTTAATTTTTGCTCCTGGAAGACAGCACATTTCTCTTGAGGTTATGTCTGGTCTGCAGATAGCGGCCTCTGTTCCTCTTAACAGGGAATCCCCCATGACCACCACTCTCCGTTTTTTCTTCACAACATTCTTCTTTCTCCATCCAGGAGGATTCTGAGGGCTTACAAGGTTATTCATTGCTGGCAAAGTCTTATTTTGCTGTATTTCTTCATGGTTCTCCTGCGTGAGAGCCTGGTACTGGTTCCTGAGCAGTATGGGTGCTGACTGCCTCTCGATCCTCCTGCTTCTGTGGGTCACAGGCTTCCATTCCTCTGTTTCGTCAGGTGCAGTTCGAATTTCTTCTCTTTCTGAATCATGAAGAGATAATTCTGCTCTGTCTAAGAACTCTTCACCTTCCTTAATGATTTTCAAGGTAGTTAACCTCTCTTCTAGATTTCGCAACTTTTCCTCCAACAGGGACACAAGCTTGCATTTCTGGCATGTGAAGTTTGGCTTTTCCACTGGCAAGTCTGTGAACATGTAGCAGGATATGCAGCTCACCAAATGGCTCCTGGACTCTTCCATGCTTGTTACAATGTATCAGCGTCTGCAGCTCACACAAAGTCTAGAGTGGATACAATTGTAACAAACCCTCAGAAGTATTGGGTGGAAGCAAGTTTTCGGTAAAATAGCAGCGTGTCAGCCATAGGTGACCCTCGTCAGTGGTGGCTGCCTCAGGTGACCCCCATAGCAGCGTCTCTGCCTCAGGTGACCCCCATAGCAGCGTCTCTGCCTCAGGTGCCCCCCCCCCCCCATGGTGGCACGTCTGCCTCAGGTGACCCCCCCCCATGGTGGCACGTCTGCCTCAGGTGACCCCCCCCATTTGCTGAGTGTCGGCCTCAGGTGACGATCTGTAGCTACCATTACAGACATACAGGTCCCTTTAGTCATCAGATCTCGGGTCGGTGTTTTCATCTCCCATCTTCCATTGTTTCCTCAGCTGGTAATGTCATTAATGGCGTCTCTCATTGATCGACGGCATCCATTTCTTTGCTTCCTTTCTATAGCTGGGTTGAGGGTTTCCCCAGTGTAACGTCGTTATCTCGGCCAGACACCATTACTCCACGTTATAATGTCCATCTCAGGAGGAAGTTGTTCTATTGTGATCACTCAGCCTGTGGAAACAGTCGGCCATCTTTAACTTTATTAGACCGATCACCATTTTGAAACAAACTAATGGAAATGCAGCATATGAGGAAAAACAACGGAGATGTAACCAGAAACCCCAGTGTTACATCTGTATCTGGGTCCCCCGAGATCACCACCCTCCCCTCCAATGTAGTAGAGAGGCCCGTGGGCCACATCAGCCACCAGGGCACCAGGGCCTGGGTGTGATTCATCCTCTGCACCACATACTGTTGCTCCACCCCCGGCATTTTTTGTGATTTGATTAGATTTTTAAGTTCACTATGCATAACTACTCACCTCCGTAAAGTCAGTACTTTGTAGAGCCTCCTTTTGCGGCAATTCCAGCTGCAAGTTGCTTTGGATAAGTCTCTATGAGATTTCCACATTTTGCCACTGGGATTTTTGCCCATACCTCAAGATAAAACTGCTCCAGCTCCTTCAGGTTAGATGTTTCCTCTGTTGAACAGCGATCTTCACATCTGACCACAGATTCTCCATTGGATTAAGGTCTGGACTGTGACTCGGCCGCTCCAGAACATTTACATGTTTTCCCTTGTAGCCCACGAGTGTTGCTTTGGGTCATTGTCTTGTTGGAAGGTAAACCTCCGTCCAGTCTCACATCACTGACAGACTGAAACAAGGTTTTGCTCAAGAATATCTCTTTATTTTGCACCATCAATCATCCCCTCAACTTGGACCATTTTCACTGTCCCTGCTGCCAAAAATCATCCCCACAGGCTGATGCTGCCACCACCATGTTTCACTGTGAGGATGTTGTTCTTAGGATGATGAGCTGTGGTGGTTTGGAGCCAGACATAGCGTTTAACCTGGTGGACAAAAAGTTCAGTTTTGGTCTCATCTGACCACAGCACTTTCCTCCATATATTTGGGGAGTCTCCCACATGTCTTTTGGCAAACGTAAATCAAGCCTTACAGTTTTTGTGTGTAAGTAAAGGCTTTTTTTCTGCCCACTCTTCCATAAAGGCCACCTCTATGGAGTGTAGGGCTTATTGTGGTTGTATGGACAGATACTCCAGTCTCTGCTTGGGAACTCAGCAGCTCCTTCAGGGTTACCTTTTGGTCTCTGTGCTGCCTCTCTGATTAATGCCGTCCTTGCCTGGGCTGAGAGTTTTGGTGGGCGGTACACTCTGGGCAGGTTTGTTGTGGTGCCATGTTCTTTCCATTTGATGATAATGGATTTGATGGTGCTCCGGGGGATCATCAGAGATTGGGATATTTTTTTATAACCCAACACTGACTTGTGCTTCTCAACAACTTTGTCCCTGACTTGTTTGGAGATCTCCTTGGTCTTCATGGTGTTGTTTGGAGATCTCCTTGGTCTTCATGGTGTTTGGTTAGTGGTGCTTCTTGTTAATGGTGTGGCCTTTCAGAAAAGGTAAAGTGTATATAATGACAAACATGTGACACTTAGATTGCACACAGGTGGACGTCTGTCACCAAGCATGGGACTTATGACATTTTTAGGGGCTTCATAGCAAAAGGGGTTAATACATATGCACATGCCCATTTTTAGTTATTTGATCCCATAAAGTTAATTTATGCCTATATTTTTTTCACTTCATTTTACCAATTTAGACTATTTAGTGCTGATGCATCAGGCATGAATCGGATTACAAGAATATTTAAACACAGGTTGTAATGTAACAACAAAATGGGTATTAAGCCAAGGGGGGTGAATACTTTTACAAGCCACTGTAGCAAAGCCCATGCCCTGTATTACAGATCTGTGCTGTGCAGGACGGTATACAATCTGCTGGCATTCAGATATACAGGACTATACAAAAGTTTTAGACAGGTGAGGAAAAAATACTGCAAAGTTAAAATCTTTCAAAAGGAGAAGTGAATGAACAAAAGAAAAATCTTGCACACAGTTTATCAAGGATCTCGGCAGGAGATTGTTCCAAACACCTTGGAGAACTGAGCCCAGATCTTCTGTGTATGAGGCTTGTGCCGATCCTTCGGTCTCTTCATGTGATCCCAGACAGACGGGATGATGTGAGATCGGGGCTCTGTGTGACCGGATTATCACCCCAGGACTCCTCGTTCTTAATGACAATTCTTCATGAAGACGACTTCTGGCCAGACTTCTACGAAGAGTAGATGATGTGTAGCTGGGTCCACTGGTTGCTGCCAGTTCTGACCTGATGGCACTGCTGGACACCTTCCGATATCAAAGGAAAGTAACACAGTGTATCTTTCATCTGCTGCACTAAGTTTCCTTGGCCGATCACTGCGTCTATGGTCCTCAACATTGCCCATTTCTTGGTGTTCTCAATTCTGAGAAATCCAGGCCGATACTTACCCACCATGTAATACCATCAGGGAGTCATCTGATCTGCTCCTAAATTTATTCTGCAGATGGACAGCGACTCCCAACATCCAGCCAGTGCTGGCGGCCTGTCACCAGACAGTGACGGCGGAGGCGGCGGCCTGTCACCAGACAGTGACGGCGGCGGCCTGTCACCAGACAGTGACGGCGGCGGCCTGTCACCAGACAGTGACGGCGGCGGCCTGTCACCAGACACTGGCGGCGACGGCCTGTCACCAGACACTGGCGGCGGAGGCGACGGCCTGTCACCAGACACTGGCGGCGGAGGCGGCGGCCTGTCACCAGACACTGGCGGCGGAGGCGGCGGCCTGTCACCAGACACTGGCGGCGGAGGCGGCGGCCTGTCACCAGACACTGGCGGTGGAGGCGGCGGCCTGTCACCAGACACTGGCGGGATTTATATTTCTCTTTTTCTAATTCCCTTTGCATTTTTTTAATTGACTATATTCTGATTTGATTACCGCACAGTAATCTATAACGGTACCACTGTTCACCGCAGTATAACCATTACCAAGAGTGAACCGTGTATCTAATCCTGTGATACAGAATCTCAGCACTATACATCATTAAGGCAGTGATTATGGCGGAGTGGTCAATATTGGGCTTTTATGTTTTCAGGATCTCAGCTAATTATATCTTCTGTTCTGCATTGTGTAAATAAAGTTTGTTGATGCTATAGGTGCACACACTCACGGTGTTCATGCTACCATATAAATGTGATCATGTTGCCCAGAGCAACCAATCAGAACCGCACTTTAATTTTGTAAATTACTTTAGAAAAATGAAAGCTGAATGCTGATTGGTTACTGTAGGCAACCATGCCACCTGGTAACTGAGGCCTAGTATGTCAACACATCTTTTGCTCTCTTCAATAAACTTTAGTGGGGAAAGTGTTCTTCAAAGACACATTATAAATAGTTTCTCATTTACGGGTTTATATTGGGATGTTGAGACGCGTCATTAACAACGTCTTCTTTCTTCTTAGGGTGAAGATTTGGGCAGACATGTTTGGCAGTGAGATGTACGCGTTGGTCACGAAATACTCGGGCTCCCTCCTCTTACAGAAGGTTGGTGAAGCCGTAGGCTGCCATCTCTTATTATTACAGTTCCTATGAAGGTGATATGGGCGGTAGATAATGTGCAGCGTCGCTGCGGGGGGCGACAAAATCAAACTCCTTCCAAATTCATCTGTCCCAGAAGAGGCAGCAAATCATCCAGTCTCACAATAGCCCTCCGGAAATTAGCAATTCTTGGTGGTCTCGGTACATACCATCCGGCCCCTCGTCCCCTCGGTGTATACCATCCGGCCCCTCGTCCCCTCGGTGTATACCATCCGGCCCCTCATCCCCTCGGTGTATACCATCCGGCCCCTCGCCCCCCAGTGTATACCATCCGGCCCCTTGTCACCTTGGTGCATACCATCCAGCCCCTCGGTGCATACCATCCGGCCCCTCGGTGCATACCATCCGGCCCCTCGTCCCCTCGGTGCATACCATCCGGCCCCTCGTCCCCTCGGTGCATACCATCCGTCCCCTCGGTGCATACCATCCGTCCCCTCGGTGCATACCATCCGGCCCCTCGTCCCCTCGGTGCATACCATCCGTCCCCTCGTCCCCTCGGTGCATACCATCCGGCCCCTCGTCCCCTCGGTGCATACCATACGGCCCCTCGTCCCCTCGGTGCATACCATCCGTCCCCTCGGTGCATACCATCCGTCCCCTCGGTGCATACCATCCGTCCCCTCGGTGCATACCATCCGGCCCCTCGTCCCCTCGGTGCATACCATCCGGCCCCTCGTCCCCTCGGTGCA
Source organism: Phyllobates terribilis (assembly GCF_046119375.1). NCBI lineage: Eukaryota > Metazoa > Chordata > Amphibia > Anura > Dendrobatidae > Phyllobates > Phyllobates terribilis. Next base: position 192,167,551 of record NW_027362770.1, on the reverse strand, counting down.
TACCATCCGGCCCCTCGTCCCCTCGGTGCATACCATCCGGCCCCTCGTCCCCTCGGTGCATACCATCCGGCCCCTCGTCCCCTCGGTGCATACCATCCGGCCCCTCGTCCCCTCGGTGCATACCATCCGGCCCCTCGTCCCCTCGGTGCATACCATCCGGCCCCTCACCTCCCAGGTGCATACCATCCGGCCCCTCGTCCCCTCGGTGCATACCATCCGGCCCCCCACCCCCCTGGTGTACAACATCCAGCCCCCCCCCCCCCGCTGCATACCATCCGGCCCCTCGCCCCCCCGCTGCATACCATCCGGCCCCTCGCCCCCCCGCTGCATACCATCCGGCCCCTCGCCTCCCCGGTGTATACTATCTGGCCCCCAGCCCCCCCTCCCCCACCCGGTGCATACCATCCGGCCCCTCGCCTCACTGGTGCATACAATCCGGCCCCTCGCCTCACTGATGCATAATATCTGGCCCATCGCCCCCTCCCCCAGTATGTTTAACAGTCAGCCCCTCGCCCTCCAGTATATAACATCCAGCCCCAATGTCCTGGGATCTAACGTCTGCCCCTCACCATGTTGTCTGCCTTTACTAACACTCACTGATACCAGCGTGGTCCTGTAATAGGAGCCACTGGGGTAACAAGTCCGTCCATGACATTTCTTCCCCCATCACCTGTGAGTGATATTAGGAGATATTAGAAGGAGCCGCAGCAACTCAAAGTGGAGACCCCGTAACGTCACAGAGCGGGGGGTGGGGGGGGGGTTGAGTGCTGAGGAGCAGAGGGCAGAAAAGTCACCACTGCCCTGCTGCCCCCATAACTGCAGAGTCCAGACCCCCTCTGGTATCAGCGCAAACACTGCGCTCCCGCCAGGAGCATCCTGGCCGAGCAGCCGTACATCACCAAGCACAAAGCCGAGTGTCGTATGGAATGGTGTAAAGCCGTCACCACTGGACTCTGGAGGAGACGTGTTCTGTGCAGTGACGGATCACACTTCTCTGTCTGCCTCTGATGGAGGAGTCTGGGTTTGGTGATTCCAGGAGGACGTTGCCCCCTGACTGCAGTGTGCCCACTGTGCAGATGGTGGAGGAGGATAGTGCTATGGGCTGTTGTCAGGGGGTGACCTCGGCCCCCTAGTTCCAGTGATGGGAAATCTTAATGCTTCAGTACAAGACATTGTGTACATAGTATGGCTGTACAGTGTAGTCTTTATGCTATTTATTACAATAAAAACTATATAGGCCCAGGCGGGCAAGACGCAGACATGTGCCCCACATTCGCCAGACTGCGCTGATGATGTGCCACGGGATTAAGTGGGTCATATGACCTCTACGAGGACAGCTAGGCCGGCCGGATTAAGAATAACCAGGGATGGGATTAGTGTGACACACACGTGCCATGAGCCACACTGCTGTCAGCTTGTGCCCGCAATGCAGTGTGCCCGCAATGCAATGTGCCCGGGCAGGAGAACATACAATACAAATGTATCCCACGAAGACGATTACATGGGAAGGGAGACCCATGGCCGGCGCTCAGGTCCCTCGCGCAGATTTGCAGCTGAGGGGCTGAGCCCGTGGATCTGGAGGATTAGTGTTTGCTCTTTTCGGACATCGCTCTTCAGTCGCTCTGTTCCTAGGAAAGTTGGATGACACATTTTATGGCCATCATTGGGCTCCCACAAGGGTTCTTTGGCCGCTCTAATAGTTCTCACCCAGATTTTCCATAAACGCATCATGAAGGAGAAGCCTTTGAATAGAATTTGTAAGAACCTGACAGATGATGACTGCGATTAATATGTCTATAATAGGGAAAATCGCGATTGTCAGGGAATGAAGGGGTTTATCATCTCGCTTACTATACAGAGCTATATACTGGGGGATTAACAGGTCACTACAGAATCACATAATCTGACAGAACGTGATCTCCACGTGGATCTCCTGCCAAGTGCTATCCAGTAAGCCTGTGCTGACCCATCCTACGAGCAAGAAATCTGCCCTCACTAATGATGGACGACGCTGCTGTATTCATACTGCACCCTCATCTATTATATATAATTGTCTTATCCCGTCTGTCTTGTCCTGTCCAGGAAATCCTGCGTCGCTGATTGGTCCTGCCGCGGCCAATCAGCGATATTGGCGCCAAATTTAAACACCACTCTGCTGATTGGTCGCGATTTTGGCGCCAAATTTAAACCTCGCTCTGCTGATTAGTCGCGACCGCCGGCCGTGACCAATCAACGATATTGGCGCCAAATTTAAACACCGCTCTGCTAATTGCGCCCCGTCGGCCGCATACATATTCTAGAATACCCGATGCGTTAGAATCGGGCCACCATCTAGTCATCCATATGTAGACATGTTCTTCCAGTCTTTGTTAATATTAAACGTAAAACTTCCATCTCTGCTCACTATATTATAATACTGCCACCTATGTAAATGAATATAACTACTATAATACTGCTCCCTATGTACAAGAATATAACTACTATAATACTGCTCCCTATGTACAAGAATATAACTACTATAATACTGCCCCCTATGTACAAGAATATAAGTGCTATAATACTGCCTCTATGTACAAGAATATAACTACTATAATACTTCTATGTACAAGAATATAACTACTATAATACTTCTATATACAAGAATATAACTACTATAATACTGCTCCTATATACAAGAATATAACTACTATAATACTTCTATGTACAAGAATATAACTACTATAATACTGCTCCTATATACAAGAATATAACTACTATAATACTGCCCCCTATGTACAAGAATATAACTACTATAATACTGCCCCTATGTACAAGAATATAACTACTATAATACTGCCCCCTGTGTACAAGAATATAACTACTATAATACTGCCCCTATGTACAAGAATATAACTACTATAATACTGCCCCCTATGTACAAGAATATAACTACTATAATACTGCCCCCTATGTACAAGAATATAACTACTATAATACTGCCCCTATGTACAAGAATATAACTACTATAATACTGCCCCCTGTGTACAAGAATATAACTACTATAATACTGCCCCTATGTACAAGAATATAACTACTATAATACTGCCCCCTATGTACAAGAATATAACTACTATAATACTGCCCCCTATGTACAAGAATATAACTACTATAATACTGCTCCTATGTACAAGAATATAACTACTATAATACTGCCCCTATGTACAAGAATATAACTACTATAATACTGCTCCCTATGTACAAGAATATAACTACTATAATACTGCCCCTATGTACAAGAATATAACTACTATAATACTGCTCCTATGTACAAGAATATAACTACTATAATACTGCCCCTATGTACAAGAATATAACTACTATAATACTGCTCCCTATGTACAAGAATATAACTACTATAATACTGCCCCCTATGTACAAGAATATAACTACTATAATACTGCTCCCTATGTACAAGAATATAACTACTATAATACTGCCCCCTATGTACAAGAATATAACTACTATAATACTACCCCCTATGTACAAGAATATAGCTACTATAATACTGCCCCTATGTACAGGAATATAACTACTATAATACTGCCTCCTATGTACAAGAATATAACTACTATAATGCTGCTCCTATGTACAAGAATATAACTACTATAATACTGCCCCCTCTTTAGCAGAGGCCTGAAGGGTTTGATGCAAAATTGCCTGATATTTGTAGTGTTCATAATTCCCTCTACCTTGACTAAAGCTCCAGTTACAGCTGCCGAAAATAAAACCGCCCCAAAGCACAATGCTGCCTCCACTATGCCTCACTGTGGGAATGGTGACCTTCTGGTGATACGGGGTGTCGGCTTTGCACCTTTTGAAATTATAGCCAAAAATGATCCCCTTGTTCTCATTAGACAGAACACGTGTCCTGCTTCTGGTCGACGTGATGGATGTTTTGGCATAACACCGCCAGGCTTGTATGTTTTTCTGTGTAATAAAAGGCTACCGTCTTGCCACCCGACCCCCACAGATTGGACATATGAAGAATATGGGAGAGTGTGGTCACATGCAGGACACAACCAGGACTGGCCAGAAATTCCTGCAGCTCATTTAATGTTGCTGTCGGCTTCTCGGCACCTCCCGAAATAATTTTCTTCTCGTCTTTTCATCAATATTTTTGGGGCGTCCAGTTCTAGGTAATGTCACTGTTGGGCCACATTTCAGTCCCCTATTGATCATGTCTTCACAGTTCTCCAGGGTAGATCTAATGCTTGGGAAATGTTTTTGTACCTTCTCCTGACTGATAACTTTCCACAATGAGATCCTTTGCTGTGTTGTCAGCTGTTTATGGAGCAGAAAATGTCAGGAAAAAACACCTAGAACGGCGACACTTTCTCTGGGGTTAATCAAAAACGCTGTAAATGATGGCGGCCAGTCACTGACTATTATGTAACAAGATGTGATTGGCTAATACTGAACACAGCCACAGCTGCAGTTATAAGGGGGTGTTCACACTTATGCAACCACAGTATTTTAGTTGAATTATTTTTATTGCACCTGACAGAAGTACAAGGATGTGGAGCCCACGCTGAGCATCGAGGAGGTGGATGGACTGGAGCTGGTCAGGAAGTTCTCAGAAGAGATGGAGAGCATGCTGCGGAGGAAGGTGGAGGCGGTGGAGGTAGAAGCGTTACATATGATATCCGCTTGTTCCTCTTTGTTTGCCTCCATGTTGCGGACATTTTTCTTTCTTCTCCAGGGACATGCTGGTCATTGATTATCAAACACTTCAGAGCTGCATTCACAATCTTGAGCTGACATCTTCCGGCTCAATGTCTTCATTCACAATTCTGCCAACCTGAGAAGATAGTTGGCTGTACCTGCCCTTGTTGTGGGGATTGGCTATCATGTATTTGGGGTCGTGAATGATCGGGCGTGTTGGATTTCAATGTGCCCAATCTTTTTTTATTTTCGTTTTCTTTCTCTCTAGAGACTGGTGGAGGCGGCAGAAGAAGCGGATTTACGCCATGAGTTTAATTCATCCCTAGAGGTGAGTGATCCTGTCTGACGTCACTTCCTGTCGGCCATATTAACATATACGGAGGCAGAGTCTTTTGTCATCTGGTCACCCACCTTTACCCGAGTCTTGGGGTCCATTAACGCTGTCTGGGAATGAATGTTCCTAAGATTTCCTGATAATCGTGCCGTATAAATACCCCCTCAGTGCCCATCACCCATTTATTGTGATTCTGGTGGGCACACGGGTGTTCTGACCCAAACGTAACAGTCTTATTTATGCCTACCAGGGGGTCAAGTTCGGAGACAGAGACCCGCGGGCCGGTCCGTTCATGGAAGTCTTAATTCGGCCTTAGGTGAAGGTGTCTCGGAGTCCCTAAATCCCGTCCTTGGCCCCTTACCCCCCTGTAGAGATGTACTGGTTGTTTCTGACCCACTCGTGTAATCAGTCCAGAGTGTCTACAGCAGCCACGTGAACCACTCTGTGTCCAGACGGTGACTGCCGCAGCTCTCTCTTCCCCTCTCCCAGCAGCGCTCAATTCCTCAGTAGCTTGGGAATCCCCCGTACTTGTCATCACCACCCCCGCTAATAAGACTTGGCAATAATCTATAGTTGGCAACCACTTCTGTGCCAGGAGGAAAGTTAGGCGTTTTCAGCGAGATAGACTAAAGGCGAGTAGGAGGAGAAGTTAGCTACTTCCTGCATGGAATGTGCATGTTACTTCCTCCTGCCTGATCTGTCTCATTAATGAATTTTCGGTAATTCTAGCATTGGGTTACCTGCGTATAATCAGCCCTTTCATCTCTTTGCAGTTCGAATACTATAATTCCGTTCGGATTAACGAGAAGGACGACAACGATAATTACGTGGATCTGGGGAACGAATTCATCCTGGAAAATAACGAGCATTTTAATAATCTGAGGGTGAACACGACCCTCAGTAACATCCAGCTGCCCACCAACGTGTATAACAAAGGTGAGTGCCCCCTGCTGGAGGGGAGCAGAGCTGCGCACAACTACCTGCACTCCATACCACCCTCTGCTGGGCAAGTGAAGCATAACGGGGGGGGGTAACTTTTTTTATTTATTAGTATATGCAAGGCTAAAAGGTGATTTTTGTTTCTTTTTATAACATAATTTTCAGTGGAAGATATATATATATGTGTATGTATGTATGTATTTTTTATTCTAGTGCATTGTGAACACTAAATCTCCCACAATGCAACGCAGCAGGACATGCATCGTATAGGCCTTGACCTAGCAGTGCAAGATTACAGATTTCTTCAAATATTCTCCCAATCTCATGTTTTTAGATCCAGATATCCTGAACGGGGTGTACATGTCTGAGGCATTGAACCCCATTTTTGTGGACAACTTCCAGAGGGACCCCACGCTCACCTGGCAGTATTTTGGCAGCTCCACTGGGTTTTTCCGCCTATATCCAGGTAAAAGGGTCGAATTTGGGGCTTGGGGGGGATTATATAAACTGCTCAAAAAAATAAAGGGAACAGTGAAATCCCCCCTCCTAGATCTGAATGAATGAAATATTCTCATTGAATACTTTGTTCTGTAGAAAGCTGAATGTGCTGACAACAAAATCACACAAAAATCATCAATGGAAATCACATTTATTAACCAATGGAGGCCTGGATTTGGAGTCACCCCCAAAATTAAAGTGGAAAAACACACTACAGGCCGATCCAACTGTGATGTAATGTCCTTAAAACAAGTCACAATGAGGCTGAGTATTGTGTGTGGCCTCCACGTGCCTGTATGACCTCCCTACAACGCCTGGGCATGCTCCTGATGAGGCTGAGTATTGTGTGGGGCCTCCACGTGCCTGTATGACCTCCCTACAACGCCTGGGCATGCTCCTGATGAGGCTGAGTATTGTGTGTGGCCTCCACGTGCCTGTATGACCTCCCTACAACGCCTGGGCATGCTCCTGATGAGGCTGAGTATTGTGTGTGGCCTCCACGTGCCTGTATGACCTCCCTACAACGCCTGGGCATGCTCCTGATAAAGCTGAGTATTGTGTGTCGCCTCCACGTGCCTGTATGACCTCCCTACAACGCCTGGGCATGCTCCTGATGAGGCTGAGTATTGTGTGTGGCCTCCATGTGCCTGTATGACCTCCCTACAATGCCTGGGCATGTTCCTGATGAGGCTGAGTATTGTGTGTGGCCTCCATGTGCCTGTATGACCTCCCTACAATGCCTGGGCATGTTCCTGATGAGGCTGAGTATTGTGTGTGGCCTCCATGTGCCTGTATGACCTCCCTACAACGCCTGGACATGCTCCTGATGAGGCTGAGTATTGTGTGTGGCCTCCACGTGCCTGTATGACCTCCCTACAACGCCTGGGCATGCTCCTGATGAGGCTGAGTATTGTGTGTGGCCTCCACGTGCCTGTATGACCTCCCTACAACGCCTGGGCATGCTCCTGATGAGGCTGAGTATTGTGTGTGGCCTCCATGTGCCTGTATGACCTCCCTACAATGCCTGGGCATGTTCCTGATGAGGCTGAGTATTGTGTGTGGCCTCCACGTGCCTGTATGACCTCCCTGCAACGCCTGGGCATGCTCCTGATGAGGCTGAGTATTGTGTGTGGCCTCCACGTGCCTGTATGACCTCCCTACAACGCCTGGGCATGCTCCTGATGAGGCTGAGTATTGTGTGTGGCCTCCACGTGCCTGTATGAGCTCCCTACAACGCCTGGGCATGCTCCTGATGAGGCTGAGTATTGTGTGTGGCCTCCACGTGCCTGTATGACCTCCCTACAACGCCTGGACATGCTCCTGATGAGGCTGAGTATTGTGTGTGGCCTCCACGTGCCTGTATGAGCTCCCTACAATGCCTGGGCATTCTCCTGATGAGGCTGAGTATTGTGTGTGGCCTCCACATGCCTGTATGACCTACCTACAACGCCTGGGCATGCTCCTGATGAGGCTGAGTATTGTGTGTGGCCTCCTTGTGCCTGTATGACCTCCCTACAATACCTGGGCATGCTCCTGATGAGGCTGAGTATTGTGTGTGGCCTCCACGTGCCTGTATGACCTCCCTACACTGCCTGGGCATGCTCCTGATGAGGCTGAGTATTGTGTGTGGCCTCTACGTGCCTATATGAGCTTCCTACAACGCCTGGGCATGCTCCTGATGAGGCTGAGTATTGTGTGTGGCCTCTACGTGCCTATATGAGCTCCCTACAACGCCTGGACATGCTCCTGATGAGGCTGAGAATTGTGTGTGGCCTCCACGTGCCTGTATGACCTCCCTACAACGCCTGGGTATGCTCCTGATGAGGCTGAGTATTGTGTGTGGCCTCCACGTGCCTGTATGACCTCCCTACAACGCCTGGGCATGCTCCTGATGAGGCTGAGTATTGTGTGTGGCCTCCACGTGCCTGTATGACCTCCCTACAATACCTGGGCATGCTCCTGATGAGGCTGAGTATTGTGTGTGGCCTCCACGTGCCTGTATGACCTCCCTACACCGCCTGGGCATGCTCCTGATGAGGCTGAGTATTGTGTGTGGCTTCTACGTGCCTATATGAGCTCCCTACAACGCCTGGACATGCTCCTGATGAGGCTGAGAATTGTGTGTGGCCTCCACGTGCCTGTATGACCTCCCTACAACGCCTGGGCATGCTCCTGATGAGGCTGAGTATTGTGTGTGGCCTCCACGTGCCTGTATGACCTCCCTACAACGCCTGGGCATGCTCCTGATGAGGCTGAGTATTGTGTGTGGCCTCCACGTGCCTGTATGACCTCCCTACAACGCCTGGGCATGCTCCTGATGAGGCTGAGAATTGTGTGTGGCCTCCACGTGCCTGTATGACCTCCCTACAACGCCTGGGCATGCTCCTGATGAGGCTGAGTATTGTGTGTGGCCTCCACGTGCCTGTATGACCTCCCTACAACGCCTGGACATGCTCCTGATGAGGCTGAGTATTGTGTGTGGCCTCCACGTGCCTGTATGACCTCCCTACAACGCCTGGGCATGCTCCTGATGAGGCTGAGAATTGTGTGTGGCCTCCACGTGCCTGTATGACCTCCCTACAACACCTGGGCATGCTCCTGATGAGGCTGAGTATTGTGTGTGGCCTCCACGTGCCTGTATGACCTCCCTACAACGCCTGGGCATGCTCCTGATGAGGCTGAGTATTATGTGTGGCCTCCACGTGCCTGTATGACCTCCCTACAATGCCTGGGCATGCTCCTGATGAGGTTGAGTATTGTGTGTGGCCTCCACGTGCCTGTATGACCTCCCTACAATGCCTGGGCATGCTCCTGATGAGGCTGAGTATTGTGTGTGGCCTCCACGTGCCTGTATGAGCTCCCTACAACGCCTGGGCATGCTCCTGATGAGGCTGAGTATTGTGTGTGGCCTCCACGTGCCTGTATGATCTCCCTACAACGCCTGGGCATGCTCCTGATGAGGCTGAGTATTGTGTGTGGCCTCCATGTGCCTGTATGACCTCCCTACAACGCCTGGGCATGCTCCTGATGAGGCTGAGTATTGTGTGTGGCCTCCACGTGCCTGTATGATCTCCCTACAACGCCTGGACATGCTCCTGATGAGGCTGAGTATTGTGTGTGGCCTCCACGTGCCTGTATGATCTCCCTACAACGCCTGGACATGCTCCTGATGAGGCTGAGTATTGTGTGTGGCCTCCATGTGCCTGTATGACCTCCCTACAACGCCTGGGCATGCTCCTGATGAGGCTGAGTATTGTGTGTGGCCTCCACGTGCCTGTATGACCTCCCTACAACGCCTGGGCATGCTCCTGATGAGGCTCAGTATTGTGTGTGACCTCCACGTGCCTGTATGACCTCCCTACAACGCCTGGGCATGCTGCTGATGAGGCTGAGTATTGTGTGTGGCCTCCACATGCCTGTATGACCTCCCTACAACGCCTGGGCATGCTCCTGATGAGGCTGAGTATTGTGTGTGGCCTCCTTGTGCCTGTATGACCTCCCTACAATACCTGGGCATGCTCCTGATGAGGCTGAGTATTGTGTGTGGCCTCCACGTGCCTGTATGACCTCCCTACAACGGCTGGGCATGCTCCTGATGAGGCTGAGTATTGTGTGTGGCCTCCACGTGCCTGTATGACCTCCCTACAACTCCTGGGCATGCTCCTGATAAGGCTGAGTATTGTGTGTGGCCTCCACGTGCCTGTATGACCTCCCTACAACGCCTGGGCATGCTCCTGATGAGGCTGAGAATTGTGTGTGGCCTCCACGTGCCTGTATGACCTCCCTACAACGCCTGGGTATGCTCCTGATGAGGCTGAGTATTGTGTGTGGCCTCCACGTGCCTGTATGACCTCCCTACAACGCCTGGGCATGCTCCTGATGAGGCTGAGTATTGTGTGTGGCCTCCACGTGCCTGTATGACCTCCCTACAATACCTGGGCATGCTCCTGATGAGGCTGAGTATTGTGTGTGGCCTCCACGTGCCTGTATGACCTCCCTACACCGCCTGGGCATGCTCCTGATGAGGCTGAGTATTGTGTGTGGCTTCTACGTGCCTATATGAGCTCCCTACAACGCCTGGACATGCTCCTGATGAGGCTGAGAATTGTGTGTGGCCTCCACGTGCCTGTATGACCTCCCTACAACGCCTGGGCATGCTCCTGATGAGGCTGAGTATTGTGTGTGGCCTCCACGTGCCTGTATGACCTCCCTACAACGCCTGGGCATGCTCCTGATGAGGCTGAGTATTGTGTGTGGCCTCCACGTGCCTGTATGACCTCCCTACAACGCCTGGGCATGCTCCTGATGAGGCTGAGAATTGTGTGTGGCCTCCACGTGCCTGTATGACCTCCCTACAACGCCTGGGCATGCTCCTGATGAGGCTGAGTATTGTGTGTGGCCTCCACGTGCCTGTATGACCTCCCTACAACGCCTGGACATGCTCCTGATGAGGCTGAGTATTGTGTGTGGCCTCCACGTGCCTGTATGACCTCCCTACAACGCCTGGGCATGCTCCTGATGAGGCTGAGAATTGTGTGTGGCCTCCACGTGCCTGTATGACCTCCCTACAACACCTGGGCATGCTCCTGATGAGGCTGAGTATTGTGTGTGGCCTCCACGTGCCTGTATGACCTCCCTACAACGCCTGGGCATGCTCCTGATGAGGCTGAGTATTATGTGTGGCCTCCACGTGCCTGTATGACCTCCCTACAATGCCTGGGCATGCTCCTGATGAGGTTGAGTATTGTGTGTGGCCTCCACGTGCCTGTATGACCTCCCTACAATGCCTGGGCATGCTCCTGATGAGGCTGAGTATTGTGTGTGGCCTCCACGTGCCTGTATGAGCTCCCTACAACGCCTGGGCATGCTCCTGATGAGGCTGAGTATTGTGTGTGGCCTCCACGTGCCTGTATGATCTCCCTACAACGCCTGGGCATGCTCCTGATGAGGCTGAGTATTGTGTGTGGCCTCCATGTGCCTGTATGACCTCCCTACAACGCCTGGGCATGCTCCTGATGAGGCTGAGTATTGTGTGTGGCCTCCACGTGCCTGTATGATCTCCCTACAACGCCTGGACATGCTCCTGATGAGGCTGAGTATTGTGTGTGGCCTCCATGTGCCTGTATGACCTCCCTACAACGCCTGGGCATGCTCCTGATGAGGCTGAGTATTGTGTGTGGCCTCCACGTGCCTGTATGACCTCCCTACAACGCCTGGGCATGCTCCTGATGAGGCTCAGTATTGTGTGTGACCTCCACGTGCCTGTATGACCTCCCTACAACGCCTGGGCATGCTGCTGATGAGGCTGAGTATTGTGTGTGGCCTCCACATGCCTGTATGACCTCCCTACAACGCCTGGGCATGCTCCTGATGAGGCTGAGTATTGTGTGTGGCCTCCTTGTGCCTGTATGACCTCCCTACAATACCTGGGCATGCTCCTGATGAGGCTGAGTATTGTGTGTGGCCTCCACGTGCCTGTATGACCTCCCTACAACGGCTGGGCATGCTCCTGATGAGGCTGAGTATTGTGTGTGGCCTCCACGTGCCTGTATGACCTCCCTACAACTCCTGGGCATGCTCCTGATAAGGCTGAGTATTGTGTGTGGCCTCCACGTGCCTGTATGACCTCCCTACAACGCCTGGGCATGCTCCTGATGAGGCTGAGTATTGTGTGTGGCCTCCACGTGCCTGTATGACCTCCCTACAACGCCTGGGCATGCTCCTGATGAGGCTGAGTATTGTGTGTGGCCTCCACGTGCCTGTATGGCCTCCCAACAACGCCTGGGCATGCTCCTGATGAGGCTGAGTATTGTGTGTGGCCTCCACGTGCCTGTATGACCTCCCTACAACGCCAGGGCATGCTCCTGATGAGGCTGAGTATTGTGTGTGGCCTCCACGTGCCTGTATGACCTCCCTACAACGCCTGGGCATGCTCCTGATGAGGCTGAGTATTGTGTGTGGCCTCCACGTGCCTGTATGACCTCCCTACAACGCCTGGGCATGCTCCTGATGAGGCTGAGTATTGTGTGTGGCCTCCACGTGCCTGTATGACCTCCCTACAACGCCTGGGCATGCTCCTGATGAGGCTGAGAATTGTGTGTGGCCTCCACGTGCCTGTATGACCTCCCTACAACGCCTGAACATGCTCCTGATGAGGCTGAGTATTGTGTGTGGCCTCCACGTGCCTGTATTACCTCCCTACAACGCCTGAACATGCTCCTGATGAGGCTGAGTATTGTGTGTGGCCTCCACGTGCCTGTATGACCTCCCTACAATGCCTGGACATGCTCCTGATGAGGATCAGTATTGTGTGTGGCCTCCACGTGCCTGTATGACCTCCCTATAACGCCTGGGCATGCTCCTGATGAGGATCAGTATTGTGTGTGGCCTCCACGTGCCTGTATGACCTCCCTACAATGCCTGGGCATGCTCGCTCCTGATGAGGCTGAGTATTGTGTGTGGCCCCCACGTGCCTGTATGACCTCCCTACAACACCTGGGCATGCTCCTGATGAGGCTGAGTATTGTGTGTGGCCTCCACGTGGCTGTATGACCTCCCTACAACGCCTGGGCATGCTCCTGATGAGGCTGAGTATTGTGTGTGGCCTCCACGTGGCTGTATGACCTCCCTACAACGCCTGGGCATGCTCCTGATGAGGCTGAGTATTGTGTGTGGCCTCCACGTGGCTGTATGACCTCCCTACAACGCCTGGGCATGCTCCTGATGAGGCTGAGTATTGTGTGTGGCCTCCACGTGCCTGTATGACCTCCCTACAACGCCTGGGCATGCTCCTGATGAGGCTGAGTATTGTGTGTGGCCTCCACGTGCCTGTATGACCTCCCTACAACTCCTGGGCATGCTCCTGATGAGGCTGAGTATGGTGTGTGGCCTCCACGTGCCTGTATAACCTCCCTACAACGCCTGGGCATGCTCCTGATGAGGCTGAGTATTGTGTGTGGCCTCCACGTGCCTGTGTGACCTCCCTACAACGCCTGGGCATGCTCCTGATGAGGCTGAGTATTGTGTGTGGCCTCCACGTGCCTGTATGACCCCCCTAGCACGCCTGGGCATGCTCCTGATGAGGCTGAGTATTGTGTGTGGCCTCCACGTGCCTGTATGACCTCCCTACAACGCCTGGGCATGCTCCTGATGAGGATCAGTATTGTATGTGGCCTCCACGTGCCTGTATGACCTCCCTACAACGCCTGGGCATGCTCCTGATGAGGATCAGTATTGTGTGTGGCCTCCACGTGCCTGTATGACCTCCCTACAACGCCTGGGCATGCTCCTGATGAGGCTGAGTATTGTGCGTGGTCTCCACGTGCCTGTATGACCTCCCTACAACGCCTGGGCATGCTCCTGATGAGGCTGAGTATTGTGTGTGGCCTCCACGTGCCTGTACGACCCGCCTATAACGCCTGGGCATGCTCCTGATGAGGCTGAGTATTGTGTGTGGCCTCCACGTGCCTGTATGACCTCCCTACAACGCATGGGCATGCTCCTGATGAGGCTGAGTATTGTGTGTGGCCTCCACGTGCCTGTATGACCTCCCTACAACGCCTGGGCATGCTCCTGATGAGGCTGAGTATTGTGTGTGGCCTCCACGTGCCTGTATGACCTCCCTACAACGCCTGGGCTTGCTCCTGATGAGGTTGCGGATGGTCTCCTGTGGGATCTCCTCCCAGACCTGGACTAAAGCATCCGCCAACTCCTGGACAGTCTGTGGTGCAACGTGACGTTGGTGGATGGAGCGAGACATGATGCCCCAGATGTGCTCAATCGGATTCAGGTCTGGGGAACGGGCGGCCAGTCCATAGCTTCAATGCCTTCATCTTGCAGGAACTGCTGACACACTCCAGCCACATGAGGTCTGGCATTGTCCTGCATTAGGAGGAACCCAGGGCCAACCGCACCAGCATATGGTCTCACAAGGGGTCTGAGGATCTCATCTCGGTACCTAATGGCAGTCCGGCTACCTCTGGCGAGCACATGGAGGGCTGTGTGGCCCTCCAAAGAAATGCCACCCCACGCCATTACTGACCCATTGCCAAACCGGTCATGCTGAAGGATGTTGCAGGCAGCAGATCGCTCTCCGCGGCGTCTCCAGACTCTGTCACGTCTGTCACATGTGCTCAGTGTGAACCTGCTTTCATCTGTGAAGAGCACAGGGCGCCAGTGGCGACTTTGCCAATCCTGGTGTTCTGTGGCAAATGCCAAGCGTCCTGCACGGTGTTGGGCTGTGAGCACAACCCGCATCTGTGGATGTCGGACCCTCATACCTCCCTCATGGGGTCGGTTTCTAACCGTTTGTGCAGACGCATGCACATTTGTGGCCTGCTGGAGGTCATTTTGCAGGGCTCTGGCAGTGCTCCTCCTATTCCTTCTTGCACAAAGGCGGAGGTAGCGGTCCTGCTGCTGGGTTGTTGCCCTCCTACAGCTCCCTCCACGTCTCCTGGTGTACTGGCCTGTCTCCTGGTACCGCCTCCAGCCTCTGGACACTACGCTGACAGACACAGCAAACCTTCTTGCCACAGCTCGCATTGATATGCCATCCTGGATGAGCTGCACTACCTGAGCAACTTCTGTGGGTTGTAGAGTCCGTCTCATGCTGCCACGAGTGTGAAAGCACAACCAGCATTCAAAAGTGACCAAAACATCAGCCAGAAAGCATTGGTACTGAGATGTGGTCCCCACCTGCAGAACCACTGCTTTATTGAGGGTGTCTTGATAATTGCCAATAATTTCCATCTATTGTCTATTCCATTTGCACAACAGCATGTGAAATTGATTGTCAATCAGTGTTGCTTCCTAAGTGGACAGTTTGATTTCACAGAAGTTTGATTTACTCGGAGTTATATTCTGTTGTTGTTCTGTTGTTTGTACATATTAGATGAGTAGAGGTCCCCAACCTCTATTCCCCCAATCTCCATTCCTTCCTCTCATCGTGAGAGGAGGAAATACCCGACAGTTCTTCCATTCACTGACAGCAAGCAGAACACATAGTCTATTAGAAAGTTGTAAAATTCATCTTTGTGTTTTTAGGCATCAAATGGACCCCGGATGAAAACGGGGTGATCTCATTCGACTGCAGAAATCGCGGATGGCGAGTATAACAGCTTTTATTTTTTCTTGTCTCGTCTCAGACTATGCGCTGTTGTATATGAAGTTATAGATTCTTATAAACCTATAACTTAATAGACTAAGCTTCTTATAAAAGTAAATGACCTTCAGATCAAAGTAAAAAATGTGCAAAAATAAAGTTTATAAGGGGCTGTTTAGGTGCCCATTGCGGTACCCATGTAATGACACCAAAGACTGTCATATCAGACTACACTTCCTGTGTATGGTGGGAGCTGTGGTTCCCCTGCAACCAACTCAATAACATGGTCTGTGCATCCTAAAGGTACATCCAGGCGGCCACTTCTCCAAAGGACATCGTGATCGTGGTGGACATCAGCGGCAGCATGAAGGGTCTGCGGATGACCATCGCCAAGCACACGATTAATACTTTGCTGGACACCCTTGGCGAGAACGACTTTGTCAACATCATTGCAGTAAGTCCATATGGGGGATTAATATAAGGCCTTTAATAAGGGATATGCCATTGCTGTGATTGGTGACAGTCTCATCTCTTATCTGCCACCTTACTGCTCATTTTGTACCCTTTTTCTCCAGTACAACGACTATGTCCATTACATCGAGCCCTGCTTTAAAGGGATTTTGGTGCAGGCGGACAGAGATAACCGGGAGGTAAGTTTGTACTTCTTTCATTCTTCTGTAATTTTAGGCTATTTTCATCTTCCATAGCACCTAAAACGGAGCAATTTTCTTGATTATTTTGTGTACACAGCTCCTTATGCAGGCTTATGTGTGTGTCTCCACGGTTACAGACTACAACAAACTCTGCGTAGTCTGATCCTGCAGTTTCTCTTTCTCTGTCCGTCCCGCTTCTCCCCAGTATAAGTAAATGGGGGAGTGATGGAAGGGAGTAACACACAGACTGCACAAGGCTTGGAGATTGTTACCAGGGAAACACATGGGTCTGCATAGGAGCTGTATACAAGGTCCAGAAATGCCTCTGTGCAAGTGATTCTTCTTGGTCCCAGTATATTCCAGCATATCCCAGTATATTGTTGCTTTCATTCCATTCTCTCCCTTTATTTGCAGCATTTCAAGCAGCTGGTGGATGAATTACAGGCCAAAGGCGTGGGCACCGTCAACAAAGCACTTATCGAGGCATTTAAAATCCTGAAGGAGGTACAGTACCCTCTCCTATCTGGGTGTTAAGGGTCCCTTTTGTTTAAAGGGATATTCCAATCTATCACTTTAAATGCCATAAATATCTGATAGATGTTGGTTAAACTTTTATGACTGCTGACTATTGCTCGGATATTTTCTCAACTTCCATAAAAGTGATTGGAGAGAACTTTTTGAAAAGTTGGCGCATCTCTGCCATATGGGGCGCAACGGACAAATTTATCATCAATTCCACCACAATAGGCACACATAATGAATTTGGCACTCTTTTCAAAACCGCCGTGCAAAATGCCAGTCTTAATAAATCAAGCCCTAATGTTACCCAGCTTGGGCTGTCTACGTAATGCCGACGGAGAGGAGACTAGATGCATGGCCACCTATCCTATATGAGGTTGTGATAGGTGGTCAGGTGGGTTCCCCACCAAACAGCTGGGATAGGACCCCTGCCATTTTTGCCAAGGGGATTCCACCTTAGTGTATTTCTCTGCAGAGAAAGTGATCAAGAGCGCCAGTGTGCAGTTTCAATGCCAAAGGTTCATCAGTCACTTTTTTTCTCTGAATTATTTGGGGTCCAATTGCAATGCTCTTTCCATCCCAAGCAGCACAAAAAATATGTCCCTGTTTTACTGTAGTTCCGAGAGGCTGGTCAGGGCGGTCTTTGTAACCAGGCGATCATGCTAATCACTGATGGAGCCGTAGAAGATTATGAGCAAGTGTTTGAAAAATACAATTGGCCTGATAAAAAGGTACAATTTATATATTATTAAACTTATATATATATATATAATAGAGACTGTGAATCTTTCCTGAGAGAATTCTCATGAATCTATAACTTCATAGACTAAGCTTCTTATAGCAGTAAATGACATTCAGATCAAATTAAAGAATTTACAAAAATAAAGTTCATAAGGGGCAATTTAGGTGCCCATTGCGGTACCCTTGTTTTCTTATTTCAGTTTATTCCTGCTGTATGTGCCATGTTTAGACTTCATTTGACCCAATATGTCTTATTTCATGATTCTTTGTGCTGCTCCATCACTTTAACATCATACATAAATTTTTTTTTTCTAGGTTCGATTGTTTACGTATCTTATAGGGCGAGAGGTGACGTTTGCAGAGAATGTGAAATGGATCGCATGTAGCAACAAAGGTATCAGACATGGAAATTGTTAATATATGTGATATATATAGGTTTGAGGACAAATCAATGGCATATTATGTATGCGGAGTGATGGCGTGTCTGTAGTTTCAACAAGCTTTATTTGTATCTCTCCACGTACGGTGATGCTTTTGTTGTAGGATACTACACGCAGATCAGCACGCTCGCCGACGTCCAGGAGAATGTGATGGAATACCTTCATGTACTGAGCCGGCCGATGGTCATCAACCACGACCACGATATCATCTGGACAGAGGCGTACATGGACAGTGCGGTAGGTTGATCACTCGGTGATTGAGTTTCCCCTACAGGGAGAAATCTCGTATCTCTGAAATATCGAATTAAAATAGACCTGTCTTGTATTATGGGGGTCAGTCCCATTACCACCGCCCCGGCTACTGAATGAGCTGTCAGTCACTTCCAGACCAGTCACATGGAAGCGACTCTCCCGTCTTATACCAGTAACTCATCATTTCCCCCATCTGTCACATTTCATGCATATAATTGGGGCACGAGATGAATGGGGGGGACAACTGGGCCTCCCCAGACCAGATCTTGCTTTTGGCAAATATACACTATAAACTATATTTGTCATATATATGGGTTCCGGATTATCTGATGCCGGATTAGAAGAATTCATCTGACTTCTTATTCCATATCTCATTTCTCACTTCATTCTCATCCCGTTTTTTCCCCCCATCCGGTTCCACTCCATTCACAACTCCCATCATCCATCCTGTGCGACAGCTTCCGCAGTCAGAAGAGGTAACGGGCGCTGTTTTCGGTGTTGTGGGTGCCCCCGTGGTGCTCGTGTGGTCCGTGTTTTGTGAATGTGTTACCTATTTTGTCTCATCCATGGTGTCGTAGGAAGACACTGAGCCGCCATGACGCCCCACCCCCCCATTGGCTTGTCACTCCGCTTTTCCAGGCTCCTGAATGGTTAATGCGCCGAGCTCCATCGTTATATGTAGGGCGGCAGATTTGCAATTTAGGACCCTCGGTTTGGTCACTCATCTTCTCGATGGTGGCAGATGGTGCTGCCTGCTGTATCGGGCTGGTGTCACGCCAATGAGGGCGGTGAAGGACACCGTCAGGCCTTAATCGATGGAGATGTTTGATCACACAGCAGCCACGTGGCAGAAGATCTGATAGTTGCTGGGAAATGTGCAAGCAGCTCCGCTGCTCTGCCGGGCAACCGGGCGGCAGATGCTTTTATTGGCAGCGTTGACTTTGGTACTTTGCTCCCGATCACTGGACACAAAGCAAATCATTACTGATATCAATCAAAAGGAGCAAATCTGCAGCTGAACGTTCTGCCTGCGGCGCCCCCTATAGTCACGACGGCTTTACCTCTCTCCAGCTGCTGCCTGGCATTGTGCACAAGTTGATATCCAGGTGGATACATTGTATCAGAGCTCTCACATCGAAGGGAACAGGCAGCTTTATGGTGTAAATGAGAAGGTTTCCGGTCACTGGCACCAAGCGAAGGTCCTGGAAATGGTGAAGAGATGAAGCATAAATTATATTAGAGAGTCGCGAGACTTTTAGCAACTTTTTTTTTTTTAAGTTAATTTTTTACTGCGAATATTGACCACCTGAGCTGCTCGTTACTCAGGCGGCACAAAGGGGAATAACGCCGCGACCCGGTGCCCGGAGAGCAGAGGAGCGCATGGCACCCGACATCACCCACAGAGTGCAACCATCTAACGAGCACTCGTCTGTTCTTTCTGTCCGCAGCTCTTTGCTTCCCAGGCCCAGAGTCTCCTGCTAATGACCACGGTGGCCATGCCGGTGTTCAGCAAGAAGAATGAGACGGTAAGAGAGTGCGAGGGGATGAGACAGCCGGGGTAAAAGGGGATTAGATGACCAGGGAATGAGGGGATGAGACAGCCAAGGAAAGAGGGATTTAGACAGCTGGGATAAAATATTAGATGACCAGGGAATGAGGGGATGAGACAGCCTGAGTAGAGCGGGTCGCCCCCTGAGTAAAGCGAGTCGCCCCCTGAGTAGAGCGGATCACCCTCGGAGTAGAGCGGGTCGCCGTCTGGTTACAGTGGGTTGCCCTCGTAGTAGAGCGGGTCGCCGTCTGGTTACAGTGGGTTGCCCTCGTAGTAGAGCAGGTCGCCCTCGTAGTAGAGCGGGTCGTCCTTGGAGTAGAGCGGGTCGCCATCTGGTTACAGTGGGTTTCCCTCGTAGTAGAGTGGGTCGCCGTCTAGTTACAGTGGGTCGCCCTCATAGTAGAGCAGGTCGCTGTCGTGTTACAATGGGTTGCCCTCGTAGTAGAGTGGGTCGCCGTCTGGTTACAGCAGGTCGCCCTCGTAGTAGATTGGGTCGCCGTCTGGTTACAGCGGATCGCCCTCGTAGTAGAGTGGGTCGCCCTCGTAGTAGAGCGGGTCGCCCCCTGAGTAGAGCGTATCACCCTCGGAGTAGAGAGGGTCGCCGTCTGGTTACAGTGGGTTTCCCTCGTAGTAGAGCGTGTCGTCGTCTGGTTACAGTGGGTCGCCCTCTGAGTTGAGCCGGTCGCCCTCGGGTTATGATGTTGGATTTCAGCGGGTCGCCTTTAGAGTACAGCCGCCCACTTGCTTACCCAGGGCGACCCCCAGCCTCAGGCCGTCACCTCTGAGCCATCTAGATCCTCCACATGCCCCAGTGAGGCGTACCTATGGCATACCACCCTCATGGAGTCGATTTCTAACCGTTTGTGCAGACACATGCACATTTGTGGCCTGCTGGAGGTCATTTTGCAGGGTTCTGGCAGTGCTCCTCCTGTTCCTCCTTGCACAAAGGTGGAGGTAGCGGTCCTGCTGCTGGGTTGTTGCCCTCCTACGGCCCCCTCCACGTCTCCTGGTGTACTGGCCTGTCTCCTGGTAGCGCCTCCAGCCTCTGGACACTACGCTGACAGACACAGCAAACCTTCTTGCCACAGCTCGCATTGATGTGCCATCCTGGATGAGCTGCACTACCTGAGCAACTTCTGTGGGTTGTAGAGTCCATCTCATGCTACCACGAGTGTGAAAGCACAACCAGCATTTAAAAGTGACCAAAACATCAGCATTGGTACTGAGATGTGGCCTGTGGTCCTCACCTGCAGAACCACTCCTTTATTGAGGGGGTCTTGATAATTGCCAATAATTTCCATCTATTGTCTATTCCATTTGCACAACAGCATGTGAGATTGATTGTCAATCAGTGTTGCTTCCTAAGTGGACAGTTCACAGAAGTTTCATTTACTTGGAGTTATAGTCTGTTGTGTAAGTGTTCCCTTTATTATTTTGAGCAGTGTAGATTTACATTTACCAAGTAGTAGTTAAGGTCTCGTTCACAATTAGTGGAGTTTTTCAGGAGTCTTTTGGCTGGAAAATCATTCATAAATGCTTGAAAAACTCATTTGTTTCATTTCCACTGTAAAACGACTTGCTGTTCAAATGTTCAGTCTTTTGAGGGATTTTCTTCAGTCCGAAGTTTGGTGGTAGAAAAGAAAGTGCATATCACTTCTTTGAGAGAGTCTCCTGATGAAAAACATTCCAAAGTCAAGTCAAAAGGAAGTATAAAAGAGAGAGAAAATCTTGTGATCCCAGTGTTTTATTACCCCTTTAGAATTCGCTCGTAAGGCCACACCTAGAACATGGGATCCAGTTTTGAGCTCCACATTATAAAAAGAATATTGAAAAGTTCGTCAGTTCAAAGATGGCAACTGAACTATTACATGGGATGAGGCCTTTCCTATGATGAGAGGTTGGAAAAGTTGGGCTTAGAAAAAAGACGTCTCAGGGGAGATCTCATACATATGTATTAATACTTATGTGGTCGATAGAACGGATAAGTACAGGATTTATTTTTTCTAATTACACAGAGGCCTTTGGATATTTGAGGCTGCTCTGGTTGTGACTAGAGCCCTGTGGCTGCTGCGGATGTCCGTGTATGTAGTAATTATCTCCCGGTCGTCTCTTCTCTGCAGAGAGCGGAGGGGATTCTGTTGGGAGTTGTAGGATCTGACGTCCCCCTGCGGGAACTGTTGAAGTTGGCCCCAAGGTACAAGGTGAGGCATTACTTATGTAATAACTGGCAGTGTGCCCGCAGCGCCCCCGGTGGTGATACTGTGTAACTACCCCACACAAGTGCAGGACACATGAGAAATGTCCCTGACGTCCGCCGTCTTGTCTCCGCAGCTCGGGGTGCACGGCTACGCCTTCCTGAACACCAATAATGGCTACATACTGTCACACCCCGACCTGCGTCCCCTGGTGAGTCTTGGAATCGCCTCACATCTTGTACTCTAGTCACATCCGGAGCTGCAGTCACAAGTTTTTCATTATATATATATATTTTTTTAGTACAAAGAAGGAAAGAAACTGAAGCCGAAGCCGAATTACAACAGCGTGGACCTCTCAGAAGTGGAGTGGGAGGATCGGGACGAGATCGTGAGTCCGAAATCCACAGCGTCGTTACGCTATAGGTTTTTGTGTTCAATTTATGAGATGTAGTTATCACACGAGGTCTGCCCTGGTGAAACTGCGCTGGGGGAGTGCACGCTCGGCTCTGCTGCGCCGGGAGAGTGCACGCTCGGCTCTGCTGCGCCGGGA
Source organism: Phyllobates terribilis (assembly GCF_046119375.1). Lineage (NCBI taxonomy): Eukaryota > Metazoa > Chordata > Amphibia > Anura > Dendrobatidae > Phyllobates > Phyllobates terribilis. Next base: position 192,145,080 of record NW_027362770.1, on the reverse strand, counting down.
GAGTGCACGCTCGGCTCTGCTGCGCCGGGAGAGTGCACGCTCGGCTCTGCTGCGCCGGGGGAGTGCACGCTCGGCTCTGCTGCGCCGGGGAAGTGCACGCTCGGCTCTGCTGCGCCGGGGGAGTGCACGCTCGGCTCTGCTGCGCCGGGAGAGTGCACGCTCGGCTCTGCTGCGCCGGGAGAGTGCACGCTCGGCTCTGCTGCGCCGGGGGAGTGCACGCTCGGCTCTGCTGCGCTGGGGGAGTGCACGCTCGGCTCTGCTGCGCTGGGGGAGTGCACGCTCGGCTCTGCTGCGCCGGGGAAGTGCACGCTCGGCTCTGCTGCGCCGGGGGAGTGCACGCTCGGCTCTGCTGCGCCGGGGGAGTGCACGCTCGGCTCTGCTGCGCCGGGAGAGTGCACGCTCGGCTCTGCTGCGCCGGGAGAGTGCACGCTCGGCTCTGGTGCGCCGGGGGAGTGCACGCTCGGCTCTGGTGCGCCGGGGGAGTGCACGCTCGGCTCTGGTGCGCCGGGGGAGTGCACACTCATCTGTGTTATGACCGCACATCTTCTTTCTGCACACAGCTCCGGACTGCGATGATTAACGGAGAGACCGGAACGCTCAGTATGGAGGTGAAAGTCACCGTTGACAAAGGGGTAAGTGCGTAGACACCAATCAGGAGAAAAATAGTTAAAGAAGTGAGTTTTGCATGGAGACGTGGTTGGTCCGTCTCTACTCTCCATATCTGATTATGGGTCCTAGAGTCTTCCGCCTTCTTCTTCATGCATGACACTCTCGCGATCAGCCTGATCAGCGCTCAGCCTAATCCTAGCAATGTGAGCACAGCCATACAGACGCCTTCTCACTGCCCCGACCTTGTTCTTTTACAGAAGCGGGTCCTGTTCCTGACCAGTGACTATTTCTTCACAGACATCAGTGAAACCCCGTTCAGGTGGGGAGGTGGGGGGAGGAGAACTCAAATTTTCAGTAAAAAAATAAAGAAATAAAAATGTCTTCGATCAACTTTTATGGCTCTTGAATGGGTCAAGATGTATATTCCAGATTGTTTTTTTTTTTTTTTATCTCCCTTTCAGCCTGGGGGTGGTCCTGACCCGCGGACATGGAGAGTTCATTCTCATAGGAAATACTTCTATGGAAGAAGGTGAGGACCCATAAATGATCCTATATTATATGGTATTTATAGGGTCAGGTTATCCATATACACAACTTCTTATAGACCGCCGGCATGTTTTTATGAAGAAAAGATGGCAGAAACGTTATTTTCCCATTTCTGCCTTCACAGTCATCCATTGGTCCCTGTGATCATGTGATCGAGCGATCACATGACCATAGCGCTGGGTCTGACCAGGCCTCCGACGCATTGACCCTAACTAGGCCATGTCATATGTCAAAATAACCGTCACGCAATGGTGGAAAAATATATTCTACCTTTATTTTTGTGGTTTTACTTTATTTTCCTATTTTGTCATAAAAAAGACACAAAAATCACTTTTAATAAAAAATAATAAGTGGAATATGCAAAAAAAAATAAATAGAAAATTACAGGGGCAGGTGGGGCGGAAATGGTCTGACTGTCTTGCTGCCGTAAAGATACCCGCACCAGCAGGGGGCGCCGTTGTGATACCGGGGGACTGAATATACTGTTATGCTGTAGGAGAGATTGATGGACCGTCCTTGGAGATCAGTAAAAAATTGGACTGTATTTTTGCTCATTTTGGTATTTTTCAGGGCTTCACGACCTGCTGCATCCGGACCTCACTGTGGCCAATGAATGGTGAAAAACTAGAGCCGGCGCCGCATGTAGCAGCACTGTGCTGAGCGTAGCAGCACTGTGCCGAGCATAGCAGTGCCGAGCATAGCTGCGCCGCGCCGAGCATAGCAGCACCACGCCAAGCATAGCAGCACCACGCCGAGCATAGCAGCACCGTGCCGAGCATAACAGCACTGTGCCAAGCATAGCTGCGCCGCGCCGAGCATAGCAGTGCCGAGCATAGCAGTGCCGCGCCGAGCATAGCAGCACTGTGCCGAGCATAGCAGTGCCGAGCATAGCAGCACCACGCCGAGCATAGCAGCACCGTGCCGAGCATAACAGCACTGTGCCAAGCATAGCTGCGCCGCGCCGAGCATAGCAGCACCGCGCCGAGCATAGCAGCACCGCGCCGAGCATAGCAGCACCGCGCCGAGCATAGCTGCGCCGCGCCGAGCATAGCAGCACCACGCCGAGCATAGCAGCACCGTGCCGAGCATAGCAGCACTGTGCCAAGCATAGCTGCGCCGCGCCGAGCATAGCAGTGCCGCGCCGAGCATAGCAGCACTGTGCCGAGCATAGCAGCACCGCGCCAAGCATAGCTGTGCCGAGCATAGCAGTGCCGCACCGAGCATAGCAGCACCGTGCTGAGCATAGCAGCACCGCGCTGAGCATAGCAGCACCGCGCCGAGCATAGCAGCACCGCGCCGAGCATAGCAGTGCCGAGCATAGCAGTGCCGCGCCGAGCATAGCAGCACCGTGCCGAGCATAGCAGCACCACGCCGAGCATAGCTGTGCCGAGCATAGCGGTACCGAGCATAGCAGTGCCGCGCCGAGCATAGCAGTGCCGAGCATAGCAGCACCGTGCCGAGCATAGCAGTGCCGAGCATAGCAGTGCCGCACCGAGCATAGCAGCACCGTGCCGAGCATAGCGGTGCCGAGCATAGCAGTGCCGAGCATAGCAGCACCGTGCCGAGCATAGCAGTGCCGAGCATAGCAGCACCGTGCCGAGCATAGCAGTGCCGAGCATAGCAGTGCCGCGCCGAGCATAGCGGTGCCGAGCATAGCAGTGCCGCGCCGAGCATAGCGGTGCCGAGCATAGCAGTGCCGCGCCGAGCATAGCAGTGCCGAGCATAGCAGTGCCGCGCCGAGCATAGCAGCACCGTGCCGAGCATAGCTGTGCCGAGCATAGCAGCACCGTGCCGAGCATAGCAGCACCGTGCCGAGCATAGCAGTGCCGCGCCGAGCATAGCAGTGCCGAGCATAGCAGCACCGTGCCGAGCATAGCAGTGCCGAGCATAGCAGTGCCGCACCGAGCATAGCAGCACCGTGCCGAGCATAGCGGTGCCGAGCATAGCAGTGCCGAGCATAGCAGCACCGTGCCGAGCATAGCAGTGCCGCGCCGAGCATAGCGGTGCCGAGCATAGCGGTGCCGCGCCGAGCATAGCGGTGCCGAGCATAGCAGTGCCGCGCCGAGCATAGCAGTGCCGAGCATAGCAGTGCCGCGCCGAGCATAGCAGCACCGTGCCGAGCATAGCTGTGCCGAGCATAGCAGCACCGTGCCGAGCATAGCAGCACCGTGCCGAGCATAGCAGCACCGTGCCGAGCATAGCAGCACCGTGCCGAGCATAGCAGCACTGTGCCGAGCATAGCAGCACCGCGCCGAGCATAGCAGCACCGCGCCGAGCATAGCTGTGCCGAGCATAGCGGTACCGAGCATAGCAGTGCCGAGCATAGCAGTGCCGCGCCGAGCATAGCAGTGCCGAGCATAGCAGCACCGTGCCGAGCATAGCAGCACCGGGCCGAGCATAGCGGTGCCGAGCATAGCAGTGCCGCGCCGAGCATAGCAGTGCCGAGCATAGCAGCACCGTGCATAGCGGTGCCGAGCATAGCAGTGCCGAGCATAGCGGTGCCGAGCATAGCGGTGCCGAGCATAGCAGTGCCGCGCCGAGCATAGCAGTGCCGAGCATAGCAGTGCCGTGCCGAGCATAGCAGTGCCGAGCATAGCAGTGCCACGCCGAGTATAGCTGTGCCGAGCATAGCTGCGCCGCGCCGAGCGCTTGGGTAACACATGACTGTGCTCTCGCCCACAGGATATACTGCATCACAGACATAGACCCCGACCACCGCAAGCTCAATCAGCTGCAGGCAGTCACCCGCTTCCTGACGGGAGAGGAGCCCGACCTGGAGTGTGAGTGCCGCCATCATCACTGCGTCCTCATCACCTGCACGCGGCACACAAAAGATAGGATACACGATTACCACACACTCAGGGTCCCGGCATCTTATTATACTCTGCTGCAGAATAGTGAGTGCAGCTCTGGAGTATAATACAGGAGGTAACTCAGGATCAGTAATGTAATGTATGTACACAGTGACTCCACCAGGAGAATAGTGAGTACAGCTCTGGAGTATAATACAGGAGGTAACTCAGGATCAGTAATGTAATGTATGTACACAGTGACTGCACCAGCAGAATAGTGAGTGCAGCTCTGGAGTATAATACAGGAGGTAACTCAGGATCAGTAATGTAATGTATGTACACCGTGACTGCACCAGCAGAATAGTGAGTGCAGCTCTGGAGTATAATACAGGATGTAACTCAGGATCAGTAATGTAATGTATGTACACAGTGACTGCACCAGGAGAATAGTGAGTGCAGCTCTGGAGTATAATACAGGCTATAACTCAGGATCAGTAATGTAATGTATGTACACCGTGACTGCACCAGCAAAATAGTGAGTGCAGCTCTGGAGTATAATACAGGCGGTAACTCAGGATCAGTAATGTAATGTATGTACACCGTGACTGCACCAGCAGAATAGTGAGTGCAGCTCTGGAGTATAATACAGGAGGTAACTCCGGATCGGTAATGTAATGTATGTACACAGTGACTCCACCAGCAGAATAGTGAGTGCAGCTCTGGAGTATAATACAGAATGTAACTCAAGATCAGTAATGTAATGTATGTACACAGTGACTGCACCAGCAGAATAGTGAGTGCAGCTCTGGAGTATAATACAGGATGTAACTCCGGATCAGTAATGTAATGTATGTACACAGTGACTCGACCAGCAGAATAGTGAGTGCAGCTCTGGAGTATAATACAGGATGTAACTCAGGATCAGTAATGTAATGTATGTACACAGTGACTGCACCAGCAGAATAGTGAGTGCAGCTCTGGAGTATAATACAGGATGTAACTCAGGATCAGTAATGTAATGTACGTACACAGTGACTGCACCAACAGAATAGTGAGTGCAGCTCTGGAGTATAATACAGAATGTAACTCAGGATCAGTAATGTAAAGTATGTACACAGTGACTGCACCAGCAGAATAGTGAGTGCAGCTCTGGAGTATAATACAAGATGTAACTCAGGATCAGTAATGTAATGTATGTACACAGTGACTACACCAGCAGAATAGTGAGTGCAGCTCTGGAGTATAATACAGGATGTAACTCAGGATCAGTAATGTAATGTATGTACACAGTGACTGCACGAGGAGAATAGTGAGTACAGCTCTGGAGTATAATACAGGAGGTAACTCAGGATCAGTAATGTAATGTATGTACACAGTGACTGCACCAGCAGAATAGTGAGTGCAGCTCTGGAGTATAATACAGGATATAACTCGGGATCAGTAATGTAATGTATGTACACAGTGACTACACCAGCAGAATAGTGAGTGCAGCTCTGGAGTATAATATAGGATATAACTCAGGATCAGTAATGTAATGTATGTACACAGTGAGTGCACCAGCAGAATAGTGAGTGCAGCTCTGGGGTATAATACAGGAGGTAACTCAGGATCAGTAATATATGTACACAGTGACTGCACCAGCAGAATAGTGAGTGCAGCTCTGGAGTATAATACAGGATGTAACTCAGGATCAGTAAAGTGATGTATGTACACAGTGACTGCACCAGCAGAATAGTGAGTGCAGCTCTGGAGTATAATACAGGATGTAACTCAGGATCAGTAATGTAATGTATGTACACAGTGACTGCACCAGGAGAATAGTGAGTGCAGCTCTGGAGTATAATACAGGATGTAACTCAGGATCAGTAATGTATGTACACAGTGACTGCACCAGCAGAATAGTGAGTGCAGCTCTGGAGTATAATACAGGATATAACTCAGGATCAGTAATGTAATGTATGTACACAGTGACTGCACCAGCAGAATAGTGAGTGCAGCTCTGGGGTATAATACAGGAGGTAACTCAGGATCAGTAATGTATGTACACAGTGACTGCACCAGCAGAATAGTGAGTGCAGCTCTGGAGTATAATACAGGATGTAACTCAGGATCAGTAATGTAATGTATGTACACAGTGACTGCACCAGCAGAATAGTGAGTGCAGCTCTGGAGTATAATACAGGATATAACTCAGGATCAGTAATGTAATGTATGTACACAGTGACTGCACCAGCAGAATAGTGAGTGCAGCTCTGGGGTATAATACAGGAGGTAACTCAGGATCAGTAATGTATGTACACAGTGACTGCACCAGCAGAATAGTGAGTGCAGCTCTAGAGTATAATACAGGATGTAACTCAGGATCAGTAATGTAATGTATGTACACAGTGACTGCACCAGCATAATAGTGAGTGCAGCTCTGGAGTATAATACGAGATGTAACTCAGGATCAGTAATGTAATGTATGTACACAGTGACTGCACCAGCAGAATAGTGAGTGCAGCTCTGGGGTATAATACAGGAGGTAACTCAGGATCAGTAATGTATGTACACAGTGACTGCACCAGCAGAATAGTGAGTGCAGCTCTGGAGTATAATAGAGGATGTAACTCAGGATCAGTAATGTGATGTATGTACACAGTGACTGCACCAGCAGAATAGTGAGTGCAGCTCTGGAGTATAATACAGGATGTAACTCAGGATCAGTAATGTAATGTATGTACACTGTGACTGCACCAGCAGAATAGTGAGTGCAGCTCTAGAGTATAATACAGGATGTAACTCAAGATCAGTAATGTAATGTATGTACACAGTGACTGCACCAGCAAAATAGTGAGTGCAGCTCTGGAGGATAATACGGGATGTAACTCAGGATCAGTAATGTAATGTATGTACACAGTGACTGCACCAGCAGAATCGTGAGTGCAGCTCTGGAGTATAATACAGGATGTAACTCAGGATCAGTAATGTAATGTACGTACACAGTGACTGCACCAGCAGAATAGTGAGTGCAGCTCTGGAGTATAATATAGAATGTAACTCAGGATCAGTAATGTAATGTATGTACACAGAGACTGCACCAGCAGAATAGTGAGTGCAGCTCTGGAGTATAATATAGAATGTAACTCAGGATCAGTAATGTAATGTATGTACACAGAGACTGCACCAGCAGAATAGTGAGTGCAGCTCTGGAGTATAATACAGGAGGTAACTCGGGATCAGTAATGTAATGTATGTACACAGTGACTGCACCAGCAGAATAGTGAGTGCAGCTCTGGAGTATAATACAGGAGGTAACTCCGGATCAGTAATGTAATGTATGTACACAGTGACTCCACCAGCAGAATAGTGAGTGCAGCTCTGGAGTATAATACAGGATGTAACTCAGGATCAGTAATGTAATGTATGTACACAGTGACTGCACCAGCAGAATAGTGAGTGCAGCTCTGGAGTATAATACAGGATGTAACTCAGGATCAGTAATGTAATGTATGTACACAGTGACTGCACCAGCAGAATAGTGAGTGCAGCTCTGGAGTATAATACAGGATGTAACTCCGGATCAGTAATGTAATGTATGTACACAGTGACTGCACCAGCAGAATAGTGAGTGCAGCTCTGGAGTATAATACAGGAGGTAACTCCGGATCAGTAATGTAATGTATGTACACAGTGACTCCACCAGCAGAATAGTGAGTGCAGCTCTGGAGTATAATACAGGATGTAACTCAGGATCAGTAATGTAATGTATGTACACAGTGACTGCACCAGCAGAATAGTGAGTGCAGCTCTGGAATATAATACAGGATGTAACTCAGGATCAGTAATGTAATGTATGTACACAGTGACTGCACCAGCAGAATAGTGAGTGCAGCTCTGGGGTATAATACAGGAGGTAACTCAGGATCAGTAATGTATGTACACAGTGACTGCACCAGCAGAATAGTGAGTGCAGCTCTGGAGTATAATACAGGATGTAACTCAGGATCAGTAATGTAATGTATGTACACAGTGACTGCACCAGCATAATAGTGAGTGCAGCTCTGGAGTATAATACGAGATGTAACTCAGGATCAGTAATGTAATGTATGTACACAGTGACTGCACCAGCAGAATAGTGAGTGCAGCTCTGGGGTATAATACAGGAGGTAACTCAGGATCAGTAATGTATGTACACAGTGACTGCACCAGCAGAATAGTGAGTGCAGCTCTGGAGTATAATAGAGGATGTAACTCAGGATCAGTAATGTGATGTATGTACACAGTGACTGCACCAGCAGAATAGTGAGTGCAGCTCTGGAGTATAATACAGGATGTAACTCAGGATCAGTAATGTAATGTATGTACACAGTGACTGCACCAGCAGAATAGTGAGTGCAGCTCTAGAGTATAATACAGGATGTAACTCAGGATCAGTAATGTAATGTATGTACACAGTGACTGCACCAGCAAAATAGTGAGTGCAGCTCTGGAGGATAATACGGGATGTAACTCAGGATCAGTAATGTAATGTATGTACACAGTGACTGCACCAGCAGAATCGTGAGTGCAGCTCTGGTGTATAATACAGGAGGTAACTCCGGATCAGTAATGTAATGTACGTACACAGTGACTGCACCAGCAGAATAGTGAGTGCAGCTCTGGAGTATAATACAGGAGGTAAATCCGGATCAGTAATGTAATGTACGTACACAGTGACTGCACCAGCAGAATAGTGAGTGCAGCTCTGGAGTATAATACAGGAGGTAACTCCGGATCAGTAATGTAATGTACGTACACAGTGACTGCACCAGCAGAATAGTGAGTGCAGCTCTGGAGTATAATACAGGAGGTAACTCCGGATCAGTAATGTAATGTACGTACACAGTGACTGCACCAGCAGAATAGTGAGTGCAGCTCTGGAGTATAATACAGGAGGTAACTCCGGATCGGTAATGTAATGTATGTACACAGTGACTCCACCAGCAGAATAGTGAGTGCAGCTCTGGAGTATAATACAGGATGTAACTCAGGATCAGTAATGTAATGTATGTACACAGTGACTGCACCAGCAGAATAGTGAGTGCAGCTCTGGAGGATAATACAGGATGTAACTCCGGATCAGTAATGTAATGTATGTACACAGTGACTGCACCAGCAGAATAGTGAGTGCAGCTCTGGAGTATAATACAGGAGGTAACTCCGGATCAGTAATGTAATGTATGTACACAGTGACTCCACCAGCAGAATAGTGAGTGCAGCTCTGGAGTATAATACAGGATGTAACTCAGGATCAGTAATGTAATGTATGTACACAGTGACTGCACCAGCAGAATAGTGAGTGCAGCTCTGGAGTATAATACAGGATGTAACTCAGGATCAGTAATGTAATGTATGTACACAGTGACTGCACCAGCAGAATAGTGAGTGCAGCTCTGGAGTATAATACAGAATGTAACTCAGGATCAGTAATGTAAAGTATGTACACAGTGACTGCACCAGCAGAATAGTGAGTGCAGCTCTGGAGTATAATACAGGATGTAACTCAGGATCAGTAATGTAATGTATGTACACAGTGACTGCACCAGCAGAATAGTGAGTGCAGCCCTGGAGTATAATACAGGATGTAACTCAGGATCAGTAATGTAATGTATGTACACAGTGACTGCACCAGCAGAATAGTGAGTGCAGCTCTGGAGTATAATACAGGATATTACTCGGGATCAGTAATGTAATGTATGTACACAGTGACTACACGAGCAGAATAGTGAGTGCAGCTCTGGAGTATAATACAGGATATAACTCGGGATCAGTAATGTAATGTATTTTCACAGTGACTACACCAGCAGAATAGTGAGTGCAGCTCTGGAGTATAATACAGGATGTAACTCAGGATCAGTAATGTAATGTATGTACACAGTGACTGCACCAGGAGAATAGTGAGTACAGCTCTGGAGTATAATACAGGAGGTAACTCAGGATCAGTAATGTAATGTATGTACACATTGACTGCACCAGCAGAATAGTGAGTGCAGCTCTGGAGTATAATACAGGATATAACTCGGGATCAGTAATGTAATGTATGTACACAGTGACTACACCAGCAGAATAGTGAGTGCTGCTCTGGAGTATACTACAGGATGTAACTCAGGATCAGTAATGTAATGTATGTACACAGAGACTGCACCAGCAGAATACTGAGTGCAGCTCTGGAGTATAATACAGAATGTAACTCAGGATCAGTAATGTAATGTATGTACACAGAGACTGCACCAGCAGAATAGTGAGTGCAGCTCTGGAGTATAATACAGGAGGTAACTCGGGATCAGTAATGTAATGTATGTACACAGTGACTGCACCAGCAGAATAGTGAGTGCAGCTCTGTAGGATAATACAAGATGTAACTCAGGATCAGTAATGTAATGTATGTACACAGAGACTGCACCAGCAGAATAGTGAGTGCAGCTCTGGAGTATAATACAGGAGGTAACTCCGGATCAGTAATGTAATGTATGTACACAGTGACTGCACCAGCAGAATAGTGAGTGCAGCTCTGGAGTATAATACAGGATGTAACTCAGTATCAGTAATGTAATGTATGTACACAGTGACTGCACCAGCAGAATAGTGAGTGCAGCTCTGGGGTATAATACAGGATGTAACTCAGGATCAGTAATGTAATGTATGTGCAGAGTGACTGCACCAGCAGAATAGTGAGTGCTGCTCTGGAGTATACTACAGGAGGTAACTCAGGATCAGTAATGTAATGTATGTACACAGTGACTGCACCAGCAGAATAGTGAGCGCAGCTCTGGAGTATAATACAGGAGGTAACTCAGGATCAGTAATGTAATGTATGTACACAGTGACTGCACCAGCAGAATAGTGAGTGCAGCTCTGGAGTATAATACGAGATGTAACTCAGGATCAGTAATGTAATGTATGTACACAGTGACTGCACCAGCAGAATAGTGAGTGCAGCTCTGGGGTATAATACAGGAGGTAACTCAGGATCAGTAATGTATGTACACAGTGACTGCACCAGCAGAATAGTGAGTGCAGCTCTGGAGTATAATACAGGATGTAACTCAGTATCAGTAATGTGATGTATGTACACAGTGACTGCACCAGCAGAATAGTGAGTGCAGCTCTGGAGTATAATACAGGATGTAACTCAGGATCAGTAATGTATGTACACAGTGACTGCACCAGCAGAATAGTGAGTGCAGCTCTGGAGTATAATACAGGATGTAACTCAGGATCTGTAATGTAATGTATGTACACAGTGACTGCACCAGCAAAATAGTGATTGCAGCTCTGGAGTATAATACAGGATGTAACTCAGGATCAGTAATGTAATGTATGTACACAGAGACTGCACCAGCAGAATAGTGAGTGCAGCTCTGGAGTATAATACAGAATGTAACTCAGGATCAGTAATGTAATGTATGTACACAGAGACTGCACCAGCAGAATAGTGAGTGCAGCTCTGGAGTATAATACAGAATGTAACTCAAGATCAGTAATGTAATGTATGTACACAGAGACTGCACCAGCAGAATAGTGAGTGCAGCTCTGGAGTATAATACAGGAGGTAACTCGGGATCAGTAATGTAATGTATGTACACAGTGACTGCACCAGCAGAATAGTGAGTGCAGCTCTGGAGTATAATACAGGAGGTAACTCAGGATCAGTAATGTAATGTATGTACACAGTGACTGCACCAGCAGAATAGTGAGTGCAGCTCTGGAGTATAATACAGAATGTAACTCAGGATCAGTAATGTAATGTATGTACACAGTGACTGCACCAGCAGAATAGTGAGCGCAGCTCTGTAGGATAATACAAGATGTAACTCAGGATCAGTAATGTAATGTATGTACACAGTGACTGCACCAGCAGAATAGTGAGTGCAGCTCTGGAGTATAATACAGGATGTAACTCAGGATCAGTAATGTAATGTATGTACACAGTGACTGCACCAGCAGAATAGTGAGTGCAGCTCTGGAGTATAATACAGAATGTAACACAGGATCAGTAATGTAATGTATGTACACAGTGACTGCACCAGCAGAATAGTGAGTGCTGCTCTGGAGTATACTACAGTAGGTAACTCAGGATCAGTAATGTAATGTATGTACACAGTGACTGCACCAGCAGAATAGTGAGCGCAGCTCTGGAGTATAATACAGGATGTAACTCAGGATCAGTAATGTAATGTATGTACACAGTGACTGCACCAGCAGAATAGTGAGTGCAGCTCTGCAGTATAATACAGGAGGTAACTCAGGATCAGTAATGTAATGTATGTACACAGTGACTGCTCCAGCAGAATAGTGAGTGCAGCTCTGGAGGATAATACAGGATGTAACTCAGTATCAGTAATGTAATGTATGTACACAGTGACTGCACCAGCAGAATAGTGAGTGCAGCTCTGCAGTATAATACAGGAGGTAACTCAGGATCAGTAATGTAATGTATGTACACAGTGACTGCACCATCAGAATAGTGAGTGCTGCTCTGGAGTATACTACAGGAGGTAACTCAGGATCAGTAATGTAATGTATGTACACAGTGACTGCACCAGCAGAATAGTGAGTGCAGCTCTGGAGTATAATACAGGATGTAACTCAGGATCAGTAATGTAATGTATGTACACAGAGACTGCACCAGCAGAATAGTGAGTGCAGCTCTGGAGTATAATACAGGAGGTAACTCAGGATCAGCAATGTAATGTATGTACACAGTGATTGCACTAGCAGAATAGTGAATGCAGCTCTGGAGTATAATGCAGGAGGTAACTCAGGATCAGTAATGTATGTACACAGTGACTGCACCAGCAGAATAGTGAGTGCAGCTCTGGAGTATAATACAGGAGGTAACTCAGGATCAGTAATGTATGTACACAGTGACTGCACCAGCAGAATAGTGAGTGCCGCTCTGGAGTATAATACATGATGTAACTCAGGATCAGTAATGTATGTACACAGTGACTGCACCAGCAGAATAGTGAGTGCAGCTCTGGAGTATAATACAGGATGTAACTCAGGATCAGTAATGTAATGTATGTACCCAGTGACTGCACCAGCAGAATAGTGAGTGCAGCTCTTGAGTATAATACAGGAGGTAACTCAGGATCAGTAATGTATGTACACAGTGACTGCACCAGCAGAATAGTGAGTGCCGCTCTGGAGTATAATACATGATGTAACTCAGGATCAGTAATGTATGTACACAGTGACTGCACCAGCAGAATATTGAGTGCAGCTCTGGAGTATAATACAGGAGGTAACTCAGGATCAGTAATGTAATGTATGTACACAGTGACTGCACCAGCAGAATAGTGAGTGCAGCTCTGGAGTATAATACTGAATGTAACTCAGGATCAGTAATGTAATGTATGTACACAGTGACTGCACCAGCAGAATAGTGAGTGCAGCTCTGCAGTATAATACAGGAGGTAACTCAGGATCAGTAATGTAATGTATGTACACAGTGACTGCACCAGCAGAATAGTGAGTGCTGCTCTGGAGTATACTACAGGAGGTAACTCAGGATCAGTAATGTAATGTATGTGCACAGTGACTGCACCAGCAGAATAGTGAGTGCAGCTCTGGAGTATAATACAGGATGTAACTCAGGATCAGTAATGTAATGTATGTACACAGAGACTGCACCAGCAGAATGGTGAGTGCAGCTCTGGAGTATAATACAGGAGGTAACTCGGGATCAGTAATGTAATGTATGTACACAGTGACTGCACCAGCAGAATAGTGAGTGCAGCTCTGGAGTATAATACAGGAAGTAACTCAGGATCAGCAATGTAATGTATGTACACAGTGATTGCACTAGCAGAATAGTGAGTGCAGCTCTGGAGTATAATGCAGGAAGTAACTCAGGATCAGTAATGTATGTACACAGTGACTGCACCAGCAGAAAAGTGAGTGCAGCTCTGGGGTATAATACAGGATGTAACTCAGGATCAGTAATGTATGTACACAGTGACTACACCAGCAGAATAGTGAGTGCAGCTCTGGAGTATAATACAGGAGGTAACTCAGGATCAGTAATGTATGTACACAGTGACTACACCAGCAGAATAGTGAGTGCAGCTCTGGAGTATAATACAGGATGTAACTCAGGATCAGTAATGTATGTACACAGTGACTACACCAGCAGAATAGTGAGTGCAGCTCTGGAGTATAATACAGGATGTAACTCAGGATCAGTAATGTATGTACACAGTGACTGCACCAGCAGAATAGTGAGTGCAGCTCTGGAGTATAATACAGGATGTAACTCAGGATCAGTAATGTAATGTATGTACCCAGTGACTGCACCAGCAGAATAGTGAGTGCAGCTCTGGAGTATAATACAGGATGTAACTCAGGATCAGTAATGTAATGTATGTACACAGTGACTGCACCAGCAGAATAGTGAGTGCAGCTCTGGAGTATAATACAGAATGTAACTCAGGATCAGTAATGTAAAGTATGTACACAGTAACTGCACCAGCAGAATAGTGAGTGCAGCTCTGGAGTATAATACAGAATGTAACTCAGGATCAGTAATGTAATGTATGTACACAGTGACTGCACCAGCAGAATAGTGAGTGCAGCTCTGGAGTATAATACAGAATGTAACTCAGGATCAGTAATGTAATGTATGTACACAGTGACTGCACCAGCAGAATAGTGAGTGCAGCTCTGGAGTATAATACAGGATGTAACTCAGGATCAGTAATGTAATGTATTTACACAGTGACTGCACCAGCAGAATAGTGAGTGCAGCTCTGGAGTATAATACAGGATGTAACTCAGGATCAGTAATGTAATGTATGTACACAGTGACTGCACCAGCAGAATAGTGAGTGCAGCCCTGGAGTATAATACAGGAGGTAACTCAGGATCAGTAATGTAATGTATGTACACAGTGACTGCACCAGCAGAATAGTGAGTGCAGCTCTGGAGTATAATACAGGAGGTAACTCAGGATCAGTAATGTAATGTATGTACACAGTGACTGCACCAGCAGAATAGTGAGTGCAGCTCTGGAGTATAATACAGGATATAACTCGGGATCAGTAATGTAATGTATGTACACAGTGACTACACCAGCAGAATAGTGAGTGCAGCTCTGGAGTATAATACAGGATGTAACTCAGGATCAGTAATGTAATGTATGTACACAGTGACTGCACCAGGAGAATAGTTAGTACAGCTCTGGAGTATAATACAGGAGGTAACTCAGGATCAGTAATGTAATGTATGTAGACAGTGACTGCACCAGCAGAATAGTGAGTGCAGCTCTGGAGTATAATACAGGATATAACTCGGGATCAGTAATGTAATGTATGTACACAGTGACTACACCAGCAGAATAGTGAGTGCAGCTCTGGAGTATAATACAGGATGTAATTCAGGATCAGTAATGTAATGTATGTACACAGTGACTGCACCAGCAGAATAGTGAGTGCAGCTCTGGGGTATAATACAGGAGGTAACTCAGGATCAGTAATGCATGTACACAGTGACTGCACCAGCAGAATAGTGAGTGCAGCTCTGGAGTATAATACAGGATGTAACTCAGGATCAGTAATGTAATGTATGTACACAGTGACTGCACCAGCATAATAGTGAGTGCAGCTCTGGAGTATAATACGAGATGTAACTCAGGATCAGTAATGTAATGTATGTACACAGTGACTGCTCCAGCAGAATAGTGAGTGCAGCTCTGGGGTATAATACAGGAGGTAACTCAGGATCAGTAATGTGATGTATGTACACAGTGACTGCACCAGCAGAATAGTGAGTGCAGCTCTGGAGTATAATACAGGAGGTAACTCAGGATCAGTAATGTAATGTATGTACACAGTGACTGCACCAGCAGAATAGTGAGTGCAGCTCTGGGGTATAATACAGGATGTAACTCGGGATCAGTAATGTAAAGTATGTACACAGTGACTACACCAGCAGAATAGTGAGTGCAGCTCTGGAGTATAATACAGGATGTAACTCAGGATCAGTAATGTATGTACACAGTGACTGCACCAGCAGAATAGTGAGTGCAGCTCTGGAGTATAATACAGGATGTAACTCAGGAACAGTAATGTAATGTATGTACACAGTGACTGCACCAGCAGAATAGTGAGTGCAGCTCTGGTGGATAATACGGGATGTAACTCAGGATCAGTAATGTAATGTATGTACACAGTGACTGCACCAGCAGAATAGTGAGTGCAGCTCTGGAGTATAATACAGGATGTAACTCAGGATCAGTAATGTAATGTATGTACACAGTGACTGCACCAGCAGAATAGTGAGTGCTGCGCTGGAGTATAATACAGAATGTAACTCAGGATCAGTAATGTAATGTATGTACACAGAGACTGCACCAGCAGAATAGTGAGTGCAGCTCTGGAGTATAATACAGAATGTAACTCAGGATCAGTAATGTAATGTGTGTACACAGAGACTGCACCAGCAGAATAGTGAGTGCAGCTCTGGAGTATAATACAGGAGGTAACTCGGGATCAGTAATGTAATTTATGTACACAGTGACTGCACCAGCAGAATAGTGAGTGCAGCTCTGGAGGATAATACAAGATGTAACTCAGGATCAGGAATGTAATGTATGTAAACAGAGACTGCACCAGCAGAATAGTGAGTGCAGCTCTGGAGTATAATACAGGAGGTAACTCAGGATCAGTAATGTAATGTATGTACACAGTGACTGCACCAGCAGAATAGTGAGTGCAGCTCTGGAGTATAATACAGGAGGTAACTCAGGATCAGTAATGTAATGTATGTACACAGTGACTGCACCAGCAGAATAGTGAGTGCAGCTCTGGAGTATAATACAGAATGTAACTCAGGATCAGTAATGTAATGTATGTATACAGAGACTGCACCAGCAGAATAGTGAGTGCAGCTCTGGAGTATAATACAGGAGGTAACTCCGGATCAGTAATGTAATGTATGTACACCGTGACTGCACCAGCAGAATAGTGAGTGCAGCTCTGGAGTATAATACAGGAGGTAACTCAGGATCAGTAATGTAATGTATGTACACAGTGACTGCACCAGCAGAATAGTGAGTGCAGCTCTGGAGGATAATACAGGATGTAACTCAGGATCAGTAATGTAATGTATGTACACAGTGACTGCACCAGCAGAATAGTGAGTGCAGCTCTGGAGTATAATACAGGAGGTAACTCAGGATCAGTAATGTAATGTATGTACACAGTGACTGCACCAGCAGAATAGTGAGTGCAGCTCTGGAGTATAATACAGGAGGTAACTCGGGATCAGTAATGTAATGTATGTACACAGTGACTGCACCAGCAGAATAGTGAGTGCAGCTCTGGAGGATAATACAAGATGTAACTCAGGATCAGTAATGTAATGTATGTACAAAGAGACTGCACCAGCAGAATAGTGAGTGCAGCTCTGGAGTATAATACAGGAGGTAACTCAGGATCAGTAATGTAATGTATGTACACAGTGACTGCACTAGCAGAATAGTGAGTGCAGCTCTGTAGTATAATACAGAATGTAACTCAGGATCAGTAATGTAATGTATGTACACAGAGACTGCACCAGCAGAATAGTGAGTGCAGCTCTGGAGTATAATACAGGAGGTAACTCAGGATCAGTAATGTAATGTATGTACACAGTGACTGCACCAGCAGAATAGTGAGTGCAGCTCTGGAGTATAATACAGAATGTAACTCAGGATCAGTAATGTATGTACACAGTGACTGCACCAGCAGAATAGTGAGTGCAGCTCTGGAGTATAATACAGAATGTAACTCAGGATCAGTAATGTAATGTATGTACACAGTGACTGCACCAGCAGAATAGTGAGTGCAGCTCTTGAGTATAATACAGGAGGTAACTCAGGATCAGTAATGTATGTACACAGTGACTGCACCAGCAGAATAGTGAGTGCCGCTCTGGAGTATAATACATGATGTAACTCAGGATCAGTAATGTATGTACACAGTGACTGCACCAGCAGAATAGTGAGTGCAGCTCTGGAGTATAATACAGGATGTAACTCAGGATCAGTAATGTAATGTATGTACACAGTGACTGCACCAGCAGAATAGTGAGCGCAGCTCTGGAGTATAATACAGGATGTAACTCAGGATCAGTAATGTAACGTATGTACACAGTGACTGCACCAGCAGAATAGTGAGTGCAGCTCTGCAGTATAATACAGGAGGTAACTCAGGATCAGTAATGTAATGTATGTATACAGTGACTGCTCCAGCAGAATAGTGAGTGCAGCTCTGGAGGATAATACAGGATGTAACTCAGTATCAGTAATGTAACGTATGTACACAGTGACTGCACCAGCAGAATAGTGAGTGCAGCTCTGGAGTATAATACTGAATGTAACTCAGGATCAGTAATGTAATGTATGTACACAGTGACTGCACCAGCAGAATAGTGAGTGCAGCTCTGGAGTATAATACAGGAGGTAACTCAGGATCAGTAATGTAATGTATGTACACAGTGACTGCACCAGCAGAATAGTGAGTGCAGCTCTGGGGTATAATACAGGATGTAACTCGGGATCAGTAATGTAAAGTATGTACACAGTGACTACACCAGCAGAATAGTGAGTGCAGCTCTGGAGTATAATACAGGATGTAACTCAGGATCAGTAATGTATGTACACAGTGACTGCACCAGCAGAATAGTGAGTGCAGCTCTGGAGTATAATACAGGATGTAACTCAGGAACAGTAATGTAATGTATGTACACAGTGACTGCACCAGCAGAATAGTGAGTGCAGCTCTGGTGGATAATACGGGATGTAACTCAGGATCAGTAATGTAATGTATGTACACAGTGACTGCACCAGCAGAATAGTGAGTGCAGCTCTGGAGTATAATACAGGATGTAACTCAGGATCAGTAATGTAATGTATGTACACAGTGACTGCACCAGCAGAATAGTGAGCGCAGGTCTGGAGTATAATACAGGATGTAACTCAGGATCACTAATGTAATGTATGTACACAGTGACTGCACCAGCAGAATAGTGAGTGCAGCTCTGGAGTATAATACAGGATGTAACTCAGGATCAGTAATGTAATGTATGTACACAGAGACTGCACCAGCAGAATAGTGAGTGCAGCTCTGGAGTATAATACAGGAGGTAACTCGGGATCAGTAATGTAATGTATGTACACAGTGACTGCACCAGCAGAATAGTGAGTGCAGCTCTGGAGGATAATACAAGATGTAACTCAGGATCAGGAATGTAATGTATGTAAACAGAGACTGCACCAGCAGAATAGTGAGTGCAGCTCTGGAGTATAATACAGGAGGTAACTCAGGATCAGTAATGTAATGTATGTACACAGTGACTGCACCAGCAGAATAGTGAGTGCAGCTCTGGAGTATAATACAGGAGGTAACTCAGGATCAGTAATGTAATGTATGTACACAGTGACTGCACCAGCAGAATAGTGAGTGCAGCTCTGGAGTATAATACAGAATGTAACTCAGGATCAGTAATGTAATGTATGTATACAGAGACTGCACCAGCAGAATAGTGAGTGCAGCTCTGGAGTATAATACAGGAGGTAACTCAGGATCAGTAATGTAATGTACGTACACAGTGACTGCACCAGCAGAATAGTGAGTGCAGCTCTGGAGTATAATACAGGAGGTAACTCCGGATCAGTAATGTAATGTATGTACACAGTGACTCCACCAGCAGAATAGTGAGTGCAGCTCTGGAGTATAATACAGGATGTAACTCAGGATCAGTAATGTAATGTATGTACACAGTGACTGCACCAGCAGAATAGTGAGTGCAGCTCTGGAGTATAATACAGGATGTAACTCAGGATCAGTAATGTAATGTATGTACACAGTGACTGCACCAGCAGAATAGTGAGTGCAGCTCTGGAGTATAATACAGAATGTAACTCAGGATCAGTAATGTAAAGTATGTACACAGTGACTGCACCAGCAGAATAGTGAGTGCAGCTCTGGAGTATAATACAGGATGTAACTCAGGATCAGTAATGTAATGTATGTACACAGTGACTGCACCAGCAGAATAGTGAGTGCAGCCCTGGAGTATAATACAGGATGTAACTCAGGATCAGTAATGTAATGTATGTACACAGTGACTGCACCAGCAGAATAGTGAGTGCAGCTCTGGAGTATAATACAGGATATAACTCGGGATCAGTAATGTAATGTATGTACACAGTGACTACACGAGCAGAATAGTGAGTGCAGCTCTGGAGTATAATACAGGATATAACTCGGGATCAGTAATGTAATGTATTTTCACAGTGACTACACCAGCAGAATAGTGAGTGCAGCTCTGGAGTATAATACAGGATGTAACTCAGGATCAGTAATGTAATGTATGTACACAGTGACTGCACCAGGAGAATAGTGAGTACAGCTCTGGAGTATAATACAGGAGGTAACTCAGGATCAGTAATGTAATGTATGTACACATTGACTGCACCAGCAGAATAGTGAGTGCAGCTCTGGAGTATAATACAGGATATAACTCGGGATCAGTAATGTAATGTATGTACACAGTGACTACACCAGCAGAATAGTGAGTGCAGCTCTGGAGTATAATACAGGATATAACTCAGGATCAGTAATGTAATGTATGTACACAGTGACTGCACCAGCAGAATAGTGAGTGCAGCTCTGGGGTATAATACAGGAGGTAACTCAGGATCAGTAATGTATGTACACAGTGACTACACCAGCAGAATAGTGAGTGCTGCTCTGGAGTATACTACAGGATGTAACTCAGGATCAGTAATGTAATGTATGTACACAGAGACTGCACCAGCAGAATACTGAGTGCAGCTCTGGAGTATAATACAGAATGTAACTCAGGATCAGTAATGTAATGTATGTACACAGAGACTGCACCAGCAGAATAGTGAGTGCAGCTCTGGAGTATAATACAGGAGGTAACTCGGGATCAGTAATGTAATGTATGTACACAGTGACTGCACCAGCAGAATAGTGAGTGCAGCTCTGTAGGATAATACAAGATGTAACTCAGGATCAGTAATGTAATGTATGTACACAGAGACTGCACCAGCAGAATAGTGAGTGCAGCTCTGGAGTATAATACAGGAGGTAACTCCGGATCAGTAATGTAATGTATGTACACAGTGACTGCACCAGCAGAATAGTGAGTGCAGCTCTGGAGTATAATACAGGATGTAACTCAGTATCAGTAATGTAATGTATGTACACAGTGACTGCACCAGCAGAATAGTGAGTGCAGCTCTGGAGTATAATACAGGATGTAAATCAGGATCAGTAATGTAATGTATGTACACAGTGACTGCACCAGCAGAATAGTGAGTGCAGCTCTGGGGTATAATACAGGATGTAACTCAGGATCAGTAATGTAATGTATGTGCAGAGTGACTGCACCAGCAGAATAGTGAGTGCTGCTCTGGAGTATACTACAGGAGGTAACTCAGGATCAGTAATGTAATGTATGTACACAGTGACTGCACCAGCAGAATAGTGAGCGCAGCTCTGGAGTATAATACAGGAGGTAACTCAGGATCAGTAATGTAATGTATGTACACAGTGACTGCACCAGCAGAATAGTGAGTGCAGCTCTGGAGTATAATACGAGATGTAACTCAGGATCAGTAATGTAATGTATGTACACAGTGACTGCACCAGCAGAATAGTGAGTGCAGCTCTGGGGTATAATACAGGAGGTAACTCAGGATCAGTAATGTATGTACACAGTGACTGCACCAGCAGAATAGTGAGTGCAGCTCTGGAGTATAATGCAGGATGTAACTCAGTATCAGTAATGTGATGTATGTACACAGTGACTGCACCAGCAGAATAGTGAGTGCAGCTCTGGAGTATAATACAGGATGTAACTCAGGATCAGTAATGTATGTACACAGTGACTGCACCAGCAGAATAGTGAGTGCAGCTCTGGAGTATAATACAGGATGTAACTCAGGATCAGTAATGTAATGTATGTACACAGTGACTGCACCAGCAAAATAGTGAGTGCAGCTCTGGAGTATAATACAGGATGTAACTCAGGATCAGTAATGTAATGTATGTACACAGAGACTGCACCAGCAGAATAGTGAGTGCAGCTCTGGAGTATAATACAGAATGTAACTCAGGATCAGTAATGTAATGTATGTACACAGAGACTGCACCAGCAGAATAGTGAGTGCAGCTCTGGAGTATAATACAGAATGTAACTCAGGATCAGTAATGTAATGTATGTACACAGAGACTGCACCAGCAGAATAGTGAGTGCAGCTCTGGAGTATAATACAGGAGGTAACTCGGGATCAGTAATGTAATGTATGTACACAGTGACTGCACCAGCAGAATAGTGAGTGCAGCTCTGGAGTATAATACAGGAGGTAACTCAGGATCAGTAATGTAATGTATGTACACAGTGACTGCACCAGCAGAATAGTGAGTGCAGCTCTGGAGTATAATACAGAATGTAACTCAGGATCAGTAATGTAATGTATGTACACAGTGACTGCACCAGCAGAATAGTGAGCGCAGCTCTGTAGGATAATACAAGATGTAACTCAGGATCAGTAATGTAATGTATGTACACAGTGACTGCACCAGCAGAATAGTGAGTGCAGCTCTGGAGTATAATACAGGATGTAACTCAGGATCAGTAATGTAATGTATGTACACAGTGACTGCACCAGCAGAATAGTGAGTGCAGCTCTGGAGTATAATACAGAATGTAACACAGGATCAGTAATGTAATGTATGTACACAGTGACTGCACCAGCAGAATAGTGAGTGCTGCTCTGGAGTATACTACAGGAGGTAACTCAGGATCAGTAATGTAATGTATGTACACAGTGACTGCACCAGCAGAATAGTGAGTGCAGCTCTGCAGTATAATACAGGAGGTAACTCAGGATCAGTAATGTAATGTATGTACACAGTGACTGCACCAGCAGAGTAGTGAGTGCAGCTCTGGAGTATAATACAGGATGTAACTCAGGATCAGTAATGTAATGTATGTACACAGTGACTGCACCAGCAGAATAGTGAGTGCAGCTCTGCAGTATAATACAGGAGGTAACTCAGGATCAGTAATGTAATGTATGTACACAGTGACTGCTCCAGCAGAATAGTGAGTGCAGCTCTGGAGGATAATACAGGATGTAACTCAGTATCAGTAATGTAATGTATGTACACAGTGACTGCACCAGCAGAATAGTGAGTGCAGCTCTGCAGTATAATACAGGAGGTAACTCAGGATCAGTAATGTAATGTATGTACACAGTGACTGCACCATCAGAATAGTGAGTGCTGCTCTGGAGTATACTACAGGAGGTAACTCCGGATCAGTAATGTAATGTATGTACACAGTGACTGCACCAGCAGAATAGTGAGTGCAGCTCTGGAGTATAATACAGGATGTAACTCAGGATCAGTAATGTAATGTATGTACACAGAGACTGCACCAGCAGAATAGTGAGTGCAGCTCTGGAGTATAATACAGGAGGTAATTCGGGATCAGTAATGTAATGTATGTACACAGTGACTGCACCAGCAGAATAGTGAGTGCAGCTCTGGAGTATAATACAGGAGGTAACTCAGGATCAGCAATGTAATGTATGTACACAGTGATTGCACTAGCAGAATAGTGAATGCAGCTCTGGAGTATAATGCAGGAGGTAACTCAGGATCAGTAATGTATGTACACAGTGACTGCACCAGCAGAATAGTGAGTGCAGCTCTGGAGTATAATACAGGAGGTAACTCAGGATCAGTAATGTATGTACACAGTGACTGCACCAGCAGAATAGTGAGTGCCGCTCTGGAGTATAATACATGATGTAACTCAGGATCAGTAATGTATGTACACAGTGACTGCACCAGCAGAATAGTGAGTGCAGCTCTGGAGTATAATACAGGATGTAACTCAGGATCAGTAATGTAATGTATGTACCCAGTGACTGCACCAGCAGAATAGTGAGTGCAGCTCTTGAGTATAATACAGGAGGTAACTCAGGATCAGTAATGTATGTACACAGTGACTGCACCAGCAGAATAGTGAGTGCCGCTCTGGAGTATAATACATGATGTAACTCAGGATCAGTAATGTATGTACACAGTGACTGCACCAGCAGAATAGTGAGTGCAGCTCTGGAGTATAATACAGGAGGTAACTCAGGATCAGTAATGTAATGTATGTACACAGTGACTGCACCAGCAGAATAGTGAGTGCAGCTCTGGAGTATAATACTGAATGTAACTCAGGATCAGTAATGTAATGTATGTACACAGTGACTGCACCAGCAGAATAGTGAGTGCAGCTCTGCAGTATAATACAGGAGGTAACTCAGGATCAGTAATGTAATGTATGTACACAGTGACTGCACCAGCAGAATAGTGAGTGCTGCTCTGGAGTATACTACAGGAGGTAACTCAGGATCAGTAATGTAATGTATGTGCACAGTGACTGCACCAGCAGAATAGTGAGTGCAGCTCTGGAGTATAATACAGGATGTAACTCAGGATCAGTAATGTAATGTATGTACACAGAGACTGCACCAGCAGAATGGTGAGTGCAGCTCTGGAGTATAATACAGGAGGTAACTCGGGATCAGTAATGTAATGTATGTACACAGTGACTGCACCAGCAGAATAGTGAGTGCAGCTCTGGAGTATAATACAGGAAGTAACTCAGGATCAGCAATGTAATGTATGTACACAGTGATTGCACTAGCAGAATAGTGAGTGCAGCTCTGGAGTATAATGCAGGAAGTAACTCAGGATCAGTAATGTATGTACACAGTGACTGCACCAGCAGAAAAGTGAGTGCAGCTCTGGGGTATAATACAGGATGTAACTCAGGATCAGTAATGTATGTACACAGTGACTACACCAGCAGAATAGTGAGTGCAGCTCTGGAGTATAATACAGGAGGTAACTCAGGATCAGTAATGTATGTACACAGTGACTACACCAGCAGAATAGTGAGTGCAGCTCTGGAGTATAATACAGGATGTAACTCAGGATCAGTAATGTATGTACACAGTGACTGCACCAGCAGAATAGTGAGTGCCGCTCTGGAGTATAATACATGATGTAACTCAGGATCAGTAATGTATGTACACAGTGACTGCACCAGCAGAATAGTGAGTGCAGCTCTGGAGTATAATACAGGATGTAACTCAGGATCAGTAATGTAATGTATGTACCCAGTGACTGCACCAGCAGAATAGTGAGTGCAGCTCTGGAGTATAATACAGGATGTAACTCAGGATCAGTAATGTAATGTATGTACACAGTGACTGCACCAGCAGAATAGTGAGTGCAGCTCTGGAGTATAATACAGAATGTAACTCAGGATCAGTAATGTAAAGTATGTACACAGTGACTGCACCAGCAGAATAGTGAGTGCAGCTCTGGAGTATAATACAGGATGTAACTCAGGATCAGTAATGTAATGTATTTACACAGTGACTGCACCAGCAGAATAGTGAGTGCAGCTCTGGAGTATAATACAGGATGTAACTCAGGATCAGTAATGTAATGTATGTACACAGTGACTGCACCAGCAGAATAGTGAGTGCAGCCCTGGAGTATAATACAGGAGGTAACTCAGGATCAGTAATGTAATGTATGTACACAGTGACTGCACCAGCAGAATAGTGAGTGCAGCTCTGGAGTATAATACAGGAGGTAACTCCGGATCAGTAATGTAATGTATGTACACAGTGACTGCACCAGCAGAATAGTGAGTGCAGCTCTGGAGTATAATACAGGATATAACTCGGGATCAGTAATGTAATGTATGTACACAGTGACTACACCAGCAGAATAGTGAGTGCAGCTCTGGAGTATAATACAGGATGTAACTCAGGATCAGTAATGTAATGTATGTACACAGTGACTGCACCAGGAGAATAGTTAGTACAGCTCTGGAGTATAATACAGGAGGTAACTCAGGATCAGTAATGTAATGTATGTACACAGTGACTGCACCAGCAGAATAGTGAGTGCAGCTCTGGAGTATAATACAGGATATAACTCGGGATCAGTAATGTAATGTATGTACACAGTGACTACACCAGCAGAATAGTGAGTGCAGCTCTGGAGTATAATACAGGATGTAATTCAGGATCAGTAATGTAATATATGTACACAGTGACTGCACCAGCAGAATAGTGAGTGCAGCTCTGGGGTATAATACAGGAGGTAACTCAGGATCAGTAATGCATGTACACAGTGACTGCACCAGCAGAATAGTGAGTGCAGCTCTGGAGTATAATACAGGATGTAACTCAGGATCAGTAATGTAATGTATGTACACAGTGACTGCACCAGCATAATAGTGAGTGCAGCTCTGGAGTATAATACAGGATGTAACTCAGGATCAGTAATGTAATGTATGTACACGGTGACTGCACCAGCAGAATAGTGAGTGCAGCTCTGGGGTATAATACAGGAGGTAACTCAGGATCAGTAATGTGATGTATGTACACAGTGACTGCACCAGCAGAATAGTGAGTGCAGCTCTGGAGTATAATACAGGAGGTAACTCAGGATCAGTAATGTAATGTATGTACACAGTGACTGCACCAGCAGAATAGTGAGTGCAGCTCTGGGGTATAATACAGGATGTAACTCGGGATCAGTAATGTAAAGTATGTACACAGTGACTACACCAGCAGAATAGTGAGTGCAGCTCTGGAGTATAATACAGGATGTAACTCAGGATCAGTAATGTATGTACACAGTGACTGCACCAGCAGAATAGTGAGTGCAGCTCTGGAGTATAATACAGGATGTAACTCAGGAACAGTAATGTAATGTATGTACACAGTGACTGCACCAGCAGAATAGTGAGTGCAGCTCTGGTGGATAATACGGGATGTAACTCAGGATCAGTAATGTAATGTATGTACACAGTGACTGCACCAGCAGAATAGTGAGTGCAGCTCTGGAGTATAATACAGGATGTAACTCAGGATCAGTAATGTAATGTATGTACACAGTGACTGCACCAGCAGAATAGTGAGTGCTGCGCTGGAGTATAATACAGAATGTAACTCAGGATCAGTAACGTAATGTATGTACACAGAGACTGCACCAGCAGAATAGTGAGTGCAGCTCTGGAGTATAATACAGAATGTAACTCAGGATCAGTAATGTAATGTGTGTACACAGAGACTGCACCAGCAGAATAGTGAGTGCAGCTCTGGAGTATAATACAGGAGGTAACTCGGGATCAGTAATGTAATTTATGTACACAGTGACTGCACCAGCAGAATAGTGAGTGCAGCTCTGGAGGATAATACAGGAGGTAACTCAGGATCAGGAATGTAATGTATGTACACAGTGACTGCACCAGCAGAATAGTGAGTGCAGCTCTGGAGTATAATACAGGAGGTAACTCAGGATCAGTAATGTAATGTATGTACACAGTGACTGCACCAGCAGAATAGTGAGTGCAGCTCTGGAGTATAATACAGAATGTAACTCAGGATCAGTAATGTAATGTATGTATACAGAGACTGCACCAGCAGAATAGTGAGTGCAGCTCTGGAGTATAATACAGGAGGTAACTCCGGATCAGTAATGTAATGTATGTACACCGTGACTGCACCAGCAGAATAGTGAGTGCAGCTCTGGAGTATAATACAGGAGGTAACTCAGGATCAGTAATGTAATGTATGTACACAGTGACTGCACCAGCAGAATAGTGAGTGCAGCTCTGGAGGATAATACAGGATGTAACTCAGGATCAGTAATGTAATGTATGTACACAGTGACTGCACCAGCAGAATAGTGAGTGCAGCTCTGGAGTATAATACAGGAGGTAACTCAAGATCAGTAATGTAATGTATGTACACAGTGACTGCACCAGCAGAATAGTGAGTGCAGCTCTGGAGTATAATACAGGAGGTAACTCGGGATCAGTAATGTAATGTATGTACACAGTGACTGCACCAGCAGAATAGTGAGTGCAGCTCTGGAGGATAATACAAGATGTAACTCAGGATCAGTAATGTAATGTATGTACAAAGAGACTGCACCAGCAGAATAGTGAGTGCAGCTCTGGAGTATAATACAGGAGGTAACTCAGGATCAGTAATGTAATGTATGTACACAGTGACTGCACTAGCAGAATAGTGAGTGCAGCTCTGGAGTATAATACAGAATGTAACTCAGGATCAGTAATGTAATGTATGTACACAGAGACTGCACCAGCAGAATAGTGAGTGCAGCTCTGGAGTATAATACAGGAGGTAACTCAGGATCAGTAATGTAATGTATGTACACAGTGACTGCACCAGCAGAATAGTGAGTGCAGCTCTGGAGTATAATACAGAATGTAACTCAGGATCAGTAATGTATGTACACAGTGACTGCACCAGCAGAATAGTGAGTGCAGCTCTGGAGTATAATACAGGAGGTAACTCAGGATCAGTAATGTAATGTATGTACACAATGACTGCACCAGCAGAATAGTGAGTGCAGCTCTTGAGTATAATACAGGAGGTAACTCAGGATCAGTAATGTATGTACACAGTGACTGCACCAGCAGAATAGTGAGTGCCGCTCTGGAGTATAATACATGATGTAACTCAGGATCAGTAATGTATGTACACAGTGACTGCACCAGCAGAATAGTGAGTGCAGCTCTGGAGTATAATACAGGATGTAACTCAGGATCAGTAATGTAATGTATGTACACAGTGACTGCACCAGCAGAATAGTGAGCGCAGCTCTGGAGTATAATACAGGATGTAACTCAGGATCAGTAATGTAACGTATGTACACAGTGACTGCACCAGCAGAATAGTGGGTGCAGCTCTGCAGTATAATACAGGAGGTAACTCAGGATCAGTAATGTAATGTATGTATACAGTGACTGCTCCAGCAGAATAGTGAGTGCAGCTCTGGAGGATAATACAGGATGTAACTCAGTATCAGTAATGTAACGTATGTACACAGTGACTGCACCAGCAGAATAGTGAGTGCAGCTCTGGAGTATAATACTGAATGTAACTCAGGATCAGTAATGTAATGTATGTACACAGTGACTGCACCAGCAGAATAGTGAGTGCAGCTCTGGAGTATAATACAGGAGGTAACTCAGGATCAGTAATGTAATGTATGTACACAGTGACTGCACCAGCAGAATAGTGAGTGCAGCTCTGGGGTATAATACAGGATGTAACTCGGGATCAGTAATGTAAAGTATGTACACAGTGACTACACCAGCAGAATAGTGAGTGCAGCTCTGGAGTATAATACAGGATGTAACTCAGGATCAGTAATGTATGTACACAGTGACTGCACCAGCAGAATAGTGAGTGCAGCTCTGGAGTATAATACAGGATGTAACTCAGGAACAGTAATGTAATGTATGTACACAGTGACTGCACCAGCAGAATAGTGAGTGCAGCTCTGGTGGATAATACGGGATGTAACTCAGGATCAGTAATGTAATGTATGTACACAGTGACTGCACCAGCAGAATAGTGAGTGCAGCTCTGGAGTATAATACAGGATGTAACTCTGGATCAGTAATGTAATGTATGTACACAGTGACTGCACCAGCAGAATAGTGAGCGCAGGTCTGGAGTATAATACAGGATGTAACTCAGGATCAGTAATGTAATGTATGTACACAGTGACTGCACCAGCAGAATAGTGAGTGCAGCTCTGGAGTATAATACAGGAGGTAACTCGGGATCAGTAATGTAATGTATGTACACAGTGACTGCACCAGCAGAATAGTGAGTGCAGCTCTGGAGGATAATACAAGATGTAACTCAGGATCAGGAATGTAATGTATGTAAACAGAGACTGCACCAGCAGAATAGTGAGTGCAGCTCTGGAGTATAATACAGGAGGTAACTCAGGATCAGTAATGTAATGTATGTACACAGTGACTGCACCAGCAGAATAGTGAGTGCAGCTCTGGAGTATAATACAGGAGGTAACTCAGGATCAGTAATGTAATGTATGTACACAGTGACTGCACCAGCAGAATAGTGAGTGCAGCTCTGGAGGATAATACAGGATGTAACTCAGGATCAGTAATGTAATGTATGTACACAGTGACTGCACCAGCAGAATAGTGAGTGCAGCTCTGGAGTATAATACAGGAGGTAACTCAGGATCAGTAATGTAATGTATGTACACAGTGACTGCACCAGCAGAATAGTGAGTGCAGCTCTGGAGTATAATACAGGAGGTAACTCAGGATCAGTAATGTAATGTATGTACACAGTGACTGCACCAGCAGAATACTGAGTGCAGCTCTGGAGTATAATACAGAATGTAACTCAGGATCAGTAATGTAATGTATGTACACAGTGACTGCACCAGCAGAATATTGAGTGCAGCTCTGGAGTATAATACAGAATGTAACTCAGGATCAGTAATGTAATGTATGTACACAGTGACTGCACCAGCAGAATAGTGAGTGCAGCTCTGGAGTATAATACAGGAGGTAACTCAGGATCAGTAATGTAATGTATGTACACAGTGACTGCACCAGCAGAATAGTGAGTGCAGCTCTGGAGGATAATACAGGATGTAACTCAGGATCAGTAATGTAATGTATGTACACAGTGACTGCACCAGCAGAATAGTGAGTGCAGCTCTGGAGTATAATACAGGAGGTAACTCAGGATCAGTAATGTAATGTATGTACACAGTGACTGCACCAGCAGAATAGTGAGTGCAGCTCTGGAGTATAATACAGGAGGTAACTCAGGATCAGTAATGTAATGTATGTACACAGAGACTGCACCAGCAGAATAGTGAGTGCAGCTCTGGAGTATAATACAGGAGGTAACTCAGTATCAGTAATGTATGTACACAGTGACTGCACCAGCAGAATAGTGAGTGCAGCTCTTGAGTATAATACAGGAGGTAACTCAGGATCAGTAATGTATGTACACAGTGACTGCACCAGCAGAATAGTGAGTGCCGCTCTGGAGTATAATACATGATGTAACTCAGGATCAGTAATGTATGTACACAGTGACTGCACCAGCAGAATAGTGAGTGCAGCTCTGGAGTATAATACAGGATGTAACTCAGGATCAGTAATGTAATGTATGTACACAGTGACTGCACCAGCAGAATAGTGAGCGCAGCTCTGGAGTATAATACAGGATGTAACTCAGGATCAGTAATGTAATGTATGTACACAGTGACTGCACCAGCAGAATAGTGAGTGCAGCTCTGCAGTATAATACAGGAGGTAACTCAGGATCAGTAATGTACTGTATGTATACAGTGACTGCTCCAGCAGAATAGTGAGTGCAGCTCTGGAGGATAATACAGGATGTAACTCAGTATCAGTAATGTAACGTATGTACACAGTGACTGCA
The DNA here is from genome assembly GCF_046119375.1 of Phyllobates terribilis. NCBI lineage: Eukaryota > Metazoa > Chordata > Amphibia > Anura > Dendrobatidae > Phyllobates > Phyllobates terribilis. The sequence continues at coordinate 192,113,754 of NW_027362770.1, read as the reverse complement.
CCAGCAGAATAGTGAGTGCAGCTCTGGAGTATAATACTGAATGTAACTCAGGATCAGTAATGTAATGTATGTACACAGAGACTGTACCAGCAGAATAGTGAGTGCAGCTCTGGAGTATAATACAGGAGGTAACTCGGGATCAGTAATGTAATGTATGTACACAGTGACTGCACCAGCAGAATAGTGAGTGCAGCTCTGGAGTATAATACAGGAGGTAACTCAGGATCAGCAATGTAATGTATGTACACAGTGATTGCACTAGCAGAATAGTGAGTGCAGCTCTGGAGTATAATGCAGGAGGTAACTCAGGATCAGTAATGTATGTACACAGTGACTGCACCAGCAGAATAGTGAGTGCAGCTCTGGAGTATAATACAGGATGTAACTCAGGATCAGTAATGTAATGTATGTACACAGTGACTGCACCAGCAGAATAGTGAGTGCAGCTCTGGAGTATAATACAGGAGGTAACTCGGGATCAGTAATGTAATGTATGTACACAGTGACTGCACCAGCAGAATAGTAAGTGCAGCTCTGGAGGATAATACAAGATGTAACTCAGGATCAGGAATGTAATGTATGTAAACAGAGACTGCACCAGCAGAATAGTGAGTGCAGCTCTGGAGTATAATACAGGAGGTAACTCAGGATCAGTAATGTAATGTATGTACACAGTGACTGCACCAGCAGAATAGTGAGTGCAGCTCTGGAGTATAATACAGGAGGTAACTCAGGATCAGTAATGTAATGTATGTACACAGTGACTGCACCAGCAGAATAGTGAGTGCAGCTCTGGAGTATAATACAGAATGTAACTCAGGATCAGTAATGTAATGTATGTATACAGAGACTGCACCAGCAGAATAGTGAGTGCAGCTCTGGAGTATAATACAGGAGGTAACTCCGGATCAGTAATGTAATGTATGTACACAGTGACTGCACCAGCAGAATAGTGAGTGCAGCTCTGGAGGATAATACAGGATGTAACTCAGGATCAGTAATGTAATGTATGTACACAGTGACTGCACCAGCAGAATAGTGAGTGCAGCTCTGGAGTATAATACAGGAGGTAACTCAGGATCAGTAATGTAATGTATGTACACAGTGACTGCACCAGCAGAATAGTGAGTGCAGCTCTGGAGTATAATACAGGAGGTAACTCGGGATCAGTAATGTAATGTATGTACACAGTGACTGCACCAGCAGAATAGTGAGTGCAGCTCTGGAGGATAATACAAGATGTAACTCAGGATCAGTAATGTAATGTATGTACAAAGAGACTGCACCAGCAGAATAGTGAGTGCAGCTCTGGAGTATAATACAGGAGGTAACTCAGGATCAGTAATGTAATGTATGTACACAGTGACTGCACTAGCAGAATAGTGAGTGCAGCTCTGGAGTATAATACAGAATGTAACTCAGGATCAGTAATGTAATGTATGTACACAGAGACTGCACCAGCAGAATAGTGAGTGCAGCTCTGGAGTATAATACAGGAGGTAACTCAGGATCAGTAATGTAATGTATGTACACAGTGACTGCACCAGCAGAATAGTGAGTGCAGCTCTGGAGTATAATACAGAATGTAACTCAGGATCAGTAATGTATGTACACAGTGACTGCACCAGCAGAATAGTGAGTGCAGCTCTGGAGTATAATACAGAATGTAACTCAGGATCAGTAATGTAATGTATGTACACAGTGACTGCACCAGCAGAATAGTGAGTGCAGCTCTTCAGTATAATACAGGAGGTAACTCAGGATCAGTAATGTATGTACACAGTGACTGCACCAGCAGAATAGTGAGTGCCGCTCTGGAGTATAATACATGATGTAACTCAGGATCAGTAATGTATGTACACAGTGACTGCACCAGCAGAATAGTGAGTGCAGCTCTGGAGTATAATACAGGATGTAACTCAGGATCAGTAATGTAATGTATGTACACAGTGACTGCACCAGCAGAATAGTGAGCGCAGCTCTGGAGTATAATACAGGATGTAACTCAGGATCAGTAATGTAACGTATGTACACAGTGACTGCACCAGCAGAATAGTGAGTGCAGCTCTGCAGTATAATACAGGAGGTAACTCAGGATCAGTAATGTAATGTATGTATACAGTGACTGCTCCAGCAGAATAGTGAGTGCAGCTCTGGAGGATAATACAGGATGTAACTCAGTATCAGTAATGTAACGTATGTACACAGTGACTGCACCAGCAGAATAGTGAGTGCAGCTCTGGAGTATAATACTGAATGTAACTCAGGATCAGTAATGTAATGTATGTACACAGTGACTGCACCAGCAGAATAGTGAGTGCAGCTCTGGAGTATAATACAGGAGGTAACTCAGGATCAGTAATGTAATGTATGTACACAGTGACTGCACCAGCAGAATAGTGAGTGCAGCTCTGGGGTATAATACAGGATGTAACTCGGGATCAGTAATGTAAAGTATGTACACAGTGACTACACCAGCAGAATAGTGAGTGCAGCTCTGGAGTATAATACAGGATGTAACTCAGGATCAGTAATGTATGTACACAGTGACTGCACCAGCAGAATAGTGAGTGCAGCTCTGGAGTATAATACAGGATGTAACTCAGGAACAGTAATGTAATGTATGTACACAGTGACTGCACCAGCAGAATAGTGAGTGCAGCTCTGGTGGATAATACGGGATGTAACTCAGGATCAGTAATGTAATGTATGTACACAGTGACTGCACCAGCAGAATAGTGAGTGCAGCTCTGGAGTATAATACAGGATGTAACTCAGGATCAGTAATGTAATGTATGTACACAGTGACTGCACCAGCAGAATAGTGAGTGCAGCTCTGGAGTATAATACAGGATGTAACTCAGGATCAGTAATGTAATGTATTTACACAGTGACTGCACCAGCAGAATAGTGAGCGCAGGTCTGGAGTATAATACAGGATGTAACTCAGGATCAGTAATGTAATGTATGTACACAGTGACTGCACCAGCAGAATAGTGAGTGCAGCTCTGGAGTATAATACAGGATGTAACTCAGGATCAGTAATGTAATGTATGTACACAGAGACTGCACCAGCAGAATAGTGAGTGCAGCTCTGGAGTATAATACAGGAGGTAACTCGGGATCAGTAATGTAATGTATGTACACAGTGACTGCACCAGCAGAATAGTGAGTGCAGCTCTGGAGGATAATACAAGCTGTAACTCAGGATCAGGAATGTAATGTATGTAAACAGAGACTGCACCAGCAGAATAGTGAGTGCAGCTCTGGAGTATAATACAGGAGGTAACTCAGGATCAGTAATGTAATGTATGTACACAGTGACTGCACCAGCAGAATAGTGAGTGCAGCTCTGGAGTATAATACAGGAGGTAACTCAGGATCAGTAATGTAATGTATGTACACAGTGACTGCACCAGCAGAATAGTGAGTGCAGCTCTGGAGTATAATACAGAATGTAACTCAGGATCAGTAATGTAATGTATGTATACAGAGACTGCACCAGCAGAATAGTGAGTGCAGCTCTGGAGTATAATACAGGAGGTAACTCCGGATCAGTAATGTAATGTATGTACACAGTGACTGCACCAGCAGAATAGTGAGTGCAGCTCTGGAGTATAATACAGGAGGTAACTCAGGATCAGTAATGTAATGTATGTACACAGTGACTGCACCAGCAGAATAGTGAGTGCAGCTCTGGAGGATAATACAGGATGTAACTCAGGATCAGTAATGTAATGTATGTACACAGTGACTGCACCAGCAGAATAGTGAGTGCAGCTCTGGAGTATAATACAGGAGGTAACTCAGGATCAGTAATGTAATGTATGTACACAGTGACTGCACCAGCAGAATAGTGAGTGCAGCTCTGGAGTATAATACAGGAGGTAACTCAGGATCAGTAATGTAATGTATGTACACAGTGACTGCACCAGCAGAATACTGAGTGCAGCTCTGGAGTATAATACAGAATGTAACTCAGGATCAGTAATGTAATGTATGTACACAGTGACTGCACCAGCAGAATAGTGAGTGCAGCTCTGGAGTATAATACAGAATGTAACTCAGGATCAGTAATGTAATGTATGTACACAGTGACTGCACCAGCAGAATAGTGAGTGCAGCTCTGGAGTATAATACAGGAGGTAACTCAGGATCAGTAATGTAATGTATGTACACAGTGACTGCACCAGCAGAATAGTGAGTGCAGCTCTGGAGGATAATACAGGATGTAACTCAGGATCAGTAATGTAATGTATGTACACAGTGACTGCACCAGCAGAATAGTGAGTGCAGCTCTGGAGTATAATACAGGAGGTAACTCAGGATCAGTAATGTAATGTATGTACGCAGTGACTGCACCAGCAGAATAGTGAGTGCAGCTCTGGAGTATAATACAGGAGGTAACTCAGGATCAGTAATGTAATGTATGTACACAGAGACTGCACCAGCAGAATAGTGAGTGCAGCTCTGGAGTATAATACAGGAGGTAACTCAGTATCAGTAATGTAATGTATGTACACAGTGACTGCACCAGCAGAATAGTGAGTGCAGCTCTGGAGTATAATACAGGATGTAACTCAGGATCAGTAATGTAATGTATGTACACAGTGACTACACCAGCAGAATAGTGAGTGCAGCTCTTGAGTATAATACAGGAGGTAACTCAGGATCAGTAATGTATGTACACAGTGACTGCACCAGCAGAATAGTGAGTGCCGCTCTGGAGTATAATACATGATGTAACTCAGGATCAGTAATGTATGTACACAGTGACTGCACCAGCAGAATAGTGAGTGCAGCTCTGGAGTATAATACAGGATGTAACTCAGGATCAGTAATGTAATGTATGTACACAGTGACTGCACCAGCAGAATAGTGAGCGCAGCTCTGGAGTATAATACAGGATGTAACTCAGGATCAGTAATGTAATGTATGTACACAGTGACTGCACCAGCAGAATAGTGAGTGCAGCTCTGCAGTATAATACAGGAGGTAACTCAGGATCAGTAATGTAATGTATGTATACAGTGACTGCTCCAGCAGAATAGTGAGTGCAGCTCTGGAGGATAATACAGGATGTAACTCAGTATCAGTAATGTAACGTATGTACACAGTGACTGCACCAGCAGAATAGTGAGTGCAGCTCTGGAGTATAATACTGAATGTAACTCAGGATCAGTAATGTAATGTATGTACACAGAGACTGCACCAGCAGAATAGTGAGTGCAGCTCTGGAGTATAATACAGGAGGTAACTCGGGATCAGTAATGTAATGTATGTACACAGTGACTGCACCAGCAGAATAGTGAGTGCAGCTCTGGAGTATAATACAGGAGGTAACTCAGGATCAGCAATGTAATGTATGTACACAGTGATTGCACTAGCAGAATAGTGAGTGCAGCTCTGGAGTATAATGCAGGAGGTAACTCAGGATCAGTAATGTATGTACACAGTGACTGCACCAGCAGAATAGTGAGTGCAGCTCTGGAGTATAATACAGGATGTAACTCAGGATCAGTAATGTAATGTATGTACACAGTGACTGCACCAGCAGAATAGTGAGTGTAGCTCTGGAGTATAATACAGGATGTAACTCCGGATCAGTAATGTAATGTATGTACATAGTGACTGCACCAGCAGAATAGTGAGTGCAGCTCTGGAGTATAATACAGGAGGTAACTCAGGATCAGTAATGTAATGTATGTACACAGTGACTGCACCAGCAGAATAGTGAGTGCAGCTCTGGAGTATAATACAGGATGTAACTCAGGATCAGTAATGTAATGTATGTACACAGTGACTGCACCAGCAGAACAGTGAGTGCAGCTCTGGAGTATAATACAGGATGTAACTCAGGATCAGTAATGTAATGTATGTACACAGTGACTGCACCAGCAGAATAGTGAGTGCAGCTCTGGAGTATAATACAGGATGTAACTCAGGATCAGTAATGTAATGTATGTACACAGTGACTGCACCAGCAGAATAGTGAGAGCAGCTCTGGAGTATAATACAGGAGGTAACTCAGGATCAGCAATGTAATGTATGTACACAGTGATTGCACTAGCAGAATAGTGAGTGCAGCTCTGGAGTATAATGCAGGAGGTAACTCAGGATCAGTAATGTATGTACACAGTGACTGCACCAGCAGAATAGTGAGTGCAGCTCTGGAGTATAATACAGGATATAACTCAGGATCAGTAATGTAATGTATGTACACAGTGACTCCACCAGCAGATTAGTGAGTGCAGCTCTGCAGTATAATACAGGATGTAACTCAGGATCAGTAATGTAATGTATGTACACAGTGACTGCACCAGCAGAATAGTGAGTGCAGCTCTGGAGTATAATACAGGATGTAACTCAGGATCAGTAATGTAATGTATGTACACAGAGACTGCACCAGCAGAATAGTGAGTGCAGCTCTGGAGTATAATACAGGAGGTAACTCGGGATCATTAATGTAATGTATGTACACAGTGACTGCACCAGCAGAATAGTGAGTGCAGCTCTGGAGTATAATACAGGAGGTAACTCAGGATCAGCAATGTAATGTATGTACACAGTGATTGCACTAGCAGAATAGTGAGTGCAGCTCTGGAGTATAATGCAGGAGGTAACTCAGGATCAGTAATGTATGTACACAGTGACTGCACCAGCAGAATAGTGAGTGCAGCTCTGGAGTATAATACAGGATGTAACTCAGGATCAGTAATGTAATGTATGTACACAGTGACTGCACCAGCAGAATAGTGAGTGTAGCTCTGGAGTATAATACAGGATGTAACTCAGGATCAGTAATGTAATGTATGTACATAGTGACTGCACCAGCAGAATAGTGAGTGCAGCTCTGGAGTATAATACAGGAGGTAACTCAGGATCAGTAATGTAATGTATGTACACAGTGACTGCACCAGCAGAATAGTGAGTGCTGCTCTGGAGTATAATACAGGAGTTAACTCAGGATCAGTAATGTAATGTATGTACACAGTGACTGCACCAGCAGAATAGTGAGTGCAGCTCTGGAGTATAATACAGGATGTAACTCAGGATCAGTAATGTTATGTATGTACACAGTGACTGCACCAGCAGATTAGTGAATGCAGCTCTGCAGTATAATACAGGATGTAACTCAGGATCAGTAATGTAATGTATGTACACAGTGACTGCACCAGCAGAATAGTGAGTGCAGCTCTGCAGTATAATACAGGATGTAACTCAGGATCAGTAATGTAATGTATGTACACAGTGACTGCTCCAGCAGAATAGTGAGTGCAGCTCTGGAGTATAATACAGGATGTAACTCAGGATCAGTAATGTAATGTATCTACACAGTGACTGCACCAGCAGAATAGTGAGTGCAGCTCTGGAGGATAATACAGGATGTAACTCAGTATCAGTAATGTAATGTATGTACACAGTGACTGCACCAGCAGAATAGTGAGTGCAGCTCTGGAGTATAATACTGAATGTAACTCAGGATCAGTAATGTAATGTATGTACACAGTGACTGCACCAGCAGAATAGTGAGTGCAGCTCTGCAGTATAATACAGGAGGTAACTCAGGATCAGTAATGTAATGTATGTACACAGTGACTGCACCAGCAGAATAGTGAGTGCTGCTCTGGAGTATAATACTGGATGTAACTCAGGATCAGTAATGTAATGTATGTACACAGAGACTGCACCAGCAGAATAGTGAGTGCAGCTCTGGAGTATAATACAGGATGTAACTCAGGATCAGTAATGTAATGTATGTACACAGAGACTGCACCAGCAGAATAGTGAGTGCAGCTCTGGAGTGTAATACAGGAGGTAACTCGGGATCAGTAATGTAATGTATGTACACAGTGACTGCACCAGCAGAATAGTGAGTGCAGCTCTGGAGTATAATACAGGAGGTAACTCAGGATCAGCAATGTAATGTATGTACACAGTGATTGCACTAGCAGAATAGTGAGTGCAGCTCTGGAGTATAATGCTGGAGGTAACTCAGGATCAGTAATGTATGTACCCAGTGACTGCACCAGCAGAATAGTGAGTGCAGCTCTTGAGTATAATACAGGAGGTATCTCAGGATCAGTAATGTATGTACACAGTGACTGCACCAGCAGAATAGTGAGTGCCGCTCTGGAGTATAATACAGGATGTAACTCAGGATCAGTAATGTAATGTATGTACACAGTGACTGCACCAGCAGAATAGTGAGCGCTGCTCTGGAGTATAATACAGGATGTAACTCAGGATCAGTAATGTAATGTATGTACACAGTGACTGCACCAGCAGAATAGTGAGTGCAGCTCTGCAGTATAATACAGGAGGTAACTCAGGATCAGTAATGTAATGTATGTACACAGTGACTGCTCCAGCAGAATAGTGAGTGCAGCTCTGGAGGATAATACAGGATGTAACTCAGTATCAGTAATGTAATGTATGTACACAGTGACTGCACCAGCAGAATAGTGAGTGCAGCTCTGGAGTATAATACTGAATGTAACTCAGGATCAGTAATGTAATGTATGTACACAGTGACTGCACCAGCAGAATAGTGAGTGCTGCTCTGGAGTATAATACTGGATGTAACTCAGGATCAGTAATGTAATGTATGTACACAGTGACTGCACCAGCAGAATAGTGAGTGCAGCTCTGCAGTATAATACAGGAGGTAACTCAGGATCAGTAATGTAATGTATGTACACAGTGACTGCACCAGCAGAATAGTGAGTGCTGCTCTGGAGTATAATACAGGAGGTAACTCAGGATCAGCAATGTAATGTATGTACACAGTGACTGCTCCAGCAGAATAGTGAGTGCAGCTCTGGAGGATAATACAGGATGTAACTCAGTATCAGTAATGTAATGTATGTACACAGTGACTGCACCAGCAGAATAGTGAGTGCAGCTCTGGAGTATAATACTGAATGTAACTCAGGATCAGTTATGTAATGTATGTACACAGTGACTGCACCAGCAGAATAGTGAGTGCAGCTCTGCAGTATAATACAGGAGGTAACTCAGGATCAGTAATGTAATGTATGTACACAGTGACTGCACCAGCAGAATAGTGAGTGCAGCTCTGGAGTATAATACAGGATGTAACTCAGGATCAGTAATGTAATGTATGTACACAGAGACTGCACCAGCAGAATAGTGAGTGCAGCTCTGGAGTATAATACAGGAGGTAACTCGGGATCAGTAATGTAATGTATGTACACAGTGACTGCACCAGCAGAATAGTGAGTGCAGCTCTGGAGTATAATACAGGAGGTAACTCAGGATCAGCAATGTAATGTATGTACACAGTGATTGCACTAGCAGAATAGTGAGTGCAGCTCTGGAGTATAATGCAGGAGGTAACTCAGGATCAGTAATGTATGTACACAGTGACTGCACCAGCAGAATAGTGAGTGCAGCTCTGGAGTATAATACAGGAGGTAACTCAGGATCAGTAATGTATGTACACAGTGACTACACCAGCAGAATAGTGAGTGCAGCTCTGGAGTATAATACAGGAGGTAACTCAGGATCAGTAATGTATGTACACAGTGACTGCACCAGCAGAATAGTGAGTGCCGCTCTGGAGTATAATACATGATGTAACTCAGGATCAGTAATGTATGTACACAGTGACTGCACCAGCAGAATAGTGAGTGCAGCTCTGGAGTATAATACAGGATGTAACTCAGGATCAGTAATGTAATGTATGTACCCAGTGACTGTACCAGCAGAATAGTGAGTGCAGCTCTGGAGTATAATACAGAATGTAACTCAGGATCAGTAATGTAATGTATGTACACAGTGACTGCACCAGCAGAATAGTGAGTGCAGCTCTGCAGTATAATACAGGAGGTAACTCAGGATCAGTAATGTAATGTATGTACACAGTGACTGCTCCATTAGAATAGTGAGTGGAGCTCTGGAGGATAATACAGGATGTAACTCAGTATCAGTAATGTAATGTATGTACACAGTGACTGCACCAGCAGAATAGTGAGTGCAGCTCTGGAGTATAATACAGGATGTAACTCAGGATCAGTAATGTAATGTATGTACCCAGTGACTGCACCAGCAGAATAGTGAGTGCAGCTCTGGAGTATAATACAGGATGTAACTCAGGATCAGTAATGTATGTACACAGTGACTGCACCAGCAGAATAGTGAGTGCAGCTCTGGAGTATAATACAGGATGTAACTCAGGATCAGTAATGTAATGTATGTACACAGTGACTGCACCAGCAGAATAGTGAGTGCAGCTCTGGAGTATAATACAGGAGGTAACTCAGGATCAGTAATGTAATGTATGTACACAGTGACTGCACCAGCAGAATAGTGAGTGCAGCTCTGGAGTATAATACAGGATGTAACTCCGGATCGGTGCAGTATAAATATTGTAACGTTTCTTCATCTTCAGGCGATGAGGAGCTGGTGAAGGAGGTCCTGTTTGACGCGGTGGTGACCGCTCCTATGGAAGCTTACTGGACTCAGCTTGCTCTCAATATGTCCAAGTAGGTAGAAGAATATGAGTCGTAGACACTGTGACTCCTTGATGAGACCTCGCACACCTTGCTCCTCTCGTTGCTGCGGGCCAGGGCTCGGGCTGATCTTCCTCTGACGGCCACATGTTTCCTTCTCCTTTAGAGAGTATGACGGGATAGAGATCGCCTTCCTGGGAACCCGCGCTGGACTCATCCGTAAGAACCTATTTGTGGGCCCCGAGCAGATGTCAAACAAGTGAGTTACTCCACAAGGGCCAAACTTCAAGAAGTATTGGAGAGCGCCCTCTGGTGGATTTCTGTCATTTCATTCACAACATCGCCATCTAGTGTTGATTAGTGGAAACTGCTGGGGGACAAAAATTTTCCTCTCTTGATAAATCCAAATAGTAGATTTTTAGAAATTTCTGATCCTCTGCTGTTTGCTGTCTCCCTCATACATGGGATTTCATTTTGCCCTATAGGAAATTTTTGCGTTATGACGAGAAGGAGAGTATTTTCACTATGGACCACTTCCCGCTGTGGTACAGAAGAGCTGCCGAGCACCCCCCAGGCAGCTTTGTGTATCACGTCCCGACAGACGACAGCCCAGGTACGGTGTGGTGGATAAATGGGGGATGGTGCATCGATTGTAGTTCATCCTGACTGCCTCCAGGTGGCAGCATAGAGACGTGAAACTCTCATGGTAAAGCCTTCGCCATCTGCAGGCAGTAACGTGTACTGCACCCCTCATTTTCTCTAATATTTCCATATTGGGTAATTTTATATATATTTTTTGTCTCTGTTATTTCCATAGTGGGGTGTATTTCAGTTCTGTTTTTATTTGATGTCACCTCCCTGAAATTACCTTCTTACAGATCATAATCCTAGGGACAACGACATCGCAGATCCCGCCATCCAGCCGCGCGGATGGGAAGAGCGGACCCCAGAGGGTACCTGAATATCACTTACGAGGCCCATTCAGAGGCCTTTAGCGCCATCTTTACCCATTCAGACCCTAGCGCTGCCATTTTCATACCACTGCCCCCTCCCTCCCATTAGTCCATACCTCTCACTCATCGGTGGCGTCATCCCTGCTGCCCGCCCTCATCATCATGGCTGCTGCCTGGCAGATCACATGCAATTTGCCGTCCGAGGGGGTCTGTCCCCCTGACTTTAATTAATATTGATTTTTCCCTTTTCCAAGCATCGTCCTAGAATTCAGTCGCCCGAGGCCCTTGGTGACGAGATATTATCAAAACTGGATTAGGGGCCCCGTTAAATAACCCCTGGATAAAGTGAATGAAAGAAAAGACCCTCCCCACCTCCCAACATCAGCAATAAAAAAAAAAAATCTATTTTTTTTATTTCTGACGCGTTTTGAGCCTGATCCTGAAAAACGCTCCATTAGTCTTAGGACTTGCATCAAAGCTATTTAAAAAAAAAAAAAATCTGATATTTTTTTTTGGGGGGGGGGGGTGGAGTGCGACTTGTCATTCTGCCCCCTGATTGGTCCCCGGGGGCGGCCGACACGTTTCTGCAGTTTTCCGTTCTGCGCGGTCTTTGCTGTATTGGATCGCTGAGATTCCTGCCTCGTTCCCCAGTTATCAGTCATTTCTCCTTTTTTTGCCGTTCCTGACGGGGAACAAACCTGTACATGGCGATAATTAGGGGCCGTCGCGCTTCTCAAACGCGTCCTTTGAAGAGAACGTAAGTCTGCTTTCAGCTGCGACTCGACAGGAGCAGCCGCCACTTACACGTTTATTTATTACGTCCTGCCATGTTCCCAGCGCGTTGCAAAAAATAATTGCATTTTTTTATTTTATTTTATATATTTTGTGCCTTTAATTAGTCATGAGATTGGGGAACGTCTGCCTTTACTATTGAAGGCTTCTAGATTTTAGAATTGTTTTATTTTGCAACTTGGAAACTGCCAAAAAGCTGCTGTTGACGGATCTGATCCATTTGATTATGGCTTACGGAAACTGCCAAAAAGCTGCTGTTGACGGATCTGATCCATTTGATTATGGCTTACGGAAACTGCCAAAAAGCTGCTGTTGACTGATCTGATCCATTTGATTATGGTTTACGGAAACTGCCAAAAAGCTGCTGTTGACTGATCTGATCCATTTGATTATGGCTTACGGAAACTGCCAAAAAGCTGCTGTTGACTGATCTGATCCATTTGATTATGGCTTACGGAAACTGCCAAAGAGCTGCTGTTGACTGATCTGATAATGTGTGTTTTATTTTTAACACACATTACAATGTAACACAGGGTTTTGGCTTCTGAGATCCTAACCATCCTGAGTACGGGGGTCCTAATCAATCCTGAGTACGGGGGTCCTGTGTGATTGGGGCGTAGTGAGCATATGCGGCAGACAATGGATGGAGCAGTGGTCGCACATGCTCATTACTGCTCTATTCACACAGGGGCCTTTAGGACCCTCATTCCTGTGATCGGTGGGGGTCCCAGCGATGATACATTTATTACTTATATAGTGGATAGCTATTACATTGCTTAGGAGCTAGATAATGAGATCAGTCAGCCAGCTTGTTGACAGTTTCCAGGTACCAACAGTGTAAAATAACCCCCCCAAAAAATGACCCCCAAGATCGCTCCAATCTATGGATCATGTGACCTGAGATAAAGTGTCAGGATATAATGACGTCCTGTATATAAGAACACGTCCGGCCCGAGCCGTCAGCACCTGCCAGCTTCACCCATGTATAATACACAAGCCGCGCCGATGAGAGGATCAGGGGCAGCATCGCTGATATATGCCGCCATTATCAACGCTTGTGTATTATAAGGGAGGCTGTATCCTCACCTGTAGATTATAACGGGTATTACACACTACTTAGGATTGTCGCTTCAATGGTGTAACACTCATATAATTGACAGCGGGGGATAAGTCGGCCCATACATCACACCATCAGCAGTCCTGACCTCTGCTGAACCCCTCCATGCCGGGAGAGGGGCAGAACATGGGGGGGATGGGGTGTGTGGGGGTGCGGTATCATTTATAGGATAGATAGAGATATATATATATATATGTGTATATATATATATATATATATATATATATATATATATATACAGTACAGACCAAAAGTTTGGACACACCTCATTTAAAGATTTTTCTGTATTTTCATGACTATGAAAATTGTACATTCACACTGAAGGCATCAAAACTATGAATTACCACATGTGGAATTATATACTTAACAAAAAAGTGTGAAACAACTGAAAATATGTCTTATATTCTAGGGTCTTCACAGTAGCCACCTTTTGCTTTGATGACTGCTTTGCACACTCTTGGCATTCTCTTGATGAGCTTCAAGAGGTAGTCACCGGAAATGGTCTTCACTTCACAGGTGTGCCCTGTCAGGTTTAATAAGTGGGATTTCTTGCCTTATAAATGGGGTTGGGACCATCAGTTGTGTTGTGCAGAAGTCTGGTGGATACACAGCTGATAGTCCTACTGAATAGACTGTTAGAATTTGTATTATGGCAAGAAAAAGCAGCTAAGTAAAGAAAAACGAGTGGCCATCATTACTTTAAGAAATGAAGATCAGTCAGTCCGAAAAATTGGGCAAACTTTGAAAGTGTCCCCAAGTGCAGTTGCAAAAACCTTCAAGCGCTACAAAGAAACTGTCTCACATGAGGACCGCCCCAGGAAAGGAAGACCAAGAGTCACCTCTGCTTCTGAGGATAAGTTTATCCGAGTCACCAGCCTCAGAAATCGCAGGTTAACAGCAGCTCAGATTAGAGACCAGGTCAATGCCACACAGAGTTCTAGCAGCAGACACATCTCTACAACAACTGTTAAGAGGAGACTTTGTGCAGCAGGCCTTCATGGTAAAATAGCTGCTAGGAAACCACTGCTAAGGACAGGCAACAAGCAGAAGAGACTTGTTTGGGCTAAAGAACACAAGGAATGGACATTAGACCAGTGGAAATCTGCGCTTTGGTCTGATGAGTCCAAATTTGAGATCTTTGGTTCCAACCACCGTGTCTTTGTGCGACGCAGAAAAGGTGAACGGATGGACGCTACATGCCTGGTTCCCACCGTGAAGCATGGAGGAGGAGGTGTGATGGTGTGGGGGGGCTTTGCTGGTGACACAGTTGGGGATTTATTCAAAATTGAAGGCATACTGAACCAGCATGGCTACCACAGCATCTCGCAGCGGCATGCTATTCCATCCGGTTTGCGTTTAGTTGGACCATCATTTATTTTTCAACAGGACAATGACCCCAAACACCTCCAGGCTGTGTAAGGGCTATTTGACCAAGAAGGAGAGTGATGGGGGGGCTACGCCAGATGACCTGGCCTCCACAGTCACCAGACCTGAACCCAATCGAGATGGTTTGGGGTGAGCTGGACCGCAGAGTGAAGGCAAAAGGGCCAACAAGTGCTAAGCATCTCTGGCAACTCCTTCAAGATTGTTGGAAGACCATTTCCGGTGACTACCTCTTGAAGCTCATCAAGAGAATGCCAAGAGTGTGCAAAGCAGTCATCAAAGCAAAAGGTGGCTACTGTGAAGACCCTAGAATATAAGACATATTTTCAGTTGTTTCACACTTTTTTGTTTAGTATATAATTCCACATGTGGTAATTCATAGTTTTGATGCCTTCAGTGTGAATGTACAATATTCATAGTCATGAAAATACAGAAAAATCTTTAAATGAGAAGGTGTGTCCAAACTTTTGGTCTATACTGTGTGTATATATATGTATATAATATATATACACACACATACACACACATACACACACACACACACACACACACACCATAGGACAGGGGGAGAGGATGAGCTCATAGATGTATTGTTTTCTATGGTTTCATTTAGTAAATTCTTATACATAGCTTTTAACTTACTGCCAGGGAAAATAGACAAAGCCTGTGAGTCCTGCTTCCCCCACTCACTTATACAGCCTGTGAGTCCTGCTTACTCCACCCACTTATACAGCCTGAGTCCTGCTTCCTCCACCCACTTATACAGCCTGTGAGTCCTGCTTCCTCCACCCACTTATACAGCCTGTGAGTCCTGCTTACTCCACCCACTTATACAGCCTGAGTCCTGCTTCCTCCACCCACTTATACAGCCTGAGTCCTGCTTCCTCCACCCACTTATACTGCCTGTGAGTCCTGCTTCCCCCACTCACTTATACAGCCTGAGTCCTGCTTCCTCCACCCACTTATACTGCCTGAGTCCTGCTTCCTCCACCCACTTATACTGCCTGAGTCCTGCTTCCTCCACCCACTTATACAGCCTGTGAGTCCTGCTTTCCCCACTCACTTATACAGCCTGAGTCCTGCTTCCTCCACCCACTTATACAGCCTGAGTCCTGCTTCCCCACCCACTTATACAGCCTGAGTCCTGCTTCCTGCACCCACTTATACAGCCTGAGTCCTGCTTCCTGCACCCACTTATACAGCCTGAGTCCTGCTTCCTGCACCCACTTATACAGCCTGAGTCCTGCTTCCTGCACCCACTTATACAGCCTGAGTCCTGCTTCCTGCACCCACTTATACAGCCTGAGTCCTGCTTCCTGCACCCACTTATACAGCCTGAGTCCTGCTTCCTGCACCCACTTATACAGCCTGAGTCCTGCTTCCTGCACCCACTTATACAGCCTGAGTCCTGCTTCCTGCACCCACTTATACAGCCTGAGTCCTGCTTCCTGCACCCACTTATACAGCCTGAGTCCTGCTTCCTCCACCCACTTATACAGCCTGTGAGTCCTGCTTCCTCCACCCACTTATATAGCCTGAGTCCTGCTTCCTCCACCCACTTATACAGCCTGAGTCCTGCTTCCTCCACCCACTTATACAGCCTGAGTCCTGCTTCCTCCACCCACTTATACAGCCTGTGAGTCCTGCTTCCTCCACCCACTTATACAGCCTGTGAGTCCTGCTTCCCCCACCCACTTATACAGCCTGTGAGTCCGGCTTCCCCCACCCACTTATACAGCCTGTGAGTCCTGCTTCCCCCACCCACTTATACTGCCTCTGAGTCCTGCTCCCTCCACTCACTTATACAGCCTGTGACTCCTGCTTCCTCCACCCACTTATACAGCCTGTGACTCCTGCTTCCTCCACCCACTTATACAGACTGTGACTCCTGCTTCCTCTACCCACTTACACAGCCTGTGACTCCTGCTTCCTCCACCCACTTATACAGCCTGTGAGTCCTGCTTCCTCCACCCACTTATACAGACTGTGACTCCTGCTTCCTCTACCCACTTATGCAGCCTGTGACTCCTGCTTCCTCTACCCACTTATACAGCCTGTGAGTCCTGCTTCCTCCACCCACTTATACAGCCTGTGAGTCCTGCTTCCTCCACCCACTTATACAGCCTGTGAGTCCTGCTTCCTCCACCCACTTATACAGCCTGTGAGTGCTGCTTCCCCCACCCACTTATAGAGCCTGTGAGTCCTGCTTCCCCCACCCACTTACACAGCCTGTGACTCCTGCTTCCTCCACCCACTTACACAGCCTGTGACTCCTGCTTCCTCCACCCACTTACACAGCCTGTGACTCCTGCTTCCTCCACCAACTTATACAGCCTGTGAGTCCTGCTTCCTCCACCCACTTATACAGCCTGTGAGTCCTGCTTCCTCCACCCACTTATACAGCCTGTGAGTCCTGCTTCCTCCACCCACTTATACAGCCTGTGAGTCCTGCTTCCTCCACCCACTTATACAGCCTGTGAGTCCTG
The DNA here is from genome assembly GCF_046119375.1 of Phyllobates terribilis. Lineage (NCBI taxonomy): Eukaryota > Metazoa > Chordata > Amphibia > Anura > Dendrobatidae > Phyllobates > Phyllobates terribilis. The sequence continues at coordinate 192,096,548 of NW_027362770.1, read as the reverse complement.
CTTCCTCCACCCACTTATACAGCCTGTGAGTCCTGCTTCCTCCACCAACTTATACAGCCTGTGAGTCCTGCTTCCTCCACCCACTTATACAGCCTGTGAGTGCTGCTTCCCCCACCCACTTATACAGCCTGTGAGTGCTGCTTCCCCCACTCACTTATAGAGCCTGTGAGTCCTGCTTCCCCCACCCACTTACACAGCCTGTGACTCCTGCTTCCTCCACCCACTTACACAGCCTGTGAGTCCTTCCTCCACCAACTTATACAGCCTGTGAGTCCTGCTTCCTCCACCCACTTATACAGCCTGTGAGTCCTGCTTCCTCCACCCACTTATACAGCCTGTGAGTCCTGCTTCCTCCACCCACTTACACAGCCTGTGAGTCCTTCCTCCACCAACTTATACAGCCTGTGAGTCCTGCTTCCTCCACCCACTTATACAGCCTGTGAGTCCTGCTTCCTCCACCCACTTATACAGCCTGTGAGTCCTGCTTCCTCCACCCACTTATACAGCCTGTGAGTCCTGCTTCCTCCACCCACTTACACAGCCTGTGAGTCCTTCCTCCACCAACTTATACAGCCTGTGAGTCCTGCTTCCTCCACCCACTTATACAGCCTGTGAGTCCTGCTTCCTCCACCCACTTATACAGCCTGTGAGTCCTGCTTCCTCCACCCACTTATACAGCCTGTGAGTCCTGCTTCCCCCACCCACTTATACTGCCTCTGAGTCCTGCTCCCTCCACTCACTTATACAGCCTGTGACTCCTGCTTCCTCCACCCACTTATACAGCCTGTGACTCCTGCTTCCTCCACCCACTTATACAGCCTGTGACTCCTGCTTCCTCCACCCACTTATACAGACTGTGACTCCTGCTTCCTCTACCCACTTACACAGCCTGTGACTCCTGCTTCCTCCACCCACTTATACAGCCTGTGAGTCCTGCTTCCTCCACCCACTTATACAGACTGTGACTCCTGCTTCCTCTACCCACTTATGCAGCCTGTGACTCCTGCTTCCTCTACCCACTTATACAGCCTGTGAGTCCTGCTTCCTCCACCCACTTATACAGTCTGTGAGTCCTGCTTCCTCCACCCACTTATACAGCCTGTGAGTCCTGCTTCCTCCACCCACTTATACAGCCTGTGAGTGCTGCTTCCCCCACCCACTTATAGAGCCTGTGAGTCCTGCTTCCCCCACCGACTTACACAGCCTGTGAGTCCTGCTTCCTCCACCCACTTACACAGCCTGTGACTCCTGCTTCCTCCACCCACTTACACAGCCTGTGACTCCTGCTTCCTCCACCAACTTATACAGCCTGTGAGTCCTGCTTCCTCCACCCACTTATACAGCCTGTGAGTCCTGCTTCCTCCACCCACTTATACAGCCTGTGAGTCCTGCTTCCTCCACCCACTTATGCAGCCTGTGACTCCTGCTTCCTCCACCCACTTACACAGCCTGTGACTCCTGCTTCCTCCACCCACTTACACAGCCTGTGAGTCCTTCCTCCACCAACTTATACAGCCTGTGAGTCCTGCTTCCTCCACCCACTTATACAGCCTGTGAGTCCTGCTTCCTCCACCCACTTATACAGCCTGTGAGTCCTGCTTCCTCCACCCACTTATACAGCCTGTGAGTCCTGCTTCCTCCACCAACTTATACAGCCTGTGAGTCCTGCTTCCTCCACCCACTTATACAGCCTGTGAGTCCTGCTTCCTCCACCCACTTATACAGCCTGTGAGTCCTGCTTCCTCCACCCACTTACACAGCCTGTGAGTCCTGTTTCCTCCACCCACTTACACAGCCTGTGAGTCCTGTTTCCTCCACCCACTTATACAGCCTGTGAGTCTTGCTTCCTCCACCCACTTATACAGCCTGTGAGTCTTGCTTCCTCCACCCACTTATACAGCCTGTGAGTCTTGCTTCCTCCACCCACTTATACAGCCTGTGAGTCCTGCTTCCTCCACCCACTTATACAGCCTGTGAGTCCTGCTTCCTCCACCCACTTATACAGCCTGTGAGTCCTGCTTCCCGCACCCACTTATACAGCCTGTGAGTCCTGCTTCCTCCACCCACTTATACAGCCTGTGAGTCCTGCTTGCCCCATCCGCTTATAGAGCATGTGAGTCCTGCTTTCCTCGCCACACCCACTCTTGTTATGGAAAGCGGGATACACATGCTTAATGAGAGGGCAGAGGAAGCAAAACCAGCAGACTCTGAGTGGTGGGAAGGCCGGACACACAGGATCAGTGTGCGAGGGGGAGCAGGACTTTAAGTGGGTGGTGAAATAAGAACTCACTGTATTTCCCTATGAGTGAGTATAGAAGCAGGACTCACAGACTCTATAAGTGGGGTGCGGGAGCAGGACTCACAGGCTGTATAAGTGGGGAGGGGGAGCAGGACTCACAGGCTCTATAAGTGGGAGGGGAGCAGGACTCACAGGGTGTATAAGTGGGGTGGGGGAGCTGGACTCACAGGCTCTTTAAGTGGGGAGGGGAGGAGGACTCACAGGCTTTCTCTATTATTCCTGGCAGTAATTTTATACTTTATATATTGATATTTATATATCTATGCAGATTTTTATATGATCCTTGATCAAATTAAAGACGACAAATTGAATTGCCTGCTCCAGTGATACCGTAATATTATCAATCGTATAAAACCTGAAAATGGGCCTGAAGCGCGTCGCTTATTCTGTTGTCAACCACACAGAACCAGGTCGGACACTTCACCTTCAGTAATATTTGTCTTTTCTGTCTTTGCAGACGGAGGTCGAAGGCCAGAAGTGGTGACGGTCAGCACCGCGGTATCGGTGACCGTGCACAAGAAAACCGCCATCGCTGCAGGTAGGACAGGATCTCTGACTCTTACACGCAATGGCGGGTTACGTTTAACGTTCCTACAATCTTCAATATTTAGTATATTGTAAATGTGAATTATTCAGAGACAGTGAAAAATATAAAAAGTCTGATCTGGTAATTTAGTAATTTCTGCCTTATTCATCGCGCTCAGGATAGATTGTTGCTTGTAAAATGTCAAAAATGCAATTATCTATGAATCATCTCCCGATCGTGATAGAAAAGTGATCAGAAAAAGATAAAATAATCGGAATGTAATAACAATGCATAATATATCTGTAAATGGATAGAGAAGGGTAGGAATGAAGGCGGATAACTTCTGCACCAGATTTATATCTGACCCTTAGTGAAAATGTCCTGAGATACATGATAAGATTCTGTCTGCAGCCACCACTAGGGGGAGCTCCCTGTATATAGAGATACAAGATAAGATCCTGTCTGCAGCCACCACTAGGGGGAGCTCCCTGTATATAGAGATACAAGATAAGATCCTGTCTGCAGCCACCACTAGGGGGAGCTCCCTGTATATAGAGATACAAGATAAGATCCTGTCTGCAGCCACCACTAGGGGGAGCTCCCTGTATATAGAGATACAAGATAAGATCCTGTCTGCAGCCACCACTAGGGGGAGCTCCCTGTATATAGAGATACAAGATAAGATCCTGTCTGCAGCCACCACTAGGGGGAGCTCCCTGTATATAGAGATACAAGATAAGATTCTGTCTGCAGCCACCACTTGGGGGAGCTCCCTGTATACAGAGATACATGATAAGATTCTGCCTGCAGCCAACACTAGGGGGAGCTCCCTGTATACAGAGATACACGATAAGATTCTGCCTGCAGCCACCACTAGGGGGAGCTCCCTGTATACAGAGATACATAAGATCCTGTCTGCAGCCACCACTAGGGGGAGCTCCCTGTATACAGAGATACATGATAAGATCCTGTCTGCAGCCACCACTAGGGGGAGCTCCCTGTATACAGAGATACATGATAAGATCCTGTCTGCAGCCACCACTAGGAGGAGCTCCCTGTATACAGAGATACATGATAAGATCCTGTCTGCAGCCACCACTAGGGGGAGCTCCCTGTATACAGAGATACATGATAAGATCATGTCTGCAGCCACCACTAGGGGGAGCTCCCTGTATACAGAGATACATGATAAGATCCTGTCTGCAGTCACCACTAGGGGGAGTTCCCTGTATACAGAGATACATGATAAGATTCTGTCTGCAGCCACCACTAGGGGGAGTTCCCTGTATACAGAGATACAGGATAAGATTCTGTCTGCAGCCACCACTAGGGGGAGCTCCCTGTATACAGAGATACATGGTAAGATCCTGTCTGCAGTCACCACTAGGGGGAGCTCCCTGTATACAGAGATACATGATAAGATCCTGTATGCAGCCACCACTAGGGGGAGCTCCCTGTATACAGAGATACAGGATAAGATTCTGTCTGCAGCCACCACTAGGGGGAGCTCCCTGTATACAGAGATACATGGTAAGATCCTGTCTGCAGTCACCACTAGGGGGAGCTCCCTGTATACAGAGATACATGATAAGATCCTGTCTACAGCCACCACTAGGGGGAGTTCCCTGTATACAGAGATACAGGATAAGATTCTGTCTGCAGCCACCACTAGGGGGAGCTCCCTGTATACAGAGATACATGGTAAGATCCTGTCTGCAGTCACCACTAGGGGGAGCTCCCTGTATACAGAGATACATGATAAGATTCTGTCTGCAGCCACCACTAGGGGGAGCTCCCTGTATACAGAGATACATGATAAGATCCTGTCTGCAGCCACCACTAGGGGGAGCTCCCTGTATACAGAGATACATGATAAGATCCTGTCTGCAGTCACCACTAGGGGGAGCTCCCTGTATACAGAGATATATGATAAGATCCTGTCTGCAGCCACCACTAGGGGGAGCTCTCAGGGTGTAATGATAGGGTCTGTTTGAGGATGGGTGAATACGCGGAGTCTGATGACATGTATCGCCTGTGCCTCCCATCCCGCTGCCTCCTGACAGTGATGGATATGTGTCTAGCGGCGGTGACGGAGGCAGAGGAAGGGGCTCGTGTCACCGGTGACCCCACTGTCGGGCTCTGGCAGCTGTCACATACAGCCAGGGCCTTGTGCGTTCTGTGATGCCCAGCAGGCAGCTGCACTTAAACCTTGTCTTGCACATTAACCCTTCGCGCCGTGTGTCCGTCGCCCAGCTTTCCTGCAGCCCTGAGTGGTTGCTGCCCGGGCTGGCACTGCAGGGTGCCCTCCGCCTGTGATACCTACCTGTCTGTGCCGATCTTGGATGGTTTTCCAGGCAGGGTTTCCTCCGCTCCGTGCCCAGATGCTGCGGGTGAGATGCTGCCCCGGCCTGGCACACGGATGTCGCTGGCTGCAGGCTGTCACCGCCGAACCTCTGCCTGTCATCTCCTATCAGACGTGTCCCCGGCTTGTGCGCCGCGTGTGTCATGTCAGCAGCCGACATGGGAGGGAGAGGAAAGACTCGACCCGGTGCCAACCCCGATCTCATGTGCTGGATACCCGGGTTATACCGCACGATATTAATCCGGCAGACAAGGGGTTACTGGCACACAGCGAGGAGCGGGTAACAAAGTAATGACTTTCATTTAGGAAAAATGGTGCCCACACATCCCGCAATAAAAGTAATTATCGGAGGAAACATTTAAGAAAAGCTTAAGAGCCGCGAGTGATCATGACTTTCTTAAGGCGAGTGGGCGCAGCGCTTCAGTGACAATAGGTGTTATCAGTGGGGAGTAACCGCTGCCACTGTACACTGCCTGCAGGCGGGGGGCTGCATGTGGGGGTCACGTGGCCTCCACATTCACGGCTACACACAATCTGTATGTCGATTTATTGTCTGCAACACATCGTGTGTATTAGGAGGAGGAGAGGTCGCGTCCCGTGTATTAGGAGGAGGAGAGGTCGCGTCCCGTGTATTAGGAGGAGGAGAGGTCGCGTCCCGTGCATTAGGAGGAGGAGAGGTCACGTCCCGTGTATTAGGAGGAGGAGAGGTCGCGTCCAGTGTATCGGGAGGAGGAGAGGTCGCGTCCCATGTATCGGGAGGAGGAGAGGTCGCGTCCCGTGTATCGGGAGGAGGAGAGGTCGCGTCCCGTGTATCGGGAGGAGGAGAGGTCGCGTATCGGGAGGAGGAGAGGTCGCGTCCCGCGTTTCGGGAGGCGGAGAGGTCGCGTCCCGCGTTTCGGGAGGAGGTGAGGTCGCGTCCCGCATATCGGAAGGAGGAGAGGTCGCGTCCCGCGTATCGGGAGGAGGAGAGGTCGCGTCCCACGTATCGGGAGGAGGAGAGGTCGCGCCCCGCGTATCGGGAGGAGGAGAGGTCGCGCCCCGCGTATCGGGAGGAGGAGAGGTCGCGTCCCGCGAGGAGGAGAGGTCGCGTATCGGGAGGAGGAGAGGTCGCGTATCGGGAGGAGGAGAGGTCGCGTATCGGGAGGAGGAGAGGTCGCGTCCCGCGTATCGGGAGGAGGAGAGGTCGCGTCCCGCGTATCGGGAAGAGGAGAGGTCGCGTCCCGCGTATCGGGAGGAGGAGAGGTCGCGTATCGGGAGGAGGAGAGGTCGCGTATCGGGAGGAGGAGAGGTCGCGCCCCGCGTATCGGGAGGAGGAGAGGTCGCGCCCCGCGTATCGGGAGGAGGAGAGGTCGCGTATCGGGAGGAGGAGAGGTCGCGTCCCGCGTATCGGGAAGAGGAGAGGTCGCGTCCCGCGTATCGGGAGGAGGAGAGGTCGCGTATCGGGAGGAGGAGAGGTCGCGTATCGGGAGGAGGAGAGGTCGCGTATCGGGAGGAGGAGAGGTCGCGTATCGGGAGGAGGAGAGGTCGCGTATCGGGAGGAGGAGAGGTCGCGTCCCGCGAGGAGGAGAGGTCGCGTATCGGGAGGAGGAGAGGTCGCGTATCGGAGGTGATGTTCATGCTCCCGGTCGCTGACTACCCTCCGTCTCTCGGAGGTCCCCGCTTCTCATTCTTTGCCTCCTTCCTATTACTCAGCATTACACGGTGGGATCTCCCCCGAGTCCCCCCTCATTTCACAGCACGGATGAATTAAGGCCGTCGCTGCGTTTCCATGGTGACGGGTTTCTCCTTGCGCCCCGTCCTGGAGTCGCTTTCTTCAGGCTTTCCTGGTGTCACCTACTTTCTCTGAGTAAACCCCTTCCTTGCCGTCCACTGTTCACAAACACCTGAGGTCTCAGCCCTTCGCTTTCCTCCATTGCTCCCTTCTATCACAGCTACAATCAGTGACTTCAGCTTAGATACGTCGTCCATTCACCCCTGAGGTGTAAAGATTTATTGTAGTGACCTTCACATGGCAGTATTATAGTAGTTATATTCTTGTACATAGAGGGCAGTATTATAGTAGTTATATTCTTGTACATAGGGGGCAGTATTATAGTAGTTATATTCTTGTACATAGGGGGCAGTATTATAGTAGTTATATTCTGTACATAGGGGCAGTATTATAGTAGTTATATTCTTGTACATAGGGGGCAGTATTATAGTAGTTATATTCTTGTACATAGGGGCAGTATTATAGTAGTTATATTCTTGTACATAGGGAGCAGTATTATAGTAGTTATATTCTTGTACATAGGGAGCAGTATTATAGTAGTTATATTCTTGTACATAGGGAGCAGTATTATAGTAGTTATATTCTTGTACATAGGAGCAGTATTATAGTAGTTATATTCTTGTACATAGGAGCAGTATTATAGTAGTTATATTCTTGTTATAGGAGCAGTATTATAGTAGTTATATTCTGTACATAGGGGCAGTATTATAGTAGTTATATTCTTGTACATAGGGAGCAGTATTATAGTAGTTATATTCTTGTACATAGGAGCAGTATTATAGTAGTTATATTCTTGTTATAGGAGCAGTATTATAGTAGTTATATTCTGTACATAGGGGCAGTATTATAGTAGTTATATTCTTGTACATAGGGAGCAGTATTATAGTAGTTATATTCTTGTACATAGGGAGCAGTATTATAGTAGTTATATTCTTGTACATAGGGAGCAGTATTATAGTAGTTATATTCTTGTACATAGGGGTCAGTATTATAGTAGTTATATTCTTGTACATAGGGAGCAGTATTATAGTAGTTATATTCTTGTACATAGGGAGCAGTATTATAGTAGTTATATTCTTGTACATAGGGAGCAGTATTATAGTAGTTATATTCTTGTACATAGGAGCAGTATTATAGTAGTTATATTCTTGTTATAGGAGCAGTATTATAGTAGTTATATTCTTGTTATAGGAGCAGTATTATAGTAGTTATATTCTTGTTATAGGAGCAGTATTATAGTAGTTATATTCTTGTTATAGGAGCAGTATTATAGTAGTTATATTCTTGTACATAGGAGCAGTATTATAGTAGTTATATTCTTGTACATAGGGGCAGTATTATAGTAGTTATATTCTTGTACATAGGGGGCAGTATTATAGTAGTTATATTCTTGTACATAGGGGCAGTATTATAGTAGTTATATTCTTGTACATAGGGGGCAGTATTATAGTAGTTATATTCTTGTACATAGGGGCAGTATTATAGTAGTTATATTCTTGTACATAGGAGGCAGTATTATAGTAGTTATATTCTTGTACATAGGGGCAGTATTATAGTAGTTATATTCTTGTACATAGGGGGCAGTATTATAGTAGTTATATTCTTGTACATAGGGGGCAGTATTATAGTAGTTATATTCTTGTACATAGGGGGCAGTATTATAGTAGTTATATTCTTGTACATAGGAGCAGTATTATAGTAGTTATATTCTTGTACATAGGGGGCAGTATTATAGTAGTTATATTCTTGTACATAGGGGGCAGTATTATAGTAGTTATATTCTTGTACATAGGGGGCAGTATTATAGTAGTTATATTCTTGTACATAGGGGGCAGTATTATAGTAGTTATATTCTTGTACATAGGGGCAGTATTATAGTAGTTATATTCTTGTACATAGGGGCAGTATTATAGTAGTTATATTCTTGTACATAGGAGGCAGTATTATAGTAGTTATATTCTTGTACATAGGGGGCAGTATTATAGTAGTTATATTCTTGTACATAGGGGTAGTATTATAGTAGTTATATTCTTGTACATAGGAGCAGTATTATAGTAGTTATATTCTTGTACATAGGGGGCAGTATTATAGTAGTTATATTCTGTACATAGGGGCAGTATTATAGTAGTTATATTCTTGTACATAGGAGCAGTATTATAGTAGTTATATTCTTGTACATAGGTGCAGTATTATAGTAGTTATATTCTTGTACATAGGGGTCAGTATTATAGTAGTTATATTCTTGTACATAGGGAGCAGTATTATAGTAGTTATATTCTTGTACATAGGGAGCAGTATTATAGTAGTTATATTCTTGTACATAGGGAGCAGTATTATAGTAGTTATATTCTTGTACATAGGAGCAGTATTATAGTAGTTATATTCTTGTACATAGGAGCAGTATTATAGTAGTTATATTCTTGTTATAGGAGCAGTATTATAGTAGTTATATTCTGTACATAGGGGCAGTATTATAGTAGTTATATTCTTGTACATAGGGGGCAGTATTATAGTAGTTATATTCTTGTACATAGGAGCAGTATTATAGTAGTTATATTCTTGTTATAGGAGCAGTATTATAGTAGTTATATTCTTGTTATAGGAGCAGTATTATAGTAGTTATATTCTTGTTATAGGAGCAGTATTATAGTAGTTATATTCTTGTTATAGGAGCAGTATTATAGTAGTTATATTCTTGTACATAGGAGCAGTATTATAGTAGTTATATTCTTGTACATAGGGGCAGTATTATAGTAGTTATATTCTTGTACATAGGGGGCAGTATTATAGTAGTTATATTCTTGTACATAGGGGCAGTATTATAGTAGTTATATTCTTGTACATAGGGGGCAGTATTATAGTAGTTATATTCTTGTACATAGGGGGCAGTATTATAGTAGTTATATTCTTGTACATAGGGGGCAGTATTATAGTAGTTATATTCTTGTACATAGGGGGCAGTATTATAGTAGTTATATTCTTGTACATAGGGGGCAGTATTATAGTAGTTATATTCTTGTACATAGGGGCAGTATTATAGTAGTTATATTCTTGTAGATAGGGGCAGTATTATAGTAGTTATATTCTTGTACATAGGAGGCAGTATTATAGTAGTTATATTCTTGTACATAGGAGGCAGTATTATAGTAGTTATATTCTTGTACATAGGGGTAGTATTATAGTAGTTATATTCTTGTACATAGGAGCAGTATTATAGTAGTTATATTCTTGTACATAGGGAGCAGTATTATAGTAGTTATATTCTTGTACATAGGGGGCAGTATTATAGTAGTTATATTCTTGTAGATAGGGGCAGTATTATAGTAGTTATATTCTTGTACATAGGAGGCAGTATTATAGTAGTTATATTCTTGTACATAGGGGGCAGTATTATAGTAGTTATATTCTTGTACATAGGGGCAGTATTATAGTAGTTATATTCTTGTACATAGGAGGCAGTATTATAGTAGTTATATTCTTGTACATAGGGGGCAGTATTATAGTAGTTATATTCTTGTACATAGGGGTAGTATTATAGTAGTTATATTCTTGTACATAGGAGCAGTATTATAGTAGTTATATTCTTGTACATAGGGGGCAGTATTATAGTAGTTATATTCTTGTACATAGGGGGCAGTATTATAGTAGTTATATTCTTGTAGATAGGGGCAGTATTATAGTAGTTATATTCTTGTACATAGGAGGCAGTATTATAGTAGTTATATTCTTGTACATAGGGGGCAGTATTATAGTAGTTATATTCTTGTACATGGGGCAGTATTATAGTAGTTATATTCTTGTACATAGGGGCAGTATTATAGTAGTTATATTCTTGTACATAGGGGGCAGTATTATAGTAGTTATATTCTTGTACATAGGGGGCAGTATTATAGTAGTTATATTCTTGTACATAGGGGGCAGTATTATAGTAGTTCTATTCTTGTACATAGGGGCAGTATTATAGTAGTTATATTCTTGTACATAGGGGGCAGTATTATAGTAGTTCTATTCTTGTACATAGGGGGCAGTATTATAGTAGTTCTATTCTTGTACATAGGGGGCAGTATTATAGTAGTTCTATTCTTGTACATAGGGGGCAGTATTATAGTAGTTCTATTCTTGTACATAGGGGGCAGTATTATAGTAGTTCTATTCTTGTACATAGGGGGCAGTATTATAGTAGTTCTATTCTTGTACATAGGGGCAGTATTATAGTAGTTATATTCTTGTACATAGGGGGCAGTATTATAGTAGTTATATTCTTGTACATAGGGGGCAGTATTATAGTAGTTATATTCTTGTACATAGGGGGCAGTATTATAGTAGTTATATTCTTGTACATAGGAGCAGTATTATAGTAGTTATATTCTTGTACATAGGGGGCAGTATTATAGTAGTTATATTCTTGTACATAGGGGGCAGTATTATAGTAGTTATATTCTTGTACATAGGGGGCAGTATTATAGTAGTTATATTCTTGTAGATAGGGGCAGTATTATAGTAGTTATATTCTTGTACATAGGAGGCAGTATTATAGTAGTTATATTCTTGTACATAGGGGGCAGTATTATAGTAGTTATATTCTTGTACATAGGGGCAGTATTATAGTAGTTATATTCTTGTACATAGGGGCAGTATTATAGTAGTTATATTCTTGTACATAGGGGGCAGTATTATAGTAGTTATATTCTTGTACATAGGGGGCAGTATTATAGTAGTTATATTCTTGTACATAGGGGGCAGTATTATAGTAGTTATATTCTTGTACATAGGAGCAGGATTATAGTAGTTATATTCTTGTACATAGGAGCAAGATTATAGTAGTTATATTCTTGTACATAGACGGCAGTATTATAGTAGTTATATTCTTGTACATAAGGGCAATATTATAGTAGTTATATTCTTGTACATAGGGGCAGTATTATAGTAGTTATATTCTTGTACATAGAGGGCAGTATTATAGTAGTTATATTCTTGTACATAGGGGGCAGTATTATAGTAGTTATATTCTTGTACATAGGGGCAGTATTATAGTAGTTCTATTTTTGTACATAGAGGGCAGTATTATAGTAGTTATATTCTTGTACATAGGGGCAGTATTATAGTAGTTATATTCTTGTACATAGGGGGCAGTATTTTAGTAGTTATATTCTTGTACATAGGGGGCAGTATTATAGTAGTTATATTCTTGTACATAGGAGGGAGTATTATAGTAGTTATATTCTTGTACATAGGGGGCAGTATTATGGTAGTTATATTCCTGTACATAGGGGGCAGTATTATAGTAGTTATATTCTTGTACATAGGGGGCAGTATTATAGTAGTTATATTCTTGTACATAGGGGGCAGTATTATAGTAGTTATATTCTTGTACATAGGGGGTAGTATTATAGTAGTTATATTCCTGTACATAGGGGGCAGTATTATAGTAGTTATATTCTTGTACATAGGGGGCAGTATTATAGTAGTTATATTCTTGTACATAGGGAGCAGTATTATAGTAGTTATATTCTTGTACATAGGGAGCAGTATTATAGTAGTTATAATCTTGTACATAGGGAGCAGTATTATAGTAGTTATATTCTTGTACATAGGAGCAGTATTATAGTAGTTATATTCTTGTACATAGGAGCAGTATTATAGTAGTTATATTCTTGTACATAGGGGGCAGTATTATAGTAGTTATATTCTTGTACATAGGAGCAGTATTATAGTAGATATATATTCTTGTACACAGGAGCAGTATTATAGTAGTTATATTCTTGTACATAGGGGGCAGTATTATAGTAGTTATATTCTTGTACATAGGAGCAGTATTATAGTAGTTATATTCTTGTACACAGGGGGCAGTATTATAGTAGTTATATTCTTGTACATAGGGGGCAGTATTATAGTAGTTATATTCTTGTACATAGGAGGCAGTATTATAGTAGTTATATTCTTGTACATAGGAGCAGTATTATAGTAGTTATATTCTTGTACATAGGAGCAGTATTATACTAGTTATATTCTTGTACATAGGAGCAGTATTATACTAGTTATATTCTTGTACATAGGAGCAGTATTATAGTAGTTATATTCTTGTACATAGGGGCAGTGTTATAGTAGTTATATTCTTGTACATAGGGGGCAGTATTATAGTAGTTATATTCTTGTACATAGGAGCAGTATTATAGTAGATATATATTCTTGTACACAGGAGCAGTATTATAGTAGTTATATTCTTGTACATAGGGGGCAGTATTATAGTAGTTATATTCTTGTACATAGGGGCAGTATTATAGTAGTTATATTCTTGTACATAGGGGCAGTATTATAATAGTTATATTCTTGTACATAGGAGGCAGTATTATAGTAGTTATATTCTTGTACATAGGAGCAGTATTATAGTAGTTATATTCTTGTACATAGGGGGCAGTATTATAGTAGTTATATTCTTGTACATAGGAGCAGTATTATAGTAGTTATATTCTTGTACACAGGGGGCAGTATTATAGTAGTTATATTCTTGTACATAGGAGCAGTATTATAGTAGTTATATTCTTGTACATAGGGGCAGTATTATAGTAGTTATATTCTTGTACATAGGAGGCAGTATTATAGTAGATATATATTCTTGTACACAGGAGCAGTATTATAGTAGTTATATTCTTGTACATAGGGGGCAGTATTATAGTAGTTATATTCTTGTACATAGGAGCAGTATTATAGTAGATATATATTCTTGTACACAGGAGCAGTATTATAGTAGTTATATTCTTGTACATAGGGGGCAGTATTATAGTAGTTATATTCTTGTACATAGGAGCAGTATTATAGTAGTTATATTCTTGTACACAGGGGGCAGTATTATAGTAGTTATATTCTTGTACATAGGGGGCAGTATTATAGTAGTTATATTCTTGTACATAGGAGGCAGTATTATAGTAGTTATATTCTTGTACATAGGAGCAGTATTATAGTAGTTATATTCTTGTACATAGGAGCAGTATTATACTAGTTATATTCTTGTACATAGGAGCAGTATTATACTAGTTATATTCTTGTACATAGGAGCAGTATTATAGTAGTTATATTCTTGTACATAGGGGCAGTGTTATAGTAGTTATATTCTTGTACATAGGGGGCAGTATTATAGTAGTTATATTCTTGTACATAGGAGCAGTATTATAGTAGATATATATTCTTGTACACAGGAGCAGTATTATAGTAGTTATATTCTTGTACATAGGGGGCAGTAGTATAGTAGTTATATTCTTGTACATAGGGGCAGTATTATAGTAGTTATATTCTTGTACATAGGGGCAGTATTATAGTAGTTATATTCTTGTACATAGGAGGCAGTATTATAGTAGTTATATTCTTGTACATAGGAGCAGTATTATAGTAGTTATATTCTTGTACATAGGGGGCAGTATTATAGTAGTTATATTCTTGTACATAGGAGCAGTATTATAGTAGTTATATTCTTGTACACAGGGGGCAGTATTATAGTAGTTATATTCTTGTACATAGGAGCAGTATTATAGTAGTTATATTCTTGTACATAGGGGCAGTATTATAGTAGTTATATTCTTGTACATAGGAGGCAGTATTATAGTAGTTATATTCTTGTACATAGGAGCAGTATTATAGTAGTTATATTCTTGTACATAGGGGGCAGTATTATAGTAGTTATATTCTTGTACATAGGAGCAGTATTATAGCAGTTATATTCTTGTACATAGGGGGCAGTATTATAGTAGTTATATTCTTGTACATAGGGGGCAGTATTATAGTAGTTATATTCTTGTACATAGGGGCAGTATTATAGTAGTTATATTCTTGTACATAGGGGCAGTATTATAATAGTTATATTCTTGTACATAGGAGGCAGTATTATAGTAGTTATATTCTTGTACATAGGAGCAGTATTATAGTAGTTATATTCTTGTACATAGGGGGCAGTATTATAGTAGTTATATTCTTGTACATAGGAGCAGTATTATAGTAGTTATATTCTTGTACACAGGGGACAGTATTATAGTAGTTATATTCTTGTACATAGGAGCAGTATTATAGTAGTTATATTCTTGTACATAGGGGCAGTATTATAGTAGTTATATTCTTGTACATAGGAGGCAGTATTATAGTAGATATATATTCTTGTACACAGGAGCAGTATTATAGTAGTTATATTCTTGTACATAGGGGGCAGTATTATAGTAGTTATATTCTTGTACATAGGAGCAGTATTATAGTAGATATATATTCTTGTACACAGGAGCAGTATTATAGTAGTTATATTCTTGTACATAGGGGGCAGTATTATAGTAGTTATATTCTTGTACATAGGAGCAGTATTATAGTAGTTATATTCTTGTACACAGGGGGCAGTATTATAGTAGTTATATTCTTGTACATAGGGGGCAGTATTATAGTAGTTATATTCTTGTACATAGGAGGCAGTATTATAGTAGTTATATTCTTGTACATAGGAGCAGTATTATAGTAGTTATATTCTTGTACATAGGAGCAGTATTATACTAGTTATATTCTTGTACATAGGAGCAGTATTATACTAGTTATATTCTTGTACATAGGAGCAGTATTATAGTAGTTATATTCTTGTACATAGGGGCAGTGTTATAGTAGTTATATTCTTGTACATAGGGGGCAGTATTATAGTAGTTATATTCTTGTACATAGGAGCAGTATTATAGTAGATATATATTCTTGTACACAGGAGCAGTATTATAGTAGTTATATTCTTGTACATAGGGGGCAGTATTATAGTAGTTATATTCTTGTACATAGGAGCAGTATTATAGTAGTTATATTCTTGTACATAGGAGCAGTATTATAGTAGATATATATTCTTGTACACAGGAGCAGTATTATAGTAGTTATATTCTTGTACATAGGGGGCAGTATTATAGTAGTTATATTCTTGTACATAGGAGCAGTATTATAGTAGTTATATTCTTGTACACAGGGGGCAGTATTATAGTAGTTATATTCTTGTACATAGGGGGCAGTATTATAGTAGTTATATTCTTGTACATAGGAGGCAGTATTATAGTAGTTATATTCTTGTACATAGGAGCAGTATTATAGTAGTTATATTCTTGTACATAGGAGCAGTATTATACTAGTTATATTCTTGTACATAGGAGCAGTATTATACTAGTTATATTCTTGTACATAGGAGCAGTATTATAGTAGTTATATTCTTGTACATAGGGGCAGTGTTATAGTAGTTATATTCTTGTACATAGGGGGCAGTATTATAGTAGTTATATTCTTGTACATAGGAGCAGTATTATAGTAGATATATATTCTTGTACACAGGAGCAGTATTATAGTAGTTATATTCTTGTACATAGGGGGCAGTATTATAGTAGTTATATTCTTGTACATAGGGGCAGTATTATAGTAGTTATATTCTTGTACATAGGGGCAGTATTATAGTAGTTATATTCTTGTACATAGGAGGCAGTATTATAGTAGTTATATTCTTGTACATAGGAGCAGTATTATAGTAGTTATATTCTTGTACATAGGGGGCAGTATTATAGTAGTTATATTCTTGTACATAGGAGCAGTATTATAGTAGTTATATTCTTGTACACAGGGGGCAGTATTATAGTAGTTATATTCTTGTACATAGGAGCAGTATTATAGTAGTTATATTCTTGTACATAGGGGCAGTATTATAGTAGTTATATTCTTGTACATAGGAGGCAGTATTATAGTAGTTATATTCTTGTACATAGGAGCAGTATTATAGTAGTTATATTCTTGTACATAGGGGGCAGTATTATAGTAGTTATATTCTTGTACATAGGAGCAGTATTATAGCAGTTATATTCTTGTACATAGGGGGCAGTATTATAGTAGTTATATTCTTGTACATAGGGGGCAGTATTATAGTAGTTATATTCTTGTACATAGGGGGCAGTAATATCTGGGCTGTAGGTAATTGGGCCTAGCAGGTGACAATGGTGGTGACACAGTGGTGGTGGTGACGGAGTGTGGCACATGACGTCTTTGCGGTGTGGGGCGATCCTGCAGTGACGCTCGGCTTGTACCGGGTATTAATCAGGGTCTGTCTTCGTAGTGTAATGTCGTTACGTTCGCTGTATGGTTGCAGTAATATCATTGTGACTTTGCCCTTTAAGGGTTGGTGACATCAGTCGGACGTGAGACGCATTTCAATCATTATTTGGTGGTGCTCGCAGTCCGGTGTTGTGTGATTAGATCTCTTCCCATATAGACCTGGTGGCTGCGGTGGGTGACGGGTTGGGGATGATTCCGCCAGTTGCATAGTGTCGGGGGGGAGATGGCACCTGTGTGCGGGCGCAGCGTGGCATGACCCAGCACGGTGCCGTTATCTGCCCCTCTGATGTGTGATTGTGCACGGTGACCTCTGCGGATGACGAGCCGCCGGCTCCCGAGTTGCTTTGGTAACAAGAATGTGCTGTCATCCTGAGCGCTTAATCTTCCATATAATCGCACGTCTGTTCCTTCCCGGTAGAAGGGTCTTAATGGTGTGAATGCCCTTGATCTTTCTTAAAGGGATGGGATCACCTTGCGGCCATTTGTTTCCCGATAATGTGATCTATAATCAGGATTAATGATCATAATTAGAGAATTCATGTATCGGAGTCAGCTTGAAATTACGGAAGCAACTGAGGCTTTATATGTATTTCGGTCATAGAGCCCATAGTATGAGGGAAGGAGAGAGATGCAGCTGCAGCATCTGTACCTCCATGCTGTGAATCTGCATGCTGTGAGAGGGGAGAAGGACCAGCCAGGTGGAAGAGAAAAGACTTCAGAATATACAAGTTAGATACCTCCATTGTTAAGGAAAGTCAGTATCCCAAACAGGCTGTATCCACAGCTTTCGACCCAACCAGTTTTTGTGCTGATGAGGTTCACAAGACCGAAACAGATCTTCCCATCAAAAGGCGTCTTCAAAGAGGAGATAACTGAGACATTTATCTACTCTCAAGAGACATTGATCTCAAGTGCAGCCATAGATCAACATTATATATAACTACTGGAATCCTAACCTGCGCTGATGAGGGTAATAAGACCAGAACTGGTCTCCGATGAGGTGACACCCACGTCGTGCTCCAAGCTTGGTACACGCGCAAGACAGACTCACGGGGAAGCCATATCTCGGCATTATACATGGCTAACAGGAATCCTAACCTGCGCTGAGGAGGATAATAAGAACAGAACTGGTCTCTGATGAGGTGGTACCCAAGTCATGCTCCAAGTTCAGTACAAATACAGGGAAGCCATGCAATCGCAACTCGCATAGCTAACTGGATTCCTAACCTGTGCTGATGAGTTCCACAAATCCTGAACCGGTCTCCAATGAGATGATACTCAAGTTGTGTTCTAAGCTTACAACAAGCACAAGACAGACTCACAGGGAAGCCATATATCGGCATCATGCATTCCTATACTGTGCTGATGAGTTTCACAAGACCAAAACTGGTCTCTGATTAAACAGTACACAACTCATCCTCCAATGTTACTACAAACATGAGGCAGGCTCACACAGAAGCATCCCACAATGCTAACTGGATTCGTAAACTCTGCTGATGAGTTTCCCAAGGCCAAAACAGGTTTCTGATCATCCGTTGCCCAAGTCATGCTCCAAGCTTACTACAACAACAGGACAGACTAACTGGAAAGCCATGCAAACCACATCTCGCAAAACTTACCGGAATCCTATCCTGTAATAATGAGGGTAATAGGACCAGAACTGGTCTCTGATAAGGTGATACCCAAGTCATGTTCCAATCTTGTTACCAATATGTGGCAGAGTCACAGGGAAGCCATATATCTGCGGCATACGTGGCTAACTGGACTCCTAACCTGTGCTGATGAGTCTCACAAGACCAAAACCGGTCTCTAATTAGGTGATACACAAGTCATTCTCCAAGCTTACTACAACCTCGTGTCAAACTCAGAGAACCCATGTAAATGACATCCCACATAGATAACGAGATTCCTAACCTGCGCTGATGAGTCTCACAAGGTCAAAACAGGTCTCTGATCAGGTGATACCCAAGTCGTGATCTTCCTGCAGCCACTAGCCGAACTCTAAGAAGCCATGTAAATGATCTTTTACATTGATCTCTTGACTCCTGATCTTTGCTAATGAGGTAGACAAGACCAGAACTGGTTTCTTTAATAATTCTTTGGTAACATAACCAGGCGGACCCCAGAAATACCAGAACTGTTTTTTTTGATGAGGCGATACCCAAGTTGTGTACCGAGCTTACTAGAACCACGAGACAGACTCGCAGGGAAGCCATGTATCGTCATCATACATAACTATCTGTATACCTACCTTGTCCTGATGAGTCCCACAAGGCCAGAACTGGTCCTCAATGAGATGATGCCAAAGTCCTACCCTGATCTTGCAACAACCATGAGACAATCTCACAGAAAAGCCTTAAGACCGGCCTCTCACACAGCTAACTGTATTCTTATCTTTTACTGATGAGGACCACAAGACCTAAACAGATCTGTCTATAAAAATTCTCAAATGACATCTATTTTTTTTTTTTTTTTCAAAGTTTCCTGTTTTCCTCTTTATTCCAGATGATTTTACTTGACTATTTTATTGAGGCACCTTTCTAACAAATACGATTCTTAATCTGCGCTGATGAGGTATACAAGACCGAAACAGTTCTGCGGGACACCGCTTAGGCGGATCATGCTGGGAGCGGTACTTTTGCCACACATGGGGAGCAGTATTGTCATACCCGCTGACCGGGGGTAAAGAACACGTTCTCGTATATTAAGGACCACGTCTTTATTCCATAATAAAGTGCATTGGTTACAGATCGTAGATAAGACTAGGGGGAGATTCACACTGCAAAGAGGGAGACACTGAGCCGACAGCACTAGGCGGTGACAGATACATATATTCCATCCTATGTCATAGAAAAATATATTGTTTGTACAACTTTATCTATAGTCCAGTCTCCGTCCGATAACATTCTCCAACATTTTCTGTGCTTTACCAGACAAAAAAAGGAATTTTTTTTTTTTTTTTAGAAATATTGGAGTTATACTAGGAAGTGCTGCCATTTTGTGCAGAAAATGGACGAATAAATTCGCAAAATTTGTACAATTTTCCTAAATGCTAGATCTACTCCCGGAGTGGATCCGATTTTGTGAAAATACCGCCATCACCTCAAACTCTGGCCTGGGTTTTCATTGCACTTTTCCATACCTATGCACCAGCTACATTTTGGACTACAGTACCCATCCTGCTTTGCTTCTTAATTACCAGTGCATTCTGGGATTTTGCCTTGGAGAGCAGCTGCAGAGCCCGGAGGTTGTCTTCCTCCTCCTCCTCCTCCTCCTTCCCGCTTGCTCCTCCAGCCGCTTCCAGCTGTGTTGCTCTTGGTAACTGAGTGCGTTGCTTCAATGACATATGGAAAAGAGGCATTTAAAAAATGACTCAAAGAAATCACGGCGGCTTTCGAGTCCCAGCGGCCTCCGACTCCGGGATCCTTAATTAGCTGATTATGAATCAATCCATCTATACAGAAGTCTTCCAAAAAAAAAAGAGAATCTCTGCCAAATACTAGGGAAAAAAGAAATTCTAGCAAACGGGGGAGGAGGAGCTGGACGTGGCTGCCGTATTTATTGCCGCTTTTTTAGGGAAAGGGGGAAAAAAATAGAGTCTCTGAGTTGCAATCCTGTACAAGATCAGTTACGAGACAGGGGGTTACGGTGGATCTCCACATCTGACCACAGACTCGTACAGGCATCCTGAGACTTTTACATGGTCCTCGGTGACCACCATGTCAGAGTCCCACTCCAGGTGTAAAGGGTGAGTTTTTATTTTTGCTCATTTTGCATGTGGTCCACTTGCACTTTCCGGGGGTCCCACATTAAAAAGTTGACGTGACCTCTCCACAATTTTTGGATTACGGTATTTAGCAGCCGGTGGATCTAGATATTGAATATTGACATCTGCCTTGTGACGCAGACTGTACTAAAGTTGTTCCATGGCTGACTTCGATAGATTTACACCCCTTGGACAGTTTCTAGAAGGGTCGTGAATTTGTCCATTTTCTTTAGGGCGCAAGAACCACCTAATTTCTAAGATGGATCATTTGCAACCTCCACTCATGGTGGACACCAGATGCGTTCCTCATGCTACAGATGAAATCTGCCGCTGCTCTTCTTGTTCTCCTTCTGCGTCGCCCATGAGGGGCTGACGTTTTTTCAACTCTCGGTGGTACTTTGCCATTAAAGAGGCGTAGATACACCCGTAAGCCGCTGCAACCACCATCATGATGCAAACCACCCCACAGACAACTCCAGCAATAATCACAGTGCCGATGGCTCGCCGGACGCTAGCAGGGCGGTACCTCTGTTTTTGAGGACAGTCTGGCCCTGGTTCTGGCTCCGCGTGGGCGGGGCTTGTTTTAGTGCAGGGCGGAGCTAGCCTATCAGCAGGCCCCGAATTGTTCTCATCCTCTAACTGTGAGCAGTAGCTGAACATCTCCACGGGGACCATGCGTATGTCCCTCCCCCGAAGCTCCTTTGGAAGGGTGCACTGCAGCTCGTCAATTTTCCCCCCTGTAGGGATAGAAAATGGGGACAAAGGTTAATTTATTTCTGGATTCTAAAATGTTGACTTGTCATGGACCAATGCAACGGGTGGAGTAGACGCAACTTGGAGAACCCGTGTTGCGGATGCCTGGAAGGGAACGCGCCGTGTTGGGATCAGCGGCACTCGTAATTATCGTCAATCACGGGGACAAAAAGTTAGAGTACATATAAGAAAAGGGCATCTAAGGCATAGAGGCTCACTTTACAACTACTACCGGGCCCCTGTAGAGAGGGGCCCCCCAACCTTGTTTGGCTGCATCCATTTTTTTTATGGATCTTGAGAACCTACTCAAGTATCGTAGAAAGGGGTCCCATGTGGCTAGAAATGTGGACACGTAGACCAGCCCCAGTTTAACTTCTGCCATGGAGTCCCATCAAAGGACCCTGTGCACTTTTTATTGGACCACCACCTGGACAACATTACTACGGATTCTTAGCTGGTTCCCAGATAAAGAGATTAAAGATTTTTTTTGACCCTAATGTAAAATTTGTATCAGATTTTTCTAATAGGACCCTGAGCCCCGGAGGACCACAGAAGGTCACCAAAGAAGACCTCAGATCTCCGAGATCCAGTGGAGATCCACATTGATAGAAAGGTTCCACCAGATCATCTGGACAGAAGTGTAGCTTGTTTGGGCTTCTAACCTAATCACCCCAATTGCCACCATCTTCCTGGTGTCCTATCTTTTCTAGGAACCAGATCGACCACTATGTCTATACCTGGACTATGACAACCCAAGAGGAGATGGAGCACATGCGACTCGAGGTCTGAAGAATTAGGGACTTTGTGAGGACTGGTGACCCCGGATCTCCTGGCGGCTTACCTCTATAAGAGAACCACTCCATCCAGTGCTTGAAGTCTCGAAGGTTGCAGTCACACTCCCACGGATTGTCACCGAGCTGAATGTTCTCCAATCCACCTAGAGGTTCGAAGGTCAACCGCTCCAAGCTCTGCAGACGATTGGAGCGTAGGGACAACCAGTGCAGGGTGGGTAGGTCGTCAAATAGTCCCGAGGGCAGTAAGGACAAGAAATTGAGGGAGAGGTCCAGCCGACGTAGCTGCGGCAGCCCCTGGAGGAGGTCACGCTCCACTCCGCGGATGCTGTTGTTGCGCAGGCGTATCTCCGTAAGGTTCACCAGGTCCCCAAACACCTGTGGCGGCAGCTGATCCAGGTAATTGTTGGAGAGGTCCAAGCGGTGCAAGGACGTCAGATTGGAAAAGGGGCCTCCAGACAAGGAGCTTATCCGGTTGTTGAGGAGCAGGAGGATTCGTGTGTCCTGGGAGATGTCCGTGGGGACGGATGTGAGTCCTCGTCCGCTGCAGTCCACCTCCATGCTGCTGCTGTTACAGGTGCAAGATGGCGGGCAGGTGAAGAAGGATGAGGCGACACACAGAGACAGCGAGCAGAAGAGGACTGGAATAGAGATGAAATACGAGGAATTATCGGGCAAGAAGATTTCCTTAAAGGGGGGTTCCACGTCTGATCACATACGTCACCTATCCAGAGGGGTTCACAAACTTTACTAAGGGGTCAGTAAATCCCTATTGATTGCCAAAATGACTTGTAATATCATATACTACACATTCAGAGACTGATCACCATCCAGATATGGTCCTGCTCACTGAGCTGACGAGTTACCTACACTGATACACAGTAACAAAGTCTCAGCTCTGTATGGGACTTCATCCTCTGGATGTAAATGCGAATGTTTATATTCATTGGCAGCAAGCAGAGATATTAAAAAAAAAAAAAAAAAAAGTTTTGTTTTTACAGGTAGTCATTTTTTTTCTGTTTAGTTTGGTGACCCTTTGTCTTGGGGGTTGGAGGGGTGGTCCTCGCTCGTCTGTTTCCCCCCATAATCATCCTTTAGCCTCTCATCTGAGTCCTGCGGGTTTGTTGCCGCGCTTTCATCCCACGTTTGAAGCTATATTTAAGGATTTTCTGAAGTTGTTCACCTTCCCCCCCGGTGGCTGCAGTGAATGCAGCGCGGATATTGGATTTGCGGAGCTGAATAGCCGCCTGCCGTGGCCTAGATATTGCGTAGAGTCAGCGGAAGAACAGACGGGGGCAGCCGGCTTGTAAGAAACGAGTCGTGATCCATCCCTGAGCCCATAAGATGGCAGCCAGGAATCCAGGACACTTGGGTGAGCGCCCGACTGATGGCCACTCAAGAGGTTGTGCTCCCCGGCCTCCAGAGGGGGCTCCTAGGCTGGCACTAATGGGGGCTTCTTTAGTTACCCCTTGCAGGATTTTGGCTAGTACTTGGAGGCTTCCATGGCTGGCATTTGGGGAGACTTCTGTGGCTACCAGTTATGGGGGCTTCTTATACTAGGACTTATGAGACCTCTGTGGCAGAAACCTATGAAGGTGCTTCTATATCTACCATTTATAGGGGCTTCTATATCTACCATTTATAGGGGCTTCTTTGGCTACCACTTATATGGGCTTCTATATCTACCACTTATAGGGGCTTCTTTGGCTACCACTTATAGGGGCTTCTTTGGCTACCACTTATAGGGGC
Source organism: Phyllobates terribilis (assembly GCF_046119375.1). Classification (NCBI taxonomy): domain Eukaryota; kingdom Metazoa; phylum Chordata; class Amphibia; order Anura; family Dendrobatidae; genus Phyllobates; species Phyllobates terribilis. Next base: position 192,072,433 of record NW_027362770.1, on the reverse strand, counting down.
TTCTTTATCTACCACTTGCAGGGGCTTCTTTGGCTACCACTTACAGGGGCTTCTTTGGCTACCACTTATAGGGGCTTCTTTAGCTACCACTTATAGAGGCTTCTTTAGCTACCACTTATAGGGGCTTCTTTAGCTACCACTTACAGGGGCTTCTTTATCTACCACTTACAGGGGCTTCTTTGGATACCACTTATAGGGGCTTCTTTGGCTACCACTTATTGGGGCTTCTTTATCTACCACTTATATGGGCTTCTTTGGCTACCACTTATAGGGGCTTCTTTAGCTACCACTTATAGGGGCTGGCTACCACTTATTGATGCTTCTTTGGCTACCACTTATTGATGCTTCTTTGGCTACCACTTATAGGGGCTTCTTTATCTACCACTTACAGGGGCTTCTTTATCTACCACTTACAGGGGCTTCTTTGGATACCACTTATAGGGGCTTCTTTGGCTACCACTTATAGGGGCTTCTTTGGCTACCACTTATAGGGGCTTCTTTATCTACCACTTATAGGGGCTTCTTTGCCAACCATTTATAAAGGCTTCTTTGGCAGCCACTTATGGGGGCGACTGATGCTGACACTTATGAAACCTCTCTGGTTGAAAATTATGGAGATTTTTTTGGCTACCACTTGGTACTTAGGGGGAATTCTGTGGTTGGCATTTATGGGACTTCTGGTGTTAGCACATAGGGGTCTTTTTCTGGTTGGCACTTAGCAATTACGGGGCTTCTGTGACTGGCGTTTATCGAGGTTTTTGTGACCACCACTTTCGTGATCATTGGTGATTAGCATTTTGGGGTTTTCTGGAACATATAAACTTCCTTTGGCTACCATTTATGGCTTTTATGGCCATCTGGGTGGGAACGATGATAATTTTTGCAGACAAATCCAATGTTTTAAATGAAGACCCCCAGCCATGTTCCGTGCAGCCCCTCATTCCCCACATATTACCATGGCATGATCTACATATCTGATATCCTGCACTGAGCCGGGGGTTGGACACGAGGACCCTGGAGGTCCCTTCCAGCTCTAACATTCTAGGACTCTATGATGACCCCACTGAGCTGATCCGGGGAGTCCTGAGTTACGGCACTAATGTCTCGTCTACCAGATTTAGACTTTTTAAAGGGTGAGAACGTTGAATAGGAGAAAGTGGTTGGGACGGCCCCCCATAATCCGACTACAATACATTGCAGCCACCGCCGGGGTTGTCACCCAGCTTTCCCCAGACCCTGAGCTGACTTTGATTCTTTTTTATTATTTGCCAGTTTCTGCTTCAAGTTTCCAGGTATAAGACCTCCGTGATCAGAGTCTCTGCGGCCCCCACCATGACACATTTCAGGTTCTCGCACAGCGAGGTCAATAATAATGAATATTTTATGGAGATGAGAAATGCGTCGTATTGTTCAGAGGCCGGAGCGACTTCTCATGTAACAGATCCAAGTGAGACTGGTCCCCGGGGGGCGCCGCTCCCTTGAAATGCACCCCGTTCAGCACCATAAATATTTAGTGAGAGGTGTCGCTGCTGCAACAGATCTTATATACAACAAGCAGAAGGAAGATATCCATCCGCCCCTGAAACATCGCCACCGGTGATTCCACAAAGCTGCATCATTAATCTGAGTTACATCCTGTATTATACCCCAGAGCTGCACTCACTATTCTGCTGGTGCAGTCACTGTGTACATACATTACATTACTGATCCTGAGTTACCTCCTGTATTATACTCCAGAGCTGCACTCACTATTCTGCTGGTGCAGTCATTGTGTACATACATTACATTACTGATCCTGAGTTACATCCTGTATTATACTCCAGAGCTGCACTCACTATTCTGCTGGTGCAGTCACTGTGTACATACATTACATTACTGATCCTGAGTTACATCCTGTATTATACTCCAGAGCTGCACTCACTATTCTGCTGGTGCAGTCACTGTGTACATACATTACATTACTGATCCTGAGTTACCTCCTGTATTATACTCCAGAGCTGCTCTCACTATTCTGCTGGTCCAGTCACTGTGTACATACATTACATTACTGATCCTGAGTTACCTCCTGTATTATACTCCAGAGCTGCACTCACTATTCTGCTGGTGCAGTCACTGTGTACATACATTACATTACTGATCCTGAGTTACCTCCTGTATTATACTCCAGAGCTGCTCTCACTATTCTGCTGGTGCAGTCACTGTGTACATACATTACATTACTGATCCTGAGTTACCTCCTGTATTATACTCCAGAGCTGCTCTCACTATTCTGCTGGTGCAGTCACTGTGTACATACATTACATTACTGATCCTGAGTTACATCCTGTATTATACTCCAGAGCTGCACTCACTATTCTGCTGGTGCAGTCACTGTGTACATACATTACATTACTGATCCTGAGTTACCTCCTGTATTATACTCCAGAGCTGCACTCACTATTCTGCTGGTGCAGTCACTGTGTACATACATTACATTACTGATCCTGAGTTACCTCCTGTATTATACTCCAGAGCTGCACTCACTATTCTTCTATTTAATTTCAAAGTGTCTGAAGTGAAATGTATGAATGTTTCATTAGATAAATGATTCGCCGCTTCTCCTCCGAGCTTCATCTTTCCTCTGGGCTACAGATAAGTGGATCTGACTGAAGGGAGACAGATGAAGCGTTCCTCGCTGTATCCCCTCCAGTGCCGGAGCGGTGTATAGGAATATCCATAAGGCCAGGAGCTGCTATAGGAGAGAGGCTCGCGGCCAAACAATTCATATTATGTCTCTACTCATAAGGGTGTAACAAAGCTCATCTTCTCACCTCAATATTCATTGTCCACAGCCACCACTAGGGGGAGCGCCCTGTATACAGAGATACATGATAAGATTCTGTCTGCAGCCACCACTAGAGGGAGCTCCCTGTATACAGAGATACATGATAAGATCCTGTCTGCAGCCACCACTAGGGGGAGCTCCCTATATACAGAGATACATGATAAGATTCTGTCTGCAGCCACCACTAGAGGGAGCTCCCTGTATACAGAGATACATGATAAGATCCTGTCTACAGCCACCACTAGGGGGAGGTCCCTGTATACAGAGATACATGATAAGATCCTGTCTGCAGCCACCACTAGGGGGAGCTCCCTGTATACAGAGATACATGATAAGATCCTGTCTGCAGCCACTACTAGGGGGAGGTCCCTGTATACAGAGATACATGGTAAGATCCTGTCTGCAGCCACCACTAGGGGGAGCTCCCTGTATACAGAGATACATGATAAGATCCTGTCTGCAGTCACCACTAGAGGGAGCTCCCTGTATACAGAGATACATGATAAGATCCTGTCTGCAGTCACCACTAGGGGAAGCTCCCTGTATACAGAGATACATGATAAGATCCTGTCTGCAGTCACCACTAGGGGGAGCTCCCTGTATACAGAGATACATGATAAAAGCCTGTATGCAGCCACCACTAGGGAGAGCTCCCTGTATACATAGATACATGATAAGATCCTGTCTGCAGCCACCACTAGGGGGAGCTCCCAATACAGAGATACATGATAAGATCCTGTCTGCAGCCACCACTAGAGGGAGCTCCCTGTATACAGAGATACATGATAAGATCCTGTCTGCAGTCACCACTAGGGGGAGCTCCCTGTATACAGAGATACATGATAAGATCCTGTCTGCAGCCACCACTAGGGGGAGCTCCCAATACAGAGATACATGATAAGATCCCGTCTGCAGACACCACTAGGAGGAGCTCCCTGTATACAGAGATACATTATAAGATTCTGTCTGCAGCCACCATTAGGGGGAGCTCCCTGTATACAGAGATACATGATAAGATTCTGTCTGCAGCCACCACTAGGGGGAGCTCCCTGTATACAGAGATACATGATAAGATTCTGTCTGCAGTCTCCACTAGGGGGTGCTCCCTGTATACAGAGATACATGAAAAGATCCTGTCTGCAGCCACCACTAGGGGGAGCTCCCTGTATACAGAGATACATGATAAGATCCTGTCTGCAGCCAAAACTAGAGGGAGCTCCCTGTATACAGAGATACATGATAAGATTCTGTCTGCAGCCACCACTAGGGGGAGCTCCCTGTATACAGAGATACATGATAAGATCCTGTCTGCAGCCAAAACTAGGGGGAGCTCCCTGTATACAGAGATACATGATAAGAGCCTGTCTGCAGCCACCACTAGGGGGAGCTCCCTGTATACAGAGATACATGATAAGATCCTGTCTGCAGCCAAAATTAGAGGGAGCTCCCTGTATACAGAGATACATGATAAGATCCTGTCTGCAGCCAAAACTAGGGGGAGCTCCCTGTATACAGAGATACATGATAAGATTCTGTCTGCAGTCACCACTAGGGGGAGCTCCCTGTATACAGAGATACATGATAAGATCCTGTCTGCAGCCAAAACTAGAGGGAGCTCCCTGTATACAGAGATACATGATAAGATTCTGTCTGCAGCCACCACTAGGGGGAGCTCCCTGTATACAGAGATACATGATAAGATCCTGTCTGCAGTCACCACTAGGGGAAGCTCCCTGTATACTGAGATACATGATAAGATCCTGTCTGCAGTCACCACTAGGGGGAGCTCCCTGTATACAGAGATACATGATAAGAGCCTGTATGCAGCCACCACTAGGGAGAGCTCCCTGTATACATAGATACATTATAAGATCCTGTCTGCAGCCACCACTAGGGGGAGCTCCCTGTATACAGAGATACATGATAAGATCCTGTCTGCAGCCACCACTAGGGGGAGCTCCCTGTATACAGAGATACATGATAAGATCCTGTCTGCAGCCACCACCAGGGGGAGCTCCCTGTTTACAGAGATACATGATAAGATCCTGTCTGCAGCCACCACTAGGGGGAGCTCCCTGTATACAGAGATACATGATAAGATCCTGTCTGCAGTCACCACTAGAGGGAGCTCCCTGTTTACAGAGATACATGATAAGATCCTGTCTGCAGTCACCACTAGGGGGAGCTCCCTGTATACAGAGATACATGATAAGATCCTGTCTGCAGCCACCACTAGGGGGAGCTCCCAATACAGAGATACATGATAAGATCCTGTCTGCAGCCACCACTAGAGGGAGCTCCCTGTATACAGAGATACATGATAAGATCCTGTCTGCAGTCACCACTAGGGGGAGCTCCCTGTATACAGAGATACATGATAAGATCCTGTCTGCAGCCACCACTAGGGGGAGCTCCCTGTATACAGAGATACATGATAAGATCCTGTCTGCAGCCACCACTAGGGGGAGCTCCCTGAATACAGAGATACATGATAAGATTCTGTCTGCAGCCACCACTAGGGGGAGATCCCTGTATACAGAGATACATGATAAGATTCTGTCTGCAGTCATCACTAGGGGGAGCTCCCTGTATACAGAGATACATGATAAGATCCTGTCTGCAGCCACCACTAGAGGGAGCTCCCTGTATACAGAGATACATGATAAGATCCTGTCTGCAGCCACCACTAGGGGGAGCTCCCTGTATACAGAGATACATGATAAGATCCTGTCTGCAGCCACCACTAGGGGGAGCTCCCTGTATACAGAGATACATGATAAGATCCTGTCTGCAGTCATCACTAGGGGGAGCTCCCTGTATACATAGATACATGATAAGATCCTGTCTGCAGTCATCACTAGGGGGTGCTCCCTGTTTACTGTCTTATTATTGTATTTGTGTATATATCTTTATATATAATCGTCTTATTCTGTCTGTCTGTCTGTCTGTCCAGGAAATCCCTCGTCGCTCATTGGTCCGGCAGCGGCCAATCAGCGACGCGGGATTTGAGAAAAAGGTGGCGGCCGTTAGCGGCGGAAGTACCCGCACAGGCAGCGGCGCTCCCCGGTCCTCACCAGCCGACCGCGACCAATCAGCGATTTTGGCGCCAAATTTAAACACCGCTCTGCTGATTGCGCCCGGTCGGCCGCATACATATTCTAGAATACCCGATGCGTTAGAATCCGGCCACCATCTAGTATATATATATAATACACATGCACTGGATCGTTGCCCGTTCTGCAGGATATTCCGGGTGATACAGATTCTCCTCTTTCTTCCTGTGTCGGGCGATGCCGCTCCGGAATCAGGGAGGACGTGTGAATTAGTTTAGCTATTTCTGTACCTTCCTGGCTATTTCTGGGGTGTTGGTGGCCTCATGTTAGCAGTTGGCTCATATATATATATATATATATATATATATATATATATATATATATATATATATATATAATATGGGGATCACATCTCCTCTCGGGGCAGAAGCTGAACATTATCACTTGGGGCAGCGGCTCATTATTATTTTTAAGGAGGTCTTTCTTCCAATTACAGCTCATGATTGGGGGCGCTGTTGCATGAGAAGCAACGTAAATAATCTGTTGCTGACAGTGGTGGAAAATGGTACTGCAAGTGACTGAATTTTGTAAATTGCTAGAAAAAAATCTGAAATATCAGTCTGCAGATCATATTAAAGGAATTGTACAGAGTTAGAGATTATTGTCTAGGGTGGTCTTAACTCTGGTCTGATCAGGAGCTTAGATTGATGCCCTGTCCTTTCCGTTCCTCATACTTTACACTGCAGCTCTGCTCTTTTTAGCTATGTTCAGTGACTCCAGCTTGGTTATTATCTAAGGTCATCTGAAATCTACCTCTTGTTTTATCTGAGCTCTGATTGATGTCCTGTATCTTTCCCATGCTTTACACTGCAGCTCTGCTAAATGTCACATAACTTTAATTAACCCTTTGAATCAGATATGGCCTTAATTCCTGCAGATCTCTGCTTGGTGTCAGAAACATTGTTTACATCCAGTGGCTGAAAACGCATCCTGACCTGATACTTCCCACAGCTTCACAAAGCATATGAGAAGACCCCAGTATTACCCATACTCCTCCCCTGCAGCCCCCAAACATTATAACAGATCACCCCCCATCATGGCTGCCATCCATCTCCTCGCACATACATGTGACTATCCGTCCACTTACGTGAGGTCTGTGCCCATCTGCAGGGGAAGCGTCTCCGTGGCTCCCTCATCCTGCTGCTACCACCCACAGCGCTGGGGGTCTCCACCTTCACATGGGTCAGGCTGTGCAGGGTGGTCCTGGCTGGAGTCTGGCGGGACACAAGAGACACCGTCACATACAGGACAGACAGACACCCTCATGCCTCACCTGCGCCTCCGCCCTCCTGACAGTGGCCATTCAGCACAAACTGGCTCAGCAGGATCAACTTTCTGTACTAGAATTACAGAAACCTCCAGACAACTGGTGACAAAGACCGAGGCTTCGTATCTGTAGGACTACAAGTGCCAGGACAACATATTACTAGTAAGATCGATTTATATACTGCTGGAACGATCGTCTATAAACTGGTGAAGCTAGATAGAGCATTACTGACAGTATTATACTCCAGAGCTGCACTCACTATTCTGCTGGTGCAGTCATTGTGTACATACATTACATTACTGATCCTGAGTTACATCCTGTATTATACTCCAGAGCTGCACTCACTATTCTGCTGGTGCAGTCACTGTGTACATACATTACATTACTGATCATGAGTTACATCCTGTATTATACTCCAGAGCTGCACTCACTATTCTGCTGGTGCAGTCACTGTGTACACACATTACATTACTGATCCTGAGTTACATCCTGTATTATACTCCAGAGCTGCACTCACTATTCTGCTGGTGCAGTCACTGTGTACATACATTACATTACTGATCCTGAGTTACATCCTGTATTATACTCCAGAGCTGCACTCACTATTCTGCTGGTGCAGTCACTGTGTACATACATTACATTACTGACCCTGAGTTACATCCTGTATTATACTCCAGAGCTGCACTCACTATTCTGCTGGTGCAGTCACTGTGTACATACATTACATTACTGATCCTGAGTTACATCCTGTATTATACTCCAGAGCTGCACTCACTATTCTGCTGGTGCAGTCACTGTGTACATACATTACATTACTGACCCTGAGTTATATCCTGTATTATACTCCAGAGCTGCACTCACTATTCTGCTGGTGCAGTCACTGTGTACATACATTACATTACTGATCCTGAGTTACCTCCTGTATTATACTCCAGAGCTGCACTCACTATTCTGCTGGTGCAGTCACTATGTACATACATTACATTACTGATCCTGAGTTACATCCTGTATTATACCCCAGAGCTGCACTCACTATTCTGCTGGTGTAGTCACTGTGTACATACATTACTGATCCTGAGATACCTCCTGCATTATACTCCAGAGCTGCACTCACTATTCTGCTGGTGCAGTCACTGTGTACATACATTACATTACTGATCCTGAGTTACCTCCTGTATTATACTCCAGAGCTGCACTCACTATTCTGCTGGTGCAGTCACTGTGTACATACATTACATTACTGATCATGAGTTACATCCTGTATTATACTCCAGAGCTGCACTCACTATTCTGCTGGTGCAGTCACTGTGTACATACATTACATTACTGATCCGGAGTTACATCCTGTATTATACTCCAGAGCTGCTCTCACTATTCTGCTGGTGCAGTCACTGTGTACATACATTACATTACTGATCATGAGTTACATCCTGTATTATACTCCAGAGCTGCACTCACTATTCTGCTGGTGCAGTCACTGTGTACATACATTACATTACTGATCCTGAGTTACATCCTGTATTATACTCCAGAGCTGCACTCACTTTTCTGCTGGTGGAATCACTGTGTACATACATTACATTACTGATCCTGTGTTACATCCTGTATTATACTCCAGAGCTGCACTCACTATTCTGCTGGTGCAGTTACTGTGTACATACATTACATTGCTGATCCTGAGTTACCTCCTGTATTATACTCCAGAGCTGCACTCACTATTCTGCTGGTGCAGTCACTGTGTACATACATTACATTACTGATCCTGAGTTACATCCTGTATTATACTGCAGAGCTGCACTCACTATTCTGCTGGTGCAGTCACTGTGTACATACATTACATTACTGATCCTGAGTTACATCCTGTATTATACTCCAGAGCTGCACTCACTATTCTGCTGGTGCAGTTACTGTGTACATACATTACATTACTGATCCGGAGTTACATCCTGTATTATACTCCAGAGCTGCACTCACTTTTCTGCTGGTGCAGTCACTGTGTACATACATTACATTACTGATCCTGAGTTACATCCTGTATTATACTCCAGAGCTGCACTCACTATTCTGCTGGTGCAGTTACTGTGTACATACATTACATTACTGATCCGGAGTTACATCCTGTATTATACTCCAGAGCTGCACTCACTTTTCTGCTGGTGCAGTCACTGTGTACATACATTACATTACTGATCCTGAGTTATATCCTGTATTATACCCCAGAGCTGCACTCACTATTCTGCTGGTGCAGTCACTGTGTACATACATTACATTACTGATCCTGAGTTACATCCTGTATTATACTGCAGAGCTGCACTCACTATTCTGCTGGTGCAGTCACTGTGTACATACATTACATTACTGATCCTGAGTTATATCCTGTATTATACCCCAGAGCTGCACTCACTATTCTGCTGGTGGAGTCACTGTGTACATACATTACATTACTGATCCTGAGTTACATCCTGTATTATACTCCAGAGCTGCACTCACTTTTCTGCTGGTGCAGTCACTGTGTACATACATTACATTACTGATCCTGAGTTACCTCCTGTATTATACTCCAGAGCTGCTCTCACTATTCTGCTGGTGCAGTCACTGTGTACATACATTACGTTACTGATCCTGAGTTACATCCTGTATTATACTCCAGAGCTGCACTCACTATTCTGCTGGTGCAGTTACTGTGTACATACATTACATTACTGATCCTGAGTTACATCCTGTATTATACTCCAGAGCTGCACTCACTATTCTGCTGGTGGAGTCACTGTGTACATACATTACATTACTGATCCTGAGTTACCTCCTGTATTATACTCCAGAGCTGCTCTCACTATTCTGCTGGTGCAGTCACTGTGTACATACATTACATTACTGATCCCGAGTTACCTCCTGTATTATACTCCAGAGCTGCACTCACTATTCTGCTAGTGCAGTCGCTGTGTACATACATTACATTATTGATCCTGAGTTACCTCCTGTATTATACTCCAGAGCTGCTCTCACTATTCTGCTGGTGCAGTCACTGTGTACATACATTACATTACTGATCCTGAGTTACCTCCTGTATTATACTCCAGAGCTGCACTCACTATTCTGCTGGTGCAGTCACTGTGTACATACATTACATTACTGATCCTGAGTTACCTCCTGTATTATACTCCAGAGCTGCACTCACTATTCTGCTGGTGCAGTCACTGTGTACATACATTACATTACTGATCCTGAGTTACCTCCTGTATTATACTCCAGAGCTGCACTCACTATTCTGCTGGTGCAGTCACTGTGTACATACATTACATTACTGATCCTGAGTTACCTCCTGTATTATACTCCAGAGCTGCACTCACTATTCTGCTGGTGCAGTCACTGTGTACATACATTACATTACTGATCCTGAGTTACCTCCTGTATTATACTCCAGAGCTGCACTCACTATTCTGCTGGTGCAGTCACTGTGTACATACATTACATTACTGATCCTGAGTTACCTCCTGTATTATACTCCAGAGCTGCACTCACTATTCTGCTGGTGCAGTCAATGTGTACATACATTGCATTACTGATGGTCCAGCCGCTCCCTCTCTACTCACACACATTATACATATATACACAATAACAACTACTCATATTACAGACTTCTGGTCCGGTTACCAAAGAAAATAATAACCACAAACAATAAATAAAATAAACAAAATAAACAATAGCTGACAAAATATATCAAACTTTTTTTTTTAATTAATATAAAATAAATACTAACTATACAAATATATACAAAACTAAACAAAACCCCCCACACTCAAGCCCACCAGTCCCTCCCCGGCACTGACCTGAGAGCTGGTCCTGCGTCTCATGCCTCAGTCCAACGTCCATAGGCCAGATCAGGCAGTGCCAGTTTTTCACCCAAATAACCAGTGTCCCACAAGATGAACCCACCTCCCCCCTTTTCCCTCCACCCAACCTAACACCTCCACCCAAACCCATATATACAATATATACAGAAACAAACAATACAATAACCACAACTAACAAAGCCCAAGTTCGGTGCCTGCAGCCCTACATCACTGTCTACTGATCAAAACAAAAATCTACGGTGTCAGCAGCAGCCCACCACCAGGAGAGGAGATGACCAGACTAGGGCACACTAAAAGAAAAGCCCCTCCAGAGGAGAGCGGCCCTCCGTGTACCCAGTCTCTCATACTCCAGAGAACGCACTTTCACCAGGTCACCGAGTATGGTCCTAAACACATCGTCCACTGGGAGGATTTTCCGTTGCGTCGATACTAAGCACCGTGCGTTCCACGTGTGATACCTAACCACTGCGCTAACTAGAAATAAGGTGCAGCGGTCCCGACCACCGAGGTCCCCGAATGCTCCATAGGCCCATTCCGCATAAGAGAGACCGGCCAGCCGGGGCCAGCCAATGGAGGCGCCCACCCTGCTGTACACCTCTGTGTTAAAGGGACAACGAAGCAGGAAGTGGTCCATGCTTTCAAGCATGGTACCACAATGCTCCCGAGGACAGTTCCTGTCCTCAGAGCTCCTACACTTCAGATTGTCCCTCACACACAGTTTCCCATGGAAGCAGCGCCAAGCCAAGTCCCAAAACTTCGAGGGGATCCTGATGGAATTCAAAAGATGCAGACCCACCCCAAGATCCCGACTTGGGCAATCCCTGAGCGCCAGAGGCCTCTGAAAATGGGTCAACAGAACCCTTTTGTCAAGGAGCTTCCTTGGCAGAGTCCTGACCTCCCACATTCCCAGACCCCACCGGCGAATTACCTTCAGAGCCACGGTAGCGTAAGCCGGAAGATGTCCATGCTGTGTGCTGAGATCCTTCACTTGCCCTCCTGTCTCCCATTCTTGGAAGAAAGGCTGAAACCATCCCCTACAGCAGAATTCCCACAGAAGAGCCCTCTCTTTCCAGAGGTTTGCAATATTGATCTTAATAAAGGTATTCACAAGGAATACCACAGGGTTGACCATACCCAACCCTCCTAGTCTCCTCGTACGGTAAGTAACCTCCCTCTTGACCAGGTTCAGTCTATTCCCCTATAACAGTTGGAAGAACAAACTGTAGACCCGAGTCCAGAGAGGCTCCGGCAACATGCACACACTGCCCAGATAGATCAGCAAAGGGAGCAGGTAAGTTTTGATCAGGTTTTCCCTTTCCCTTAGGGTCAAATACCAACCCTTCCATTGGTTCACCTTCTGAGTGGCGATCTCTAGCCTGCTGTCCCATTTTTGTTTGGGGTAATCCCCCTGGCCAAATTCGATGCCAAGAACTTTTGCAGAGATTTTATGTCCTGGAAGGGTGTCCGGGAGATCAAAACCAGGATCTCCTCCTCCCAACCAGAGACTCTAACACTTATCCCGGTTGATCTTAGACCCGGATGCCTCCGAGTAGCGATTTACCTCTGACATCAGCCATTCTGCCTCCCCATCAGAGGAAACAAAAACGATGACGTCATCGGCATACGCCACCACTCTCAGAGTGGCTTCCGGTGCTGCCCGGTCCATCCCGATCCCAGCCAACGGTCCACGCTCCACCCTCCTAAGAAGCGGGTCAACCGCAAACACGTACAGCAGCGGGCTCAAGGGACATCCCTGGCGAACACCACACCCAACCTCAAAAGAGCTGCCAATCCAACCGTTCACAAGCGGGAAACTCTCTGCCCCAGCATACAAGGTCTTAAGCCAATCAACAAACCCCCCCGGCAGGCCATACCTCAGAAGGACACACCAGAGGTACTCATGATTAACCCGATCAAACGCTTTTGCCTGGTCCAATGACAGCATGTACCCCTTCCAGTGGCCAGCCCTACCCTGCTCCACCGCCTCTCGGACACAGAGTACAGCACTAATCGTACTGCGGCCCGGAACAGAGCAATGCTGGGCCCCCGAAAGGAGCCGGGGCGCAAATTTCACCAGCCGATTAAACAGCACCTTTGCCAAAACCTTCCTGTCTGCATTGAGAAGTGCTATGGGACGCCAATTCTCAATGCAAGATGGGTCCTTACCCTTTGACAAGATGATCAGGGCAGACCTCCTCATTGACTTTGGCAGAGTACCCGAGGAAAGACACTCATTGAATACCTCAGTCAAGAGGGGAACCAAGGCGTCCTTAAAGGTCTTATAGAATTCAGATGTTAAGCCATCCGGACCGGGAGATTTCTTCAGGGCAAGCTCTTCAATCGCCAACTTAACTTCCTCTTCCCTGATCATCTCTGTCAAAACGCCAAGAGAGGGGTCTACCCCTGGTTCGGGGACGGCTTCAGCCAGAAAAACCGACATCTCATCCCAATCCAGATCCCTCTTCCCCAAGAGGTGCAAGTAGAAGGATCTGACGACCTCCAGGATCCCTGATCTGGATCTTTTCAGGGACTCCGCAGTGTCAACCAGTCCTGTAACAACTTTACTATTCACTGACATCTTGCAGTTTCTGTAAGGGTCGGGCGAGCGGTACTTCCCATAATCCCTCTCAAAAACTAAAGATGCGTGTCTATCATACTGACACCTCATTAGCAAAGATTTCACTCTGGAGATCTCCTTGCGGCTACCTCCAGTTGAGACAAGATGCTCGAGTTTCCTCCTCAGGCCCTGATACAGGCGGTACCTGTCCAGACTCCTGAGGCTCGAGAGCTGGCGGAAGAATCTCGCCACCCTTTTCTTGAACATCTCCCACCACTCTGACTTACTACTAAAGAGATCCAGTAAGGGTACCTGGCTCTGAAGAAAATCCTCAAAGGACTGTCTTATCTCCGCTTCTTCCAAGAGAGACGAATTGAGCCTCCAAAAGCCTCTTCCCATCCGAGGGGTCTCTGTAACATTCAGGGAAAACAAAATCATACAGTGATCGGAGAACTCCACCTCAACAACAGATACTGCTGAAGAGACGGCTTCCTCCTTTAAATAAAACCTGTCTATCCTGGACCTACAGTTACCTCTATGATAGGTGAACCCCTCGTGGCCTGCGGTGTGCCGGATGTGGACATCCACCAGGCGAGCCTCACTAGCTATACTATTAAGGGCGACGCTATCATAAGTCAGCTTGTCTCTGGAACCTCCTCTATCCCGGGGCCTCGTGACAGTGTTGAAGTCCCCTACAAAGACGACCTGCCGACTCGTAAAAAGGTAGGGCTTGATCCTCATAAACAGACACTTCCGGTCCCACTTAGATTGGGGATCATAGATGTTAATGAGCCGGAGCTCTTGTCCCTTCATGAGGACATCTAATATCAGGCACCTCCCCATTTCTAACTCAATAACCCGTCGGCATTCCACTGGTGCGGAAAAAAGGACCGCCACTCCGCTATACGGCTCGGCCGCAAGAGACCAATAGGAGGGCCCGAGTCTCCACTCCCTCTTAGCTATAAACACCTCTGCCATATTTGGCAGCCTGGTCTCTTGCAAAAAGAAAATGTCAGCTTCATCCCGGCTGAGAAAATCAAAAGCTGCAAATCTAGCCATATTTGACTTAATGCTGGCGACATTAATGGACTCCAGCGTCAACGGAGTGGGTACCGCCATCATTGGTGATTGAGTTAGATGGGTTTCTTCTTCCCACTCCCCTTACCCTCTGCCTCAGAGGAGGAATCCTTCCCCCTCTTTAATGACACAGAGGTGTCCATTCCAGCATTTTTCCTTCTTTTTTCGTCCTCGTCTCCGGACTCTGGGCCAGTCCCTCCCCCCAAGGACCTTGCATCCCCAGGAGAAGGAGACTCGGCGCCCCCTGTAAACCCTGCCGAAGCCGGATCCTCACCCTCAGCCTCCTCCTCAGAGGAAGAGATGTTATCAAGGGCTTGGAACCGGTTAGAAAGACCAACCAGAGGGGAGTCGGTTTTACCTTCCTTAGGTACCTTGGTCAGATCGGGAGAAGATGTTTTATCTCCCTTCTTTTTCTTGTTTTTGGTGCCAAGCTTACGCTTGTTCTCTAGCCACCGCTTATTATCCTCATCCATACTTTCATAATGGGAGGATTCTGAGGCAGAGGCGGTTTCCTCCCTGTGGATTCTCCTGACCTCCTCATCCAACTCATCATCCCTCGGGGCCTCAGCAGCAAGACTGGCATCCAGGACAGGGGCCGCCCCAGTATCCTGGGGCTCGCCCTGCTCCCTCTCCTGTCTGCACTTGTCTAGACGCCTCAGCTGGGCAGGCGTCTTTTTATTGCTTTTCTTCCCTGGCCCCTCAGCTCTCCCACCTCTGATAGTCCCCTCCCCAGCAGAATCGGCCTCATGGCTTTCTCCTACTGGGGTCTCGACCACATTAGCGAAGGCGCGAGGACAGCGGCTGAATGGGTGACCTAACTCACCACACAGGTGGCACCTAATCTCCACACAAGAGGCAGCAAGATGGCCGACATCCCCACACAATGCACATTTCTGCACAATGCAGTTTTCCCTGAAGTGTGTGGGGTCGCCGCACCTGTGACAGAGCTTCGGTTTCCCCTGGTAGAAGACCAGGATACGATCCCTACCCAGAAAGGCTGATGATGGAATGTGGGCAACCCTACCACCTGAATGCTTAAGTTTTACCATAAACATCCAGGCCCCTGACCAGATACCAAACTCGTCACGGTTTTTCTTTGGCATCTCCACCACCTCTCCATACCGACCAAGCCATTTCTTGATGTCAGAACAAGAAAGCGACTCGTTACGAGTCATCACTTGGTTTTGGGAAGACACTGCCTGAACGGCAAAGTCTCGCCAGCCGGGCTAATTTTTTGCCAACTCATAATTCATCCAGAAGAGCTCAAGCCCCTCCGGCCGAACAAAGTTGACATCAAACTCAGGCATGGAATAGGCATGTATCAAGGCGTAGATGTCAATCGCCTTGAAGCCCATCCTCAGCAGGAGCTCCACAACTTTAGACCTTGGAGGACATGCATCACTGCCCCTCCACCGAAGACAGACCACATTCCTGCGCACACTGCCTGGCCTGGCTGTTGGGAGGGACCACACTGTATCCCCCCCTTTTTGCTCTCGGAAGGCCCCGAGGCCATGCCTCTCTATCCAGAAGGATAGATCAACCTCTCGACCCTCTACCATTAGAGATCTCTCCCCCTTCTTTAGGGCCTCCAGAAGGCGCCGTTGCAACATGCCGTCCCCAAAGCCCAGAGACAAGGAGGAGGAGGATGCCCTATTTGCCCCGGTGGTGACACTTTCATAACTCTGGACAGGCGTTGCCACCACCGGGGGGGGGGGGCAACCGGACCAGTGACTACATCAGCCCCAACAGCATCACCATTACCCACCTCCATCTCACCCTCCACCAAACCAGCAACCACACCACTAGACAATGAATTGGCCTCATTCACACCCACCACCACATTCATTCCTGCTGGACCAGTGACAATGGTGGATGACATTTTGACCTCAGCATCATCGGGCACAAGGGGCTCAGTCACCTCCATAGAACTGGAGGCAACCTCACCCCTGGTCTTATGTGTGCCCTCCACATCATCAGTCGGTAATTTCTGTTTGGCATTCGGTATAATGCGCCACTGATCTTTAGCCGCTGTGAGGCGCCGCTGATCTTTATCTTCAGGATCCTCCGGACTAGCGACGCCAACACAAAATAGCACTTTCGTGGGAGGACTGGAACGCTCAGCCCCGACAGCCCCCTCACACTGCCGCCTCTCCTCAACTAAGTGATCAGCGGCAACAGCATTCAGAGGCGCCGAGGCTATCGAAGCCGCCCCCGACACTGGGCTGCTCCCCCCTCCCACTGAGGAGCGCACCACAGCATCGTGGCCTGACGGAACGCCCGCCGCCGGGCCGCCCTCACTGTCCAGCCTCTCGGCTGATGCACCTCCTGCTGCGTCCCCGCTACTACAAGCAGAGACGGAGCTCTGCGCCTCACTACCACACCGTGTAATCTCCCCGCGCCTTTGCATCGGATCCACAGCAGAACCCGGGCTGGGCTGGGCAACGGGGCTTATACAGCGAGCTGAGCCTGCCGCCGACTCAGGGGGTACAGGGAGGGGGGCATATACGTATCTTACCTCTTCCTGCAGCTTTGGCTTGGTCTTCTTAGCCTTTTTGTGGCCCCCAGGTGCCTCTTCTGGTAGATCGTTGCCAAGAAGGAAGTTCTGGGGTACACTGGGGACTCCAGGAGCTTTATCTCGGCCATTAGCGCCCCTCCCTGGCCGCTGCTGTCACTGTCCTCCCCAGAGCCGGCAGAACTGCGGCCGGATGTCATTGTCGCCTGTCCTGCAGGGAGCTCGCTGCATGTGGCCTGCGGGTGACTGCAGGCTGCCAGGTGGGGCTTTCTGCTGGTCATCATCACTCTCATCATCCACCTGGCTCTCAGGCTGCAGCCCCACCTGCCTTTGTTCTCTGTTATCAGCCATTTCTCTGACGCGGTCTTCATTAATTAGTTTTTCCTTTAAAAGGACCACTCTGCTCCCTGATGGTGGCTTTCCTAAGTTCCAGCACATGAATCTCACTGGTGACCCTCTTTACCTCCGCCTGGAGGTTAGCCTTCCTCGATTTTGGAGGCCCCCGCAGCTTTGGCGCTTGTGCAGTGCAGTTCCTTCCGAAACCTCCTGACGAGCTTACTCGCATCTTCATCCTCACGGAGGTGGATCATGACCCATGAGGCATAGGTGAACACAGACTCCCAGGGACTTTGCAGCCCCCAACCTTCCTCAGTGAGGTCGGCCTCACCTCCGTGAGCACTCAGCTTTCCTCCGGAAGGAGTGCCATCATGCACGCTGTCAGGCTTACCCTCCATGCTGGAAGCCTTGCGGCTTCTAGGAGTCTCCACAGTCCCGGGGGGAGTAGAAGCCACATTGCTGCGACTCCTGGTGGAGCGTCTCACTCCCGAGTCCTCCGATGTGCAGGCCGGTTGCTGGTTTCTCCTGCCCCCCGCCGGCCTGGTTCGGGTAGCAGAAGCCTGGGACTTGGCTCCATCACTCATCCCAGGAAACCCACTCCCTCCCTGGGTAGGGGAGAGAGCAGATCCCCAGGTGGAGAGGTGTTGGTTCTCAGGAGAGCTGGAGCACACAGCAGGATCTGCAGCCACGAGACCCACAATCACCACAGTGAGCAACAGGTGATCAGAGCTGCACTCACTATTCTGCTGGTGCAGTCACTGTGTACATACATTACATTACTGATCCTGAGTTACATTCTGTATTATACTCCAGAGCTGCACTCACTATTCTGCTGGTGCAGTCACTGTGTACATACATTACATTACTGATCCTGAGTTACATCCTGTATTATACTCCAGAGCTGCACTCACTATTCTGCTGGTGCAGTCACTGTGTGCATACATTACATTACTGATCCTGAGTTACATCCTGTATTATACTCCAGAGCTGCACTCACTATTCTGCTGGTGCAGTCACTGTGTACATACATTACATTACTGATCCTGAGTTACCTCCTGTATTATACTCCAGAGCTGCACTCACTATTCTGCTGGTGCAGTCACTGTGTACATACATTACATTACTGATCCTGAGTTACATCCTGTATTATACTCCAGAGCTGCACTCACTATTCTGCTGGTGCAGTCACTGTGTGCATACATTACATTACTGATCCTGAGTTACATCATGTATTATACTCCAGAGCTGCACTCACTATTCTGCTGGTGCAGTCACTGTGTACATACATTACATTACTGATCCTGAGTTACATTCTGTATTATACTCCAGAGCTCGCCCCACAGCTCAGCCCTCGCCCCACCGCTCAGCCCTCGCCCCACCGCTCAGCCCTCGCCCCACCGCTCAGCCCTCGCCCCACCGTTCAGCCCTCGCCCCACCGTTCAACCCTCGCCCCACCGTTCAGCCCTCGCCCCACCGCTCAGCCCTCGCCCCACAGCTCAGCCCTCGCCCCACAGCTCAGCCCTCGCCCCACAGCTCAGCCCTCGCCCCACAGCTCAGCCCTCGCCCCACAGCTCAGCTCATCCTCATGAAGGCAGAGGTGACCTACATAACACAGGAACCTACAGGCGCTTCTCACTGGAGCCAATTAGTAGTGTCCTCACGCTCGCGGAGCTGATCCACAGCAGGCTGCACATACTAATGAGCGCCCAGCAGATCTCTGCTGTACGTCCGGGGAGGGGGTCTTATTATGGATGGGCCACCCCCATATAAGGAGATGGGGTCCTACTTGAGCCTCGGAGGCGTGACTTGATGCGCCTGGGAGGAGCCACAGCTCCGCCCACCAGTGATGTCATTCGCAGTTTGTGATGACATCATATCTGGGATTTCTGTACCTGTAACCCCTCCTGTGGGATCCTAAGCATAGAAATTTAAGGGTTATGAATATGGAAGCTGAGATATGGGGAGCTGTTTGTTGGAGGCCTGAAATCGTAGAGCTGCTCCAGCTGTTCGTCTGTGATGTGGACGCAATATGGTCACAGAGGATTTCCCCTGACACAATAAGCGGCTTTGTGCTTTCGAGCAGTCAGAACAGATTGTAATTGACCCTGCGGAGCGGATATTAGGTATCAGCCGGGAGGAAAAGCTCAGCGGCGGCAGCGGCGGGAGAGGCAGCGGCGGACCCTCCATGTCACAGGTGACAGCAAAAGCTGCGTGAGAGATCAGCACTGAGGCAGGAATAACTGATTATTATATGTAGATGCCGGAGGATGGGATAATGCTATATGAAGAGCTATGAGATCCGCGGGCGGCTCGCCACAGAGGCTGACACTCTACGGGTAAGGACACCGATCATAAAATAACCCAAAACTGGACTAGAAAAGGAATAGACATGTAAATATCCATCTAACTCCTATCCCTGGGTCTCGTATCTGTCCGTCCACCCGTCCTTCCATCCCTCCATCCATCGATTCATTTATCTAGAGATAGAAAAATTAAAGCAGCACTTTTCATGCAAAAATGGGTGCGATTCCCCCAAGGTTATCACTAAAACCTCTTGCATACAAATCTATCTATCTATCTGATTCTGGTCCCAAAAAGAAAATAGATGCAGCTGAATAAGTTGAAAAGTGCAAATTTAAGGATCTTTGACCAAATCCTCTTAAATAGCCAGAAAGAGGACAGATCGCTCCAATATTCCATTCCAAAACGAGTATTTGTAGTTTATTCTCCCGTAGTAAAGTGCAACGTCTCAGTTCAGTTTCAAGGTTGAGAAAGTTTCCACGTGGAAGTGAAACGTTGCACTTTACTACGGGAGAATAAACCACAAATACTCATTTTGGAATGGAATATTGGAGATCTGATTTCTTTCTTTTCCTTCCTTCCTTCCTTTCTTTCTTTCTTTCTTTCTTTTCCTTCCTTTCTTTCTTTTCCTTTCTTTTCCTTCCTTTCTTTCTTTTCCTTCCTTTCTTTCTTTTCCTTTCTTTTCCTTCCTTTCTTTCTTTTCCTTCCTTCCTTTCTTTTCCTTCCTTCCTTCCTTTCTTTTCCTTCCTTCCTTCCTTTCTTTTCCTTCCTTCCTTTCTTTTCCTTCCTTCCTTTCTTTTCCTTCCTTCCTTCCTTTCTTTTCCTTCCTTCCTTCCTTTCTTTTCCTTCCTTCCTTCCTTTCTTTTCCTTCCTTCCTTCCTTTCTTTTCCTTCCTTCCTTCCTTTCTTTTCCTTCCTTCCTTCCTTTCTTTTCCTTCCTTTCCCTCATTCATTTCTTTTCCTTTCTTTCCATCCACCTTCACATGACATACATTTTGTACATTTCGTACATTTCTTCCGCTACACACCCACTTCTTGTAGTTGCCTTCACTATGGCTGTTTGTTCCATCCTTCTCCTCTTCGGTCTCTTCTGTCCTGGATGTTTCCACATGGACATTTCCAGATATTTTGGTCACTCCTGTCCCAATGCATTCTCCCAGGGCACAGCCATTCACACTGCACTCATTGCACATGATGGGCACCGGCGGCTGCCCTCAGGGTCATCATCATGGGCATAGCTGGACAGGTACCTGCTGTGTTGTGCCTCCTGTGATGCCTCGGTGCCTCCTGTGATGCCTCGGGTCCTCCTGTGATGCGGTCACTCGGGCTCCGCTTTGGACAGTGTGGAGGGCATGGGATCGATGTCTAGACCAGGCTCTGCCAGCGCAGGTTTAATTTCCTGCTGGGGGCATAATCTCCTGGCAAAATACGGCTCAAGTCTTAATCTCTCCTTCTCATTTCATAGAGGGTGGGGGGATTCAGTACACTGTCCCCCTAATCTGCGAGGGTAAAGGTGCCCGCAGTGCGTAACTCATGTACTGCCCACTTCAATGAATAGTATGTGGGGTATAACCTGACCTGTGGATTAGGAGGAGGAGAGGTCGCGTCCCGTGTTTTAGGAGGAGGAGAGGT
The DNA here is from genome assembly GCF_046119375.1 of Phyllobates terribilis. NCBI lineage: Eukaryota > Metazoa > Chordata > Amphibia > Anura > Dendrobatidae > Phyllobates > Phyllobates terribilis. The sequence goes on along the minus strand of NW_027362770.1, from coordinate 192,050,961 downwards.
CGCGTCCCGTGTGTTAGGAGGAGGAGAGGTCACGTCCCGTGTACTAGGAGGAGGAGAGTTTGCGTCCCGTGTATTAGGAAGAGGAGAGGTCGCATCCCGTGTATTAGGAGGAGGAGAGGTCGCATCCCGTGTATTAGGAGGAGAAGAGGTCGCGTCCCGTGTATTAGGAGGAGGAGAGGTCTCATCCCGTGTATTAGGAGGAGGAGAGGTCGCGTCCCGTGTAGTAGGAGGAGGAGAGGTCTCTTTCTGTGTATTAGGACATCTTTCTCTCTGTGTATTAGGTCATCTTTCTCTCTCTGTATTAGGACATCTTTCTCTCTGTGTATTAGGACATCTTTCTCTCGGTGAATTAGGACATCTTTCTCAGTGTATTAGGGCATCTTTCTCTCTGTGTATTAGGACATCTTTCTCTCTGTGTATTAGGACATCTTTCTCTCTGTGTATTAGGACATCTTTCTCTCTGTGTATTAGGACATCTTTCTCTCTGTGTATTAGGTCATCTTTCTCTCTGTGTATTAGGTCATCTTTCTCTCTGTGTATTAGGACATCTTTCTCTCTGTGTATTAGGACATCTTTCTCTCTGTGTATTAGGGCATCTTTCTCTCTGTGTATTAGGGCATCTTTCTCTCTGTGTATTAGGACATCTTTCTCTCGGTGTATTAGGACATCTTTCTCTCTGTGTATTAGGGCATCTTTCTCTCTGTGTATTAGGACATCTTTCTCTCTGTGTATTAGGGCATCTTTCTCTCTGTGTATTAGGGCATCTTTCTCTCTGTGTATTAGGACATCTTTCTCTCGGTGTATTAGGACATCTTTCTCTCGGTGTATTAGGACATCTTTCTCTCGGTGTATTAGGACATCTTTCTCTCTGTGTATTAGGTCATCTTTCTCTCTGTGTATTAGGACATCTTTCTCTCTGTGTATTAGGGCACCTTTCTCTCTGTGTATTGGGGCACCTTTCTCTCTGTGTATTAGGACATCTTTCTCTCTGTGTATTAGGACATCTTTCTCTCTGTGTATTAGGACATCTTTCTCTCGGTGTATTAGGACATCTTTCTCTCGGTGTATTAGGACATCTTTCTCTCGGTGTATTAGGACATCTTTCTCTCGGTGTATTAGGACATCTTTCTCTCTGTGTATTAGGACATCTTTCTCTCGGTGTATTGGGACATCTTTCTCTCGGTGTATTGGGGCACCTTTCTCTCGGTGTATTGGGGCACCTTTCTCTCGGTGTATTGGGGCACCTTTCTCTCGGTGTATTGGGGCACCTTTCTCTCGGTGTATTGGGGCACCTTTCTCTCGGTGTATTGGGGCACCTTTCTCTCGGTGTATTGGGGCACCTTTCTCTCGGTGTATTGGGGCACCTTTCTCTCGGTGTATTGGGGCACCTTTCTCTCTGTGTATTGGGGCACCTTTCTCTCTGTGTATTGGGGCACCTTTCTCTCTGTGTATTGGGGCACCTTTCTCTCTGTGTATTGGGGCACCTTTCTCTCTGTGTATTGGGGCACCTTTCTCTCTGTGTATTGGGGCACCTTTCTCTCGGTGTATTGGGACATCTTTCTCTCTCTGTATTAGGACATCTTTCTCTCTCTGTATTAGGACATCTTTCTCTCTGTGTATTAGGACATCTTTCTCTCGGTGAATTAGGACATCTTTCTCAGTGTATTAGGGCATCTTTCTCTCTGTGTATTAGGACATCTTTCTCTCTGTGTATTAGGACATCTTTCTCTCTGTGTATTAGGACATCTTTCTCTCTGTGTATTAGGACATCTTTCTCTCTGTGTATTAGGACATCTTTCTCTCTGTGTATTAGGTCATCTTTCTCTCTGTGTATTAGGTCATCTTTCTCTCTGTGTATTAGGGCATCTTTCTCTCTGTGTATTAGGGCATCTTTCTCTCTGTGTATTAGGGCATCTTTCTCTCTGTGTATTAGGACATCTTTCTCTCGGTGTATTAGGACATCTTTCTCTCGGTGTATTAGGACATCTTTCTCTCTGTGTATTAGGACATCTTTCTCTCTGTGTATTAGGTCATCTTTCTCTCTGTGTATTAGGACATCTTTCTCTCTGTGTATTAGGGCATCTTTCTCTCTGTGTATTAGGACATCTTTCTCTCTGTGTATTAGGACATCTTTCTCTCGGTGTATTAGGACATCTTTCTCTCGGTGTATTGGGACATCTTTCTCTCGGTGTATTGGGACATCTTTCTCTCGGTGTATTGGGACATCTTTCTCTCGGTGTATTGGGACATCTTTCTCTCGGTGTATTGGGACATCTTTCTCTCTGTGTATTGGGGCATCTTTCTCTCGGTGTATTGGGGCACCTTTCTCTCGGTGTATTGGGGCACCTTTCTCTCGGTGTATTGGGGCACCTTTCTCTCGGTGTATTGGGGCACCTTTCTCTCGGTGTATTGGGGCACCTTTCTCTCGGTGTATTGGGGCACCTTTCTCTCGGTGTATTGGGGCACCTTTCTCTCGGTGTATTGGGGCACCTTTCTCTCGGTGTATTGGGGCACCTTTCTCTCGGTGTATTGGGGCACCTTTCTCTCGGTGTATTGGGGCACCTTTCTCTCTGTGTATTGGGGCACCTTTCTCTCTGTGTATTGGGGCACCTTTCTCTCTGTGTATTGGGGCACCTTTCTCTCGGTGTATTGGGGCACCTTTCTCTCGGTGTATTGGGGCACCTTTCTCTCGGTGTATTGGGGCACCTTTCTCTCGGTGTATTGGGGCACCTTTCTCTCGGTGTATTGGGGCACCTTTCTCTCGGTGTATTGGGGCACCTTTCTCTCGGTGTATTGGGGCACCTTTCTCTCGGTGTATTGGGGCACCTTTCTCTCGGTGTATTGGGGCACCTTTCTCTCGGTGTATTGGGGCACCTTTCTCTCGGTGTATTGGGGCACCTTTCTCTCGGTGTATTGGGGCACCTTTCTCTCGGTGTATTGGGGCACCTTTCTCTCGGTGTATTGGGGCACCTTTCTCTCGGTGTATTGGGGCACCTTTCTCTCGGTGTATTGGGGCACCTTTCTCTCGGTGTATTGGGGCACCTTTCTCTCGGTGTATTGGGGCACCTTTCTCTCGGTGTATTGGGGCACCTTTCTCTCGGTGTATTGGGGCACCTTTCTCTCGGTGTATTGGGGCACCTTTCTCTCGGTGTATTGGGGCACCTTTCTCTCGGTGTATTGGGGCACCTTTCTCTCGGTGTATTGGGGCACCTTTCTCTCGGTGTATTGGGGCACCTTTCTCTCGGTGTATTGGGGCACCTTTCTCTCGGTGTATTGGGGCACCTTTCTCTCGGTGTATTGGGGCACCTTTCTCTCGGTGTATTGGGGCACCTTTCTCTCGGTGTATTGGGGCACCTTTCTCTCGGTGTATTGGGGCACCTTTCTCTCGGTGTATTGGGGCACCTTTCTCTCGGTGTATTGGGGCACCTTTCTCTCTGTGTATTGGGGCACCTTTCTCTCTGTGTATTGGGGCACCTTTCTCTCTGTGTATTGGGGCACCTTTCTCTCCGCGGTTGTTTGCCTTGTGTATTGCATTGAGCCGTCACACTTCATCTCGTCGGGTATCTGATACTCTGCGCTGGAGCCTTTTATTCCATTCTTCGTGTCAGTAAATGCCCGGCTGATATGTGATCTGCGATGTCCGCGCTGTCGCGTCTGTGTTTTTCGTCCTCCCTGTTTGCTTTTTGCTGCTGTTTTCCAGGACTAATCATTGGGGATTAAGTGAGCTGCAGAATCTGTCGTCTGTAATGGATCCGTCTATTTCTGGAATCGACCATTTGCTTTCCTGGTAGAAGCGGTTGCTTTGCGGCGATATTGCTCCACTTTCTGCACCGCCGCCATCATTATCTCAGCGTTCTAGCCAAATACAGAAAATTGCTCATTTTTCTTCTGGCTCGTGGGCAATCAGATGGAGACATGGGGATAGATTGCATTTTAAGTGGTTCTTCCTAAAACCCTCATACAAGCGGCACTACAGGCGCCAGCATGCATAAAAGGTCTCCAAAAACAAGCAAACGCGCCAGACTGCCACCACTCTCAATGTCATGAGAAATGTTTGGGAAGCACAAAGCAAAAGAAGCCATTTGCATCGTACTTTATGCTCATGCCACACACTGAAGAGGTACACTGAAAAGCAGACATGTCCGAGATATGGAGATCGTGGTTTTCTCTTTGTGACCACGTAAGATGGAGCAAATCTGATCGACTCCGATGCAGACAGCATCATATATGTATTTATTGTGTATCCATATGCCTAAAAATTAGGAAATCCTAGAGCTCGGCTCCTCATGGGCGTGTTCAGACACACCCACATTCTAGCTCCACCCCCGAGGTATCACAATTGATCTTGTTACATTATCACATGATAAAAAAGCAATTGTATCTGTCCAAAACCTGCAGATTATTAGATGTCACACAATATCTAGCTTTATATCCCTTTCAGCATGGTTGCTTGCTACATTCATGAGGGCCTGCGAGCTAAAGGCGCCCCCTTCAGGCCTGGAGAACTCATGAGATTTCACCAACCTCACTGTGTATAACTTGCCAGTGTAGAAATTATATATTTTTTGATCGTCTGTAGGAGCCTGCACATAATACTGCAATCACTTACCACCCCTCCCCCTCCATCTTCCCACTCTCATTTTAATCCTTCCTTGCTCTTATTTCTTTTTATAAGGATTTATTATATAAATTCTGGATAATCAGGAATATGGAAACAACGGCAGAATTGGAAGCTGCATCCAGAGGGGTCACATAAAGGGGTCCGCAATAAGCATTTTAGTACAGATTAGGGTCTTATATAGTTTTTTGTATATATTTCTATAAATTTGCAGATTATTTTCATAGCTGAAGTTATTCTCTAGTCACATCCAAAGCTGCACTCGGAATTGTGATGGTTTTGGTGATGGCTCTCAAGCTTCTGGAACAGAGCGGAGACATTGTGGGAGAGGTAGTGCTGTCATTGTGGGAGAGGTAGAGCTGTCATAGTGGGAGAGGTAGCGCTGTCATTGTGGGAGAGGTAGAGCTGTCATAGTGGGAGAGGTAGAGCTGGCATTGTGGGAGAGGTAGTGCTGTCATTGTGGGAGAGGTAGAGCTGTCATAGTGGGAGAGGTAGAGCTGGCATTGTGGGAGAGGTAGTGCTGTCATTGTGGGAGAGGTAGAGCTGTCATAGTGGGAGAGGTAGAGCTGTCATAGTGGGAGAGGTAGCGCTGTCATTGTGGGAGAGGTAGAGCTGTCATAGTGGGAGAGGTAGTGCTGTCATTGTGGGAGAGGTAGAGCTGGCATTGTGGGAGAGGTAGTGCTGTCATAGTGGGAGAGGTAGTGCTGTCATTGTGGGAGAGGTAGAGCTGGCATTGTGGGAGAGGTAGTGCTGTCATTGTGGGAGAGGTAGCGCTGTCATTGTGGGAGAGGTAGCGCTGTCATTGTGGGAGAGGTAGTGCTGTCATAGTGGGAGAGGTAGAGCTGGCATTGTGGGAGAGGTAGTGCTGGCATAGTGGGAGAGGTAGTGCTGGCATTGTGGGAGAGGTAGTGCTGGCATTGTGGGAGAGGTAGTGCTGGCATAGTGGGAGAGGTAGTGCTGTCATAGTGGGAGAGGTAGTGCCGTCATAGTGGGAGAGGTAGTGCCGTCATAGTGGGAGAGGTAGTGCCGTCATAGTGGGAGAGGTAGTGCCGTCATAGTGGGAGAGGTAGAGCCGGCATTGCGGGAGAGGTAGAGCTGTCATAGTGGGAGAGGTAGAGCCGGCATTGCAGGAGAGGTAGAGCTGTCATAGTGGGAGAGGTAGAGCCGGCATTGCAGGAGAGGTAGAGCCGGCATTGCAGGAGAGGTAGTGCTGGCATTGCGGGAGAGGTAGAGCTGTCATAGTGGGAGAGGTAGAGCCGGCATTGCAGGAGAGGTAGAGCCGGCATTGCAGGAGAGGTAGTGCTGGCATTGCGGGAGAGGTAGAGCTGTCATAGTGGGAGAGGTAGAGCCGGCATTGCAGGAGAGGTAGAGCCGGCATTGCAGGAGAGGTAGAGCCGGCATTGCAGGAGAGGTAGTGCTGGCATTGCGCCGCAGTCTTCCCCATCTCAGCTGTTGGATACACCGCTGGTAAAAAAAACAAAAAACTAGCAGAACTTGTAACAATCTTCATAGGGTAAGTGTAAAAGAGTATTGAAAATGGTTATGTAAAATAAAACCCGTCCAGGCCACAGATGACCCTTGTGCCGCTTATCTCCTCTAGGGAGTAATCAGTGTGACATTTCCTATCTGTTCTCAGCAGACACGAGCAGTGATGTGTATACATGTATACGCTATGTCCGGGGGTCGGCGTAACTTCAGCCGGTGGCCATTCCTTCAGTTTGAGGCTGAACTTATCGGGGGTGGGGGGGGATTACATTATTAGAAAACGCCAGGAGTGAGGTTCTGCTGGAGACCTCACATTCCTCTTCTCTCGCTCCCTCCCACCCATCGCCTGTCTATAGGATGTAATGTAATGCTGAGCAGTAATCAGTGCGACTCTGAGCATCTGTAGCGATAATATTCCATCAATAGGCAATAATAAGAGTATCGGTCAACGCCGTGATAATTCATTGTCCGTACATATTATATATCGCCATCATTAGTAACTGCTCACTGGTCATCCTCCTGTGCCACGACCATAATAATGTCTCATACTGAATTATAGACCTGACCTGCAATCCTAGAGCCTCCATCATTCATTACCCTGAACTATTTCCTTCCTTTTTATTTCCCACTCTTTCTTTTATTTTATTTTTGCCCGAATTTCTCTGTCTCCCTGTTTCTTCCTTCCCTTATTAATTTTTTTCTCTTCCTTCCTCTCCTAATCTCCCTTCTCGCTATCTCTTCTTTCATTTTAATTTTCGTGTTCTATCTTTCCTATCATCCCCTCTTTCCAGCCCGCTTTCTTGTTCTTTCATTTCCTCTCTCTCCCTTCCTTCTTCCTTCCTCCAACTCCTCCCTTCACTTCTTCCTTCCTCACAACCTTCTTTCTTCATTCTTCTCTTCTTTCTTCTTAACCTTCTTTTTTCCCTCCTTCCTTCATTCCCTAGCTCTTTCCCTCCTCCTTCCTTTCTCCCTCCCTCCTTCCTTCCTTTCCTCCTACTTTCTCCCTGCCGTTCATCCCTCCTTTCCATTCTAACAGTCATTGTTCCCCTTCCTACCTGCCCTTTATCCTTTCATCCAACATTCATTGTTCCCCTTCCTACCTGCCCTTTATCCTTTCATCCTCCTTTTTTCTTTCCCACCATCATTTCATCTCCTTTTTTTCTCTTCCCTTTCTATCACTCTTTCCCTTTCCTTCCCATCATCTCCTTCTTTCTCTTCCCTTCCTGTCTTGTCCCTCTTTCTATTCCCTTCCCGCCGTGTCCCTCTTTCTCTTCCTTTCCCGTCTTGTCCCTCTTTCTCTTCCCTTCCCGTCTTGTCCCTCTTTCTCTTCCCTTCCCGCCATGTCCCTCTTTCTCTTCCCTTCCCGCCGTGTCCCTCTTTCTCTTCCCTTCCCGTCGTGTCCCTTTTTCTCTTCCCTTACCGTCGTGTCCCTCTTTCTCTTCCCTTCCCGTCGTGTCCCTCTTTCTCTTCCCTTCCCGTCGTGTCCCTCTTTCTCTTCCCTTCCCGCCTTGTCCCTCTTTCTCTTCCCTTCCCGCCTTGTCCCTCTTTCTCTTCCCTTCCCGCCTTGTCCCTCTTTCTCTTCCCTTCCCGCCTTGTCCCTCTTTCTCTTCCCTTCCCGCCTTGTCCCTCTTTCTCTTCCCTTCCCGCCTTGTCCCTCTTTCTCTTCCCTTCCCGCCTTGTCCCTCTTTCTCTTCCCTTCCCGCCTTGTCCCTCTTTCTCTTCCCTTCCCGCCTTGTCCCTCTTTCTCTTCCCTTCCCGCCTTGTCCCTCTTTCTCTTCCCTTCCCGCCGTGTCCCTCTTTCTCTTCCCTTCCCGCCGTGTCCCTCATTCTCTTCCCTTCCCGCCTTGTCCCTCTTTCTCTTCCTTCCCGCCTTGTCCCTCTTTCTCTTTCCTTCCCGCCGTGTCCCTCTTTCTCCTCCCTTCCCGCCGTGTCCCTCTTTCTATTCCCCTCCCGTCTTGTCCCTCTTTCTATTCCCTTCCCGTCTTGTCCCTCTCTCTCTCTTCCCTTCCCGTCTCGTCCCTCTCTCTCTCTTCCCTTCCCGTCTCGTCCCTCTCTCTCTCTCTTCCCTTCCCGTCTCGTCCCTCTCTCTCTCTTCCCTTCCCGTCTCTCTCTCTCTTCCCTTCCCGTCCCTCTCTCTCTCTTCCCTTCCCGTCTCGTCTCTCTCTCTCTCTTCCTCTCTTCCCTTCCCGTCTCGTCTCTCTCTCTCTCTCTTCCTCTCTTCCCTTCCCGTCTCGTCTCTCTCTCTCTCTTCCCTTCCCGTCTCGTCTCTCTCTCTCTCTCTCTCTCTTCCCTTCCCGTCTCGTCCCTCTTTAGTCACCATATTCCATTCATTTCTGAGTGCGGCGTCCCGGCGTCATGTTGGCTGCACCTGCTCCTCCTGGTTATGATTTTCCTTCCATTCTCTTTCCTGAATGAGGGCTCCCTGGGCCGCGGACATTGTTCGTACCGTGTACAGTCGGCCTGGCAGCTAATCGTTTTTATATCCAGGTCCGGATCAGAACCGGAGTTGGCAGAACATGGAGGCGCAGCCACGGCAACCAATCCCATCGCTGCTGTCATATACAAAGCTGGCGGGTTTGGAAGCTGACACCTAATAGGTTGCTATGGGCAACGCCTGATTCCATGTCCTATAAAGCACATTTAAATGCTGGGCATCTTTGTTCATTTAAATAAAGTTTACTGACAATCTTTTGTGTCCATACTGTAACATATACTCTGTGGCCCCTGGAATCTGCCCTCAGGGGTCCGACACAGAGAGTATATCACAAAGGAAGAACATATAGAGAATTCTTTTCAAAACTTTATTTGAAAAAAAATGAACAACACTATATGTAATCAGTCAATCTAGAAAATGAAAGCTGAATGACTTGGGCCTACTTGTTTGTGAAGTCCTGGGTGTTATTTTCAACCAACTTTATTTATAATAAACATAATGAAAGTCAGGGGGTGAAATCGAACCCCAAGGATACCTGATAGGCACTGTTATATGTCTGTGGGATCCAGCGGAAAGATTTCTGAATCTCTTAAAATACTGATCCGTCAAAGCCGGTATAAAAGGAATCCATGACGGTAACGTGGACAAAGCTGTAGCCATTCTTATCTGTACGGCCTGAGAAAATCAGGATGTGACATTTACAGGGGGCAGAGACCGGCATTGTACAGATACTGACCGCTCCTCACCCACTGCGGGAGCCGGCGCCGAGGTGAAAAGATAATGGGCAGAGATCTGCCATCTGTTCTGGGCCTCTAATATCAGAATGTGGAGAAAGTGCCAGGAAGGACACGGATTCTGTAAACTTTCATATTGGATGACACTGATGTAGACCTCAGGCAAAAATATATAATTACTATAATACTGCCCCTATGTACAAGAATATAACTACTATAATACTGCCCCTATGTACAAGAATATAACTACTATAATACTGCCCCCTATGTACAAGAATATAACTACTGTAATACTGCCCCCTATGTACAAGAATATAACTACTATAATACTGCTCCTATGTATAAGAATATAACTACTATAATACTGCCCCCTATGTACAAGAATATAACTACTATAATACTGTCCCTATGTACAAGAATATAACTACTATAATACTGCCCCCTATGTACAAGAATATAACTACTATAATACTGCCCCCTAGGTACAAGAATATGACTACTATAATACTGCCCCCTATGTACAAGAATATAGCTACTATAATACTGCTCCTATGTACAAGAATATAACTACTATAATACTGCTCCTATGTACAAGAATATAACTACTATAATACTGCCCCTATGTACAAGAATATAACTAGTATAATACTGCCCCTATATACAAGAATATAACTACTATAATATTGCCCCTTATATACAAGAATATAACTACTATAATACTGCCCCTATATACAAGTATATAACTACTATAATACTGCCCCCTATGTACAAGAATATAACTACTATAATACTGCCCCTATATACAAGTATATAACTACTATAATACTTCCTCCTATATACAAGAATATAACTACTATAATACTGCCCCTATGTACAAGAATATAACTACTATAATACTGCTCCTATGTACAAGGATATAACTACTATAATACTGCCCCTATGTACAAGAATATAACTACTATAATACTGCCCCTATGTACAAGAATATAACTACTATAATACTGCCCCCTATGTACAAGAATATAACTATTATAATACTGCCCCCTATATACAAGAATATATCTAGTATAATACTGCCCCTATGTGCAAGAATATAACTACTATAATACTGCCCCCTATGTACAAGAATATAACTACTATAATATTGCCCCCTATATACAAGAATATATCTAGTATAATACTGCCCCTATGTGCAAGAATATAACTACTATAATACTGCCCATATGTGCAAGAATATAACTACTATAATACTGCCCCCTATGTACAAGAATACAACTACTATAATACTGCCCCCTATGTACAAGAATACAACTACTATAATACTGCCCCCTATGTACAAGAATATAACTACTATAATACTGCCCCTATGTACAAGAATAAAACCACTATAATACTGCCCCCTATGTACAAGAATATAACTACTATAATACTGCCCCCTATGTACAAGAATATAACTACTATAATACTGCTCCTATGTATAAGAATATAACTACTATAATACTGCCCTCTATGTACAAGAATAAAACCACTATAATACTGCCCTCTATGTACAAGAATAAAACCACTATAATACTGCCCCCTATGTACAAGAATAAAACCACTATAATACTGCCCCCTATGTACAAGAATAAAACCAGTATAATACTGCCCCTATGTACAAGAATAAAACAAGTGTAATACTGCCCCCTATGTACAAGAATATAACTACTATAATACTGCTCCCTATGTACAAGAATATAACTACTATAATACTGCTCTTATGTATAAGAATATAACTACTATAATACTGCTCCTATGTACAAGAATATAACTACTATAATACTGCCCCCTATGTACCAGAATAAAACCACTATAATACTGCCCCCTATGTACAAGAATATAACTACTATAATACTGCCCCCTATGTACAGGAATATAACTCCTATAATATTGCCCCCTATGTACAAGAATATAACTACTATAATACTGCCCCTATGTACACGAATATAACTACTATAATACTGCCCCTATGCACAAGAATATAACTACTATAATACTGCTCCCTATATACAAGAATATAACTACTATAATACTGCTCCTATGTGTAAGAATATAACTACTATAATACTTCTCCTATGTACAAGAATATAACTACTATAATATTGCCCCCTATATACAAGAATATATCTAGTATAATACTGCCCCTATGTGCAAGAATATAACTACTATAATACTGCCCCCTATGTGCAAGAATACAACTACTATAATACTGCCCCCTATGTACAAGAATACAACTACTATAATACTGCCCCCTATGTACAAGAATATAACTACTATAATATTGCCCCCTATATACAAGAATATATCTGGTATAATACTGCCCCTATGTGCAAGAATATAACTACTATAATACTGCCCCCTATGTACAAGAATAAAACCACTATAATATTGCCCCCTATGTACAAGATTATAACTACTATAATACTTCTCCTATGTACAAGAATATAACTACTATACTACTCCCTATATACAAGAACATAACTACTATAATACTGCCCCTATGTACAAGAATATATCTGCTATAATACTGCCCCTATGTACAAGAATATAACTGCTATAATACTGCCCTCTATGTACAGGAATATAACTACTATAATACTGCCCCCTATGTACAAGAATATAACTACTATAATACTGCCCCTATGTACACGAATATAACTACTATAATACTGCCCCCTATGTACAAGAATATAACTACTATAATACTGCCCCTATGTACAAGAATACATCTACTATAATACTGCCGCCTATGTACAAGAATATAACTACTATAATACTGCCCCCTATGTGCAAGAATATAACTACTATAATACTGCTCCCATGTACAAGAATATAACTACTATAATACTGCGCCCTATGTACAAGAATATAACTACTATAATACTGCCCCCTATGTTCAAGAATATAACTACTATAATACTGCCTCTATGTACAAGAATATAACTACTATAATACTGCCCCTATGTACAAGAATATAACTACTATAATACTGCTCCCATGTACAAGAATATAACTACTATAATACTGCCCCCTATGTACAAGAATATAACTACTATAATACTGCCCCCTATGTTCAAGAATATAACTACTATAATACTGCCCTCTATGTACAAGAATATAACTACTATAATACTGCTCCTATGTACAAGAATATAACTACTATAATACTGCTCCGTATGTACAAGAATATAACTACTATAATACTGCTCCCTATGTACAAGAATATAACTACTATAATACTGCTCCCATGTACAAGAATATAACTACTATAATACTGCCCCCTATGTACAAGAATATAACTACTATAATACTGCCCCCTATGTTCAAGAATATAACTACTATAATACTGCCCTCTATGTACAAGAATATAACTACTATAATACTGCTCCTATGTACAAGAATATAACTACTATAATACTGCTCCGTATGTACAAGAATATAACTACTATAATACTGCCCCCTATGTACAAGAATATAACTACTATAATACTTCTCCTATGTACAAGAATATAACTACTATAATATTGCCCCCTATATACAAGAATATATCTAGTATAATACTGCCCCTATGTGCAAGAATATAACTACTATAATACTGCCCCCTATGTTCAAGAATACAACTACTATAATACTGCCCCCTATGTACAAGAATACAACTACTATAATACTGCCCCCTATGTACAAGAATATAACTACTATAATATTGCCCCCTATATACAAGAATATATCTGGTATAATACTGCCCCTATGTGCAAGAATATAACTACTATAATACTGCCCCCTATGTACAAGAATAAAACCACTATAATATTGCCCCCTATGTACAAGATTATAACTACTATAATACTTCTCCTATGTACAAGAATATAACTACTATAATACTACTCCCTATATACAAGAACATAACTACTATAATACTGCCCCTATGTACAAGAATATATCTGCTATAATACTGCCCCTATGTACAAGAATATAACTGCTATAATACTGCCCTCTATGTACAGGAATATAACTACTATAATACTGCCCCCTATGTACAAGAATATAACTACTATAATACTGCCCCTATGTACACGAATATAACTACTATAATACTGCCCCCTATGTACAAGAATATAACTACTATAATACTGCCCCTATGTACAAGAATACATCTACTATAATACTGCCGCCTATGTACAAGAATATAACTACTATAATACTGCCCCCTATGTGCAAGAATATAACTACTATAATACTGCTCCCATGTACAAGAATATAACTACTATAATACTGCGCCCTATGTACAAGAATATAACTACTATAATACTGCCCCCTATGTTCAAGAATATAACTACTATAATACTGCCTCTATGTACAAGAATATAACTACTATAATACTGCCCCTATGTACAAGAATATAACTACTATAATACTGCTCCCATGTACAAGAATATAACTACTATAATACTGCCCCCTATGTACAAGAATATAACTACTATAATACTGCCCCCTATGTTCAAGAATATAACTACTATAATACTGCCCCCTATGTACAAGAATATAACTACTATAATACTGCTCCTATGTACAAGAATATAACTACTATAATACTGCTCCGTATGTACAAGAATATAACTACTATAATACTGCCCCCTATGTACAAGAATATAACTACTATAATACTGCTCCCTATGTACAAGAATATAACCACTATAATACTGCTCCTATGTACAAGAATATAACTACTATAATACTGCCCCCTATGTACACGAATCTAACTACTATAATACTGCCCCTATGTACAAGAATATAACTACTATAATACTGCTCCCTATATACAAGAATATAACTACTATAATACTGCTCCTATGTGTAAGAATATAACTACTATAATACTTCTCCTATGTACAAGAATATAACTACAATAATATTGCCCCCTATATACAAGAATATATCTAGTATAATACTGCCCCTATGTGCAAGAATATAACTACTATAATACTGCCCCTATGTGCAAGAATACAACTACTATAATACTGCCCCCTATGTACAAGAATACAACTACTATAATACTGCCCCCTATGTACAAGAATATAACTACTATAATATTGCCCCCTATATACAAGAATATATCTGGTATAATACTGCCCCTATGTGCAAGAATATAACTACTATAATACTGCTCCTATGTACAAGAATATAACTACTATAATACTGCCCCCTATGTACAAGAATAAAACCACTATAATATTGCCCCCTATGTACAAGAATATAACTACTATAATACTTCTCCTATGTACAAGAATATAACTACTATAATACTACTCCCTATATACAAGAACATAACTACTATAATACTGCCCCTATGTACAAGAATATATCTGCTATAATACTGCCCCTATGTACAAGAATATAACTGCTATAATAGTGCCCTCTATGTACAGGAATATAACTACTATAATACTGCCCCCTATGTACAAGAATATAACTACTATAATACTGCCCCTATGTACACGAATATAACTACTGTAATACTGCCCCCTATGTACAAGAATATAACTACTATAATACTGCCCCCTATGTACAAGAATATAACTACTATAATACTGCCCCCTTTGTACAAGAATATAACTACTATAATACTGCCCCTATGTACAAGAATATAACTACTATAATACTGCCCCCTATGTACAAGAATATAACTACTATAATACTGCTCCTATGTACAAGAATACATCTACTATAATACTGCCGCCTATGTACAAGAATATAACTACTATAATACTGCTCCCATGTACAAGAATATAACTACTATAATACTGCCCCCTATGTACAAGAATATAACTACTATAATACTGCTCCCATGTACAAGAATATAACTACTATAATACTGCTCCCATGTACAAGAATATAACTACTATAATACTGCCCCTATGTACAAGAATATAACTACTATAATACTGCCCCTATGTACAAGAATATAACTACTATAATACTGCTCCCATGTACAAGAATATAACTACTATAATACTGCCCCCTATGTACAAGAATATAACTACTATAATACTGCCCCCTATGTACAAGAATATAACTACTATAATACTGCCCCCTATGTACAAGAATATAACTACTATAATACTGCTCCTATGTACAAGAATATAACTACTATAATACTGCTCCTATGTACAAGAATATAACTACTATAATACTGCTCCGTATGTACAAGAATATAACTACTATAATACTGCCCCCTATGTACAAGAATATAACTACTATAATACTGCTCCCTATTTACAAGAATATAACCACTATAATACTGCTCCTATGTACAAGAATATAACTACTATAATACTGCCCCCTATGTACAAGAATATAACTACTATAATACTGCTCCCTATGTACAAGAATATAACCACTATAATACTGCTCCTATGTACAAGAATATAACTACTATAATACTGCCCCCTATGTACAAGAATATAACTACTATAATACTGCCCCCTATGTACAAGAATATAACTACTATAATACTGCCCCCTATGTACAAGAATATAACTACTATAATACTGCCCCCTATGTACAAGAATATAACTACTATAATACTGCTCCCTATGTACAAGAATATAACCACTATAATACTGCTCCTATGTACAAGAATATAACTACTATAATACTGCTCCCTATGTACAAGAATATAACCACTATAATACTGCTCCTATGTCCAAGAATATAACTACTATAATACAGCCCCCTATGTACAAGAATATAACTACTATAATACTGCCCCTATGTACAAGAATATAACTACTATAATACTGCCCCCTATGTACAAGAATATAACTACTATAATACTGCTCCCTATGTACAAGAATATAACCACTATAATACTGCTCCTATGTACAAGAATATACCTACTATAATACTGCTCCCTATGTACAAGAATATAACCACTATAATGCTGCTCCTATGTCCAAGAATATAACTACTATAATACTGCCCCCTATGTACAAGAATATAACCACTATAATACTGCTCCTATGTACAAGAATATACCTACTGTAATACTGCTCCCTATGTACAAGAATATAACCACTATAATACTGCCCCTATGTACAAGAATATAACTACTATAATACTGCCCCCTATGTACAAGAATATAACTACTATAATACTGCCCCTATGTACAAGAATATAACTACTATAATACTGCCCCCTATGTACAAGAATATAACCACTATAATACTGCTCCTATGTACAAGAATATAACTACTATAATACTGCCCCCTATGTACAAGAATATAACTACTATAATACTGCCCCCTATGTACAAGAATATAACTACTATAATACTGCCCCTATGTACTAGAATATAACCACTATAATACTGCACTGTCTAGTGTCTCAGGTGAAGAAATATCTTGGATCTTTCTTTCACAGTAAGATCTTTCATTGTTCAGTGTGTTCGGTTACAATCGTCCACCATTAGGTTCCTTATTTCGGATGCTCGTGTGCCCGCTGTCCCCATAAATTCCTCCATATTTTTACAGTCAAAAGTTGAAGGTTTCAAATCCTTCAAAAGATTTCCTTGTCAGCTAGAGGGCCGTATAATAGTGCAGGAGCGTTATATGTGGAGTGGCTGATATCAATCACGTGTACGGACCGTCGGTCACGTCGTTCGTCTTTGCACAATGGGGAACAAGACCTCATAGGTGATAGGGGGCATACCACTAAGTATCAACTGAGCAGAAAAAAGGAAGCCATAAGTGTTTCAAACACCCCAAATACAACATAGCATGGGCAGGGAAGGCAAGAGAGGGTAGATAGAGGCACAAGTGAGTGACCACTGCTCCCTGAGGAAGTACGGAAACGCGCGTCGGGGCCTCCCCTGACACTGTTGGTCATCTCCAACCTCTCGCTAAGTATGCCATATTTAGCTTAATCCATGTGATATTTGCACATTTGTGTTGTTGTGTATGACTTATGGCCGTTTGTTGACCTTATACATATGCCAGATTATATGATAAATGTCACTGTGACTTTATCAACACACATTTTGTTGTTAACAATGAATTGTACTGTGTGTTGTAGGTTTGGTTAAAATCTGACACCAACTGTGCCTTATGGCTTCCTTTTTTCTGCTCAATTCTATCGGTAGTACCTACCAAAATTTAAGTTTTTACAGATTTTACCAGAATAGTTAAAAATGGCAAGAAAAAAAATTCATGATTGGAAATAAAGCACAAAGATGGCGAGTATATTTATAAAGGGGCCTGCAGCACAAGTACTATTTCATCCCACCCGTGATCGCCGCCATTGGAGTGGGGAACAGCCGGGCAAGTGGACTTGTTACAGACGGCGTTATTTTTGGCATTATGAGACCCCTCAGTATTTCTGTATCGCCCACCAGGTTCATAGAAACCGGCTCGTCCGCAGAGCTGACAATTCACCACCATGCAACGACATTAGGCAAGCAATGGTTATTCTGTACCAGAGGCGCTCGATCCATTAAATGGGTCTCCATGATATGGATTTGGGGGTCCCCTGTTTGTAATATTTGCCATGTACTGGGGCCCCTCTAATTTGTGCTAACATCAGTGTCCATCCTCTGTAGGAAGAGGACACTTGTTATGGGGGATTGGATGGGACATATGGGGGGGAGATGGGGCTGGATTAGCATATAAACATTTGTAGTGCCCCCTGCGATGCCATGGGCATATGTGCCAGATACTGCATTCACCCAGGATAACGCCAGCCATCACAACCCCCCATAGAGACATGACCTTACATGTTGTATTACATCACATGGCACCATTACACCCATCACCCACAATTGTTCTGCACTGGCAGGAAAGGGGTTAATGAGGGGAGGTATTGGGGGATAGACATACTGACGGCAGGTATGAATGGCACATATGACCCCTGCCCGGCCACCCCACACCTGTTCCCTCTGGTCCAAAGTCTCCCCCCAACATCCGCTCCAAATCAACCCAAATTCTCGGTGTGATCCTTACCGTGCCCCTCGGAGGTAGATGACAGCCAGGAGACGAGCGGAGCGCTCACAACGTGTGCCAGTCATGGACACCCCCCCCAACAATAGGGCTTCAGGTGGAGACGATGCCAGGAGCCCTCTGCCGCTTCAACCTTTCATCCCCTGGGAAAGAGGAGAGGGGCAGGACAATAAACGAGAGGAGATGGCAGCGGGGATGCGAGCGGAGAGGAGCCCCTCACCGTCTACAGGCGAGAAGAGAGCAGTCAGCTGAAGACAGCGAGACAGCAGGGAAGCCCCGGAGAATGAGAGTGCAAGAGAGACGAAGGCGACGTAGGATGACAGGGACTCAGTGCACTGAGCAGAGTAGGCAGGCGGCGAGCCACACACACGCACACACACGTGTAGCCCCCCTACATGGCGCCCAGACAGGGGCAACCTCCAACCACAGCTGCCTGCTGTACACGGACATCATTCATTGCGAGGGAGAAGGAATCTCCGAACATACAGATATACACACACACACATAAATATACACAGACACATACATACACGCACACACGTGTAGCCCCCCTACATGGCGCCCAGACAGGGGCAACCTCCAACCACAGCTGCCTGCTGTACACGGCCATCATTCATTGCGAGGGAGAAGGAATCTCCGATACATACAGATATATACACACACACACATAAATATACACAGACACATACATACACATACATACAAACACTCACAGATACACACACACATATATATATACAGTACAGACCAAAAGTTTGGACACACCTTCTCATTTAAAGATTTTTCTGTATTTTCATGACTATGAAAATTGTACATTCACACTGAAGGCATCAAAACTATGAATTACCACATGTGGAATTATAGACTTAACAAAAAAGTGTGAAACAACTGAAAATATGTCTTATATTCTAGGGTCTTCAAAGTAGCCACCTTTTGCTTTGATGACTGCTCTGCACACTCTTGGCATTATCTTGATGAGCTTCAAGAGGTAGTCACCGGAAATGGTTTTCACTTCACAGGTGTGCCCTGTCAGGTTTAATAAGTGGGATTTCTTGCCTTATAAATGGGGTTGGGACCATCAGTTGTGTTGTGCAGAAGTCTGGTGGATACACAGCTGATAGTCCTACTGAATAGACTGTTAGAATTTGTATTATGGCAAGAAAAAAGCAGCTAAGTAAAGAAAAACGAGTGGCCATCATTACTTTAAGAAATGAAGGTCAGTCAGTGCGAAACATTGGAAAAACTTTGAAAGTGTCCCCAAGTGCAGTTGCAAAAACCATCAAGCGCTACAAAGAAACTGGCTCACATGAGGACCGCCCCAGGAAAGGAAGACCAAGAGTCACCTCTGCTTCTGAGGATAAGTTTATCCGAGTCACCAGCCTCAGAAATCGCAGGTTAACAGCAGCTCAGATTAGAGACCAGGTCAATGCCACACAGAGTTCTAGCAGCAGACACATCTCTACAACAACTGTTAAGAGGAGACTTTGTGCAGCAGGCCTTCATGGTAAAATAGCTGCTAGGAAACCACTGCTAAGGACAGGCAACAAGCAGAAGAGACTTGTTTGGGCTAAAGAACACAAGGAATGGACATTAGTCCAGTGGAAATCTGTGCTTTGGTCTGATGAGTCCAAATTTGAGATCTTTGGTTCCAACCACCGTGTCTTTGTGCGATGCAGAAAAGGTGAACGGATGGACTCTACATGCCTGGTTCCCACCGTGAAGCATGGAGGAGGAGGTGTGATGGTGTGGGGGGGCTTTGCTGGTGACACTGTTGGGGATTTATTCAAAATTGAAGGCATACTGAACCAGCATGGCTACCACAGCATCTTGCAGCGGCATGCTATTCCATCCGGTTTGCGTTTAGTTGTACCATCATTTATTTTTCAACAGGACAATGACCCCAAACACCTCCAGGCTGTGTAAGGGCTATTTGACCAAGAAGGAGAGTGATGGGGGGCTACGCCAGATGACCTGGCCTCCACAGTCACCAGACCTGAACCCAATCGAGATGGTTTGGGGTGAGCTGGACCGCAGGGTGAAGGCAAAAGGGCCAACAAGTGCTAAGCATCTCTGGCAACTCCTTCAAGATTGTTGGAAGACCATTTCCGGTGACTACCTCTTGAAGCTCATCAAGAGAATGCCAAGAGTGTGCAAAGCAGTCATCAAAGCAAAAGGTGGCTACTGTGAAGAACCTAGAATATAAGACATATTTTCAGTTGTTTCACACTTTTTTGTTAAGTATATAATTCCACATGTGATAATTCATAGTTTTGATGCCTTCAGTGTGAATGTACAATTTTCATAGTCATGAAAATACAGAAAAATCTTTAAATGAGAAGGTGTGTCCAAACTTTTGGTCTGTACTGTATATGTATATAAACATACACAGACATGCATACAGATGTACTGTACATACCTATACACATATATACAGTTGTGCTCAAAAGTTTACACACCCCGGCAGAATCTTTCCTTTCTTGTTTCAGGGAATATGAATGATAACACTCATGGTTACTGGTTGGGTGAAGACATTTATTGTCAAACTACTGTGTTTTCTCTTTTTAAATCTTAATGACGACCAAAAACATCCAGATGACCCCGATCAAAAACACTGATGATGCTCCATGAGTGAGGGCACTGGAGGCCAGAAACGCGTCAGTATATGGATTTCGGATTTTTCAGACCTTTTATAAAGAGGACCGGTCATCAGAATTGTATTTTACAGGCGCTTTCCTGCTGAGTAGATCCTCACCTTTCTTGTACAAATCTAATTTGCTGTTTTAGAGAAATCCTTAGTGAAAATTGTATGCTAATGAGCTGCAAGTGCAGAGTGGGCGGGGCCATGCACTTCCTGCTCCGCCTCCTCTCTGCAGATCTCAGATATAAGCCTAGGACTTGGGAAAAGATTCGGGCTGTTGTGGATAAAGTGCATCAGAACATAGAAGTGTTAAAAGATTTTTTTTTTTTAAATTACAAATTGCAAAGTGAATGAACAAAAGAGAATTATAAATCCCGTCAGTATCTGCCGATAAAGATGTGAGACGGAGCTATGAGAGATGGCGCAGAGCATTGCGGAATTACTGCAGACATTTACTTCCTCCCTGCTGATGTCGGCCACAAGTGCAGAGGTCCGACAGAGAGCGGAAATGACCCCAATGTCTCACAGAATAGGTAATGAGGAGCTGTCTGTCTATAGAGGACCCTGCCGGCTAATGAGGTCCTGTGATCACAGCAGCGTCTGCACTGATAACAAGCTGACAGTGTCCGCCTCTGCTGTCAGAGGGGTGTGATTACTGCGTGCTGACAAAGGAGGCGCCGACAGAGGGCGCGCTGACTGACAGAGGGCGCGCTGACCGACAGAGGGCGCGCTGACCGACAGAGGGCGCGCTGACCGACAGAGGGCGCGCTGACCGACAGAGGGCGCGCTGACCGACAGAGGGCGCGCTGACTGACAGAGGGCGCGCTGACCGACAGAGGGCACGCTGACTGACAGAGGGCACGCTGACTGGGGGCATGCTGGCTGACAGAGGGTGCACTGACTGACAGAGGGCGCACTGACTGACAGAGGGCACGCTGACTGGGGGCATGCTGGCTGACAGAAGAAGTGCTGGCTGACAGAGGGCGCGCTGACTGGGGGCATGCTGGCTGACAGAAGAAGTGCTGACTGACAGAGGGCGCGCTGACTGTGGGCATGCTGGCTGACAGAGGGTGTGCTGACTGACAGAGGGCGCGCTGACTGACAGAGGGCGCGCTGACTGACAGAGGGCGTGCTGACTGACAGAGGGTGCACTGACTGACAGAGGGCGCGCTGACTGACAGAGGGCACGCTGACTGACAGAGGGCGCGCTGACTGGGGGCATGCTGGCTGACAGAAGAAGTGCTGACTGACAGAGGGCACGCTGACTGGGGGCATGCTGGCTGACAGAAGAAGTGCTGACTGACAGAGGGCGCGCTGACTAGGGTCATGCTGGCTGACAGAGGGTGTGCTGACTGACAGAGGGCGCGCTGACTGACAGAGGGTGCGCTGACTGACAGAGGGCGTGCTGACTGACAGAGGGTGCACTGACTGACAGAGGGCGCGCTGACTGACAGAGGGCACGCTGACTGACAGAGGGCGCGCTGACTGACAGAGGGCACGCTGACTGGGGGCATGCTGGCTGACAGAAGAAGTGCTGGCTGACAGAGGGCGCGCTGACTGACAGAGGGCGCGCTGACTAGGGTCATGCTGGCTGACAGAGGGTGTGCTGACTGACAGAGGGCACGCTGACTGACAGAGGGCGCGCTGACTAGGGGCATGCTGGCTGACAGAGGGTGTGCTGACTGACAGAGGGCGCGCTGACTGACAGAGGGCGCGCTGACTGACAGAGGGCGTGCTGACTGACAGAGGGTGCACTGACTGACAGAGGGCGCGCTGACTGACAGAGGGCACACTGACTGACAGAGGGCGCGCTGACTGACAGAGGGCGCGCTGACCGACAGAGGGCGCGCTGACCGACAGAGGGCGCGCTGACCGACAGAGGGCGCGCTGACTGACAGAGGGCGCGCTGACCGACAGAGGGCGCGCTGACCGACAGAGGGCGCGCTGACTGACAGAGGGCGCGCTGACCGACAGAGGGCACGCTGACTGACAGAGGGCACGCTGACTGGGGGCATGCTGGCTGACAGAGGGTGCACTGACTGACAGAGGGCGCACTGACTGACAGAGGGCACGCTGACTGGGGGCATGCTGGCTGACAGAAGAAGTGCTGGCTGACAGAGGGCGCGCTGACTGGGGGCATGCTGGCTGACAGAAGAAGTGCTGACTGACAGAGGGCGCGCTGACTGGGGGCATGCTGGCTGACAGAGGGTGTGCTGACTGACAGAGGGCGCGCTGACTGACAGAGGGCGCGCTGACTGACAGAGGGCGTGCTGACTGACAGAGGGTGCACTGACTGACAGAGGGCGCGCTGACTGACAGAGGGCACGCTGACTGACAGAGGGCGCGCTGACTGGGGGCATGCTGGCTGACAGAAGAAGTGCTGACTGACAGAGGGCACGCTGACTGGGGGCATGCTGGCTGACAGAAGAAGTGCTGACTGACAGAGGGCGCGCTGACTAGGGTCATGCTGGCTGACAGAGGGTGTGCTGACTGACAGAGGGCGCGCTGACTGACAGAGGGCGCGCTGACTGACAGAGGGCGTGCTGACTGACAGAGGGTGCACTGACTGACAGAGGGCGCGCTGACTGACAGAGGGCACGCTGACTGACAGAGGGCGCGCTGACTGACAGAGGGCACGCTGACTGGGGGCATGCTGGCTGACAGAAGAAGTGCTGGCTGACAGAGGGCGCGCTGACTGACAGAGGGCGCGCTGACTAGGGTCATGCTGGCTGACAGAGGGTGTGCTGACTGACAGAGGGCACGCTGACTGACAGAGGGCGCGCTGACTAGGGGCATGCTGGCTGACAGAGGGTGTGCTGACTGACAGAGGGCGCGCTGACTGACAGAGGGCGCGCTGACTGACAGAGGGCGTGCTGACTGACAGAGGGTGCACTGACTGACAGAGGGCGCGCTGACTGACAGAGGGCACGCTGACTGACAGAGGGCGCGCTGACTGACAGAGGGCGCGCTGACTGACAGAGGGCACGCTGACTGACAGAGGGCGCGCTGACTGACAGAGGGCACGCTGACTGGGGGCATGCTTGCTGACAGAGGGTGCACTGACTGACAGAGGGCGCGCTGACCGACAGAGGGCGCGCTGACCGACAGAGGGCGCGCTGACCGACAGAGGGCGCGCTGACCGACAGAGGGCGCGTTGACTGACAAAGGGCGCGCTGACTGGGGGCATGCTGGCTGACAGAGGGTGCACTGACTGACAGAGGGCGCACTGACTGACAGAGGGCACGCTGACTTGGGGCATGCTGGCTGACAGAAGAAGTGCTGGCTGACAGAGGGCGCGCTGACTGACAGAGGGCGCGCTGACTAGGGTCATGCTGGCTGACAGAGGGTGTGCTGACTGACAGAGGGCGCGCTGACTGACAGAGGGCGCGCTGACTGACAGAGGGCGTGCTGACTGACAGAGGGTGCACTGACTGACAGAGGGCGCGCTGACTGACAGAGGGCACGCTGACTGACAGAGGGCGCGCTGACTGACAGAGGGCGCGCTGACTGACAGAGGGCACGCTGACTGACAGAGGGCGCGCTGACTGACAGAGGGCACGCTGACTGGGGGCATGCTTGCTGACAGAGGGTGCACTGACTGACAGAGGGCGCACTGACTGACAGAGGGCACGCTGACTGGGGGCATGCTGGCTGACAGAAGATGTGCTGGCTGACAGAGGGTGCGCTGACTGACAGACGGCGCGCTGACTGACAGAGGGCGCGCTGACTAGGGGCATGCTGGCTGACAAGACGTGCTGGCTGACAGAGGGTGCGCTGACTGACAGAGGGCGCGCTGACTAGGGGCATGCTGGCTGACAGAAGACGTGCTGGCTGACAGAGGGTGCGCTGACTGACAGAGGGCACACTGACTGGGGGCATGCTGGCTGACAGAGGGTGCGCTGACTGACAGAGGGCACACTGACTGGGGGCATGCTGACTGACAGAGGGCACACTGACTGGGGGCATGCTGACTGACAGAGGGCACACTGACTGACTGGGGGCACGCTAACAGGGGAGGCATTGACTGACAGGGGGCGCGCTAACAGGGGAGGCATTGACTGACAGGGGGTGCTTTGACTGACAGAGGGCACGCTGACTAACAGAGGGAGCACCGACACTGACTTACTGGGGGCACGCTAACAGGGGACTCATTGACTGACGGGGCGTGATGATTGACAGAGGGAGCGCTGACTGGGCGCACTGACTGACTGGGGGCACACTAACAGGGAGCATATTGACTGACAGAGGGCGCATTGACCTACTGGGCACGCTGACTGACTGGGGGCACGCTGACTGACAGAGGGTGCACTGAGGTCCTTCCTTGGTCCTGGGTTACCTAATAACAGGTAGTTCGGGGTCCGCAGCCAATCAGAAGACCCTCACATGTAACCATCAATTCCGGTGCCAATCCTCACACTGGGTCACAATGGCGAGAGCTGTTTGGAGCCGGGTGACTCCTCTCCCTGTCCCCACACCAAGTTTCTATTTTACGCTTGCCGTCTCTTCTCTCACTCTCTCTTATCTTGCTCGCTGTCTCTTCTCTCGCTTTCTGTCTCTTCTCTCGCTTTCTGTCTCTTCTCTCGCTTTCAGTCTCTTCTCTCGCTTTCTGTCTCTTCTCTCGCTTTCAGTCTCTTCTCTCGCTTTCTGTCTCTTCTCTCGCTTTCAGTCTCTTCTCTCGCTTTCAGTCTCTTCTCTCGCTTTCTGTCTCTTCTCTCACTGTCTCTTCTCTCGCTTTCTGTCTCTTCTCTCGCTTTCTGTCTCTTCTCTCGCTTTCTGTCTCTTGTCTCTCTTTCTGTCTCTTGTCTCTCTTTCTGTCTCTTGTCTCTCTTTCTGTCTCTTGTCCCGCTCGCTGTCTCTTGTCCCGCTCGCTGTCTCTTGTCCCGCTCGCTGTCTCTTCGCTCACTTGCCCTCTCTCTCTTTTCACTCTCTTCTCTTCGCTGCTGTCTCTTTCCTCGGTATACAGCGGTCTCTTTCTATTTTTGTTTTCCTGTATTCCCCCTCCGCCTTCTCCCATCTTGCTCTTCTCCAGGGTCCTGTCCCTCTCATTATGCGGGTGCTGTCTCTTTTGTTTGCGGCTGTTTTCGGGGTGTGCTCAGGATATCACTGTCTCGCTGCTGTCACCCCCCTGTAATTATTGTTCTCAGCTGAGATCAGACATCTGTGCAGCACAGTGGGATCCACCACCCACCTCAGCCCCCAGTGTGGAGCCGCGACCAGCAGTGTCAAGTACCCGGATAGAAGAGGATCGCAGCAGCTGTGGCCCAACCTGTGAAGGACAAGGACCAGCGGACACCCAGACACACAGCCTCAATGTGTCATCAGAGGCTCTGACCGCGGTCCTGAAATAATTCCCACCAGGATAACACCAACCCTGTCGTCCCCGACACCATCATGCTGCCTATCGGCATACTCCTCTCCTGAAATACTCTGTTCTGCTGTGCAGGCCTGCTACATCCACTGCTGATCTCTGGTGATGGATAGGCGGCATTCTCAGTGATGTCACCGCTGATCTCTAGTGATGGATAGGTGGCATTCTCAGTGATGTCACTGCTGATCTCTGGTGATGGATAGGCGGCATTCTCAGTGATGTCACCGCTGATCTCTGGTGATGGATAGGCGGCATTCTCAGTGATGTCACCGCTGATCTCTGGTGATGGATAGGTGGCATTCTCAGTGATGTCACCGCTGATCTCTGGTGATGGATAGGCGGCATTCTCAGTGATGTCACCGCTGATCTCTGGTGATGGATAGGCGGCATTCTCAGTGATGTCACCGCTGATCTCTGTTGATGCATAGGCGGCATTCTCAGTGATGTCACCGCTGATCTCTGGTGATGGATAGGCGGCATTCTCAGTGATGTCACCGCTGATCTCTAGTGATGGATAGGCGGCATTCTCAGTGATGTCACCGCTGATCTCTGGTGATGGATAGGAGGCATTCTCAGTGATGTCACCGCTGATCTCTAGTGATGGATAGGCGGCATTCTCAGTGATGTCACCGCTGATCTCTGGTGATGGATAGGCGGCATTCTCAGTGATGTCACCGCTGATCTCTAGTGATGGATAGGCGGCATTCTCAGTGATGTCACCGCTGATCTCTAGTGATGGATAGGCGGCATTCTCAGTGATGTCACCGCTGATCTCTGGTGATGGATAGGCGGCATACTCAGTGATGTCACCGCTGATCTCTGGTGATGGATAGGCGGCATTCTCAGTGATGTCACCGCTGATCTCTGGTGATGGATAGGAGGCATTCTCAGTGATATCACCGCTGATCTCTAGTGATGGATAGGTGGCATTCTCAGTGATGTCACTGCTGATCTCTGGTGATGGATAGGCGGCATTCTCAGTGATGTCACCGCTGATCTCAGGTGATGGATAGGAGGCATTCTCAGTGATATCACCGCTGATCTCTAGTGATGGATAGGTGGCATTCTCAGTGATGTCACTGCTGATCTCTGGTGATGGATAGGCGGCATTCTCAGTGATATCACCGCTGATCTCTGGTGATGGATAGGCGGCATTCTCAGTGATGTCACCGCTGATCTCTGGTGATGGATAGGCGGCATTCTCAGTGATGTCACCGCTGATCTCTAGTGATGGATAGGAGGCATTCTCAGTGATGTCACCTCTGATCTCTGGTGATGGATAGGCGGCATTCTCAGTTATGTCACCGATGATCTCTGGTGATGGATAGGCGGCATTCTCAGTGATGTCACCGCTGATCTCTAGTGATGGATAGGCGGCATTCTCAGTGAGGTCACCGCTGATCTCTGGTGATGGATAGGCGGCATTCTCAGTGATGTCCCCGCTGATCTCTGGTGATGGATAGGCGGCATTCTCAGTGATGTCACCGTTGATCTCTGGTGATGGATAGGCGGCATTCTCAGTGATGTCACCGCTGATCTCTGGTGATGGATAGGCGGCATTCTCAGTGATGTCACCGCTGATCTCTGGTGATGGATAGGTGGCATTCTCAGTGATGTCACCGCTGATCTCTGGTGATGGATAGGTGGCATTCTCAGTGATGTCACCGCTGATCTTTCGTGATGGATAGGCGGCATTCTCAGTGATGTCACCGCTGATCTCTGGTGATGGATAGGTGGCATTCTCAGTGATGTCACCGCTGATCTCTGGTGATGGATAGGTGGCATTCTCAGTGATGTCACCGCTGATCTCTAGTGATGGATAGGTGGCATTCTCAGTGATGTCACCGCTGATCTCTGGTGATGGATAGGAGGCATTCTCAGTGATGTCACCGCTGATCTCTGGTGATGGATAGGCGGCATTCTCAGTGATGTCACCGCTGATCTCTGGTGATGGATAGGAGGCATTCTCAGTGATGTCACCGCTGATCTCTAGTGATAGATAGGCGGCATTCTCAGTGATGTCACCGCTGATCTCTGGTGATGGATAGGCGGCATTCTCAGTGATGTCACCGCTGATCTCTGGTGATGGATAGGCGGCATTCTCAGTGATGTCACCGCTGATCTCTGGTGATGGATAGGCGGCATTCTCAGTGATGTCACCGCTGATCTCTGGTGATGGATAGGCAGCATTCTAAGTAATGTCACCGCTGATCTCTAGTGATGGATAGGCGGCATTCTCAGTGATGTCACCGCTGATCTCTGGTGATGGATAGGCGGCATTCTCAGTGATGTCACTGCTGATCTCTGGTGATGGATAGGCGGCATTCTCAGTGATGTCACTGTTGATCTCTGGTGATGGATAGGCGGCATTCTCAGTGATGTCACCGCTGATCTCTGGTGATGGATAGGCGGCATTCTCAGTGATGTTACCGCTGATCTCTGGTGATGGATAGGCAGCATTCTAAGTAATGTCACCGCTGATCTCTAGTGATGGATAGGCGGCATTCTCAGTGATGTCACCGCTGATCTCTGGTGATGGATAGGCGGCATTCTCAGTGATGTCACTGCTGATCTCTGGTGATGGATAGGCGGCATTCTCAGTGATGTCACTGTTGATCTCTGGTGATGGATAGGCGGCATTCTCAGTGATGTCACCGCTGATCTCTGGTGATGGATAGGCGGCATTCTCAGTGATGTTACCGCTGATCTCTGGTGATGGATAGGCGGCATTCTCAGTGATGTTACCGCTGATCTCTGGTGATGGATAGGCGGCATTCTCAGTGATGTCACCGCTGATCTCTGGTGATGGATAGGCGGCATTCTCAGTGATGTCACCGCTGATCTCTAGTGATGGATAGGCGGCATTCTCAGTGATGTTACCGCTGATCTCTGGTGATGGATAGGCGGCATTCTCAGTGATGTCACCGCTGATCTCTGGTGATGGATAGGAGGCATTCTTAGTGATGTCACCGCTGATCTCTGGTGATGGATAGGCGGCATTCTCAGTGATGTCACCGCTGATCTCTAGTGATGGATAGGAGGCATTCTCAGTGATGTCACTGCTGATCTCTGGTGATGGATAGGTGGCATTCTCAGTGATGTCACCGCTGATCTCTAGTGATGGATAGGAGGCATTCTCAGTGATGTCACCGCTGATCTCTGGTGATGGATAGGCGGCATTCTCAGTGATGTCACCGCTGATCTCTAGTGATGGATAGGCGGCATTCTCAGTGATGTCAACTCTGATCTCTGGTGATGGATAGGCGGCATTCTCAGTGATGTCAACGCTGATCTCTGGTGATGGATAGGCGGCATTATCAGTGCTGTCACCGCTGATCTCTAGTGATGGATAGGCGGCATTCTCAGTGATGTCACCGCTGATCTCTAGTGATGGATAGGTGGCATTCTCAGTGATGTCACCGCTGATCTCTAGTGATGGATAGGCGGCATTCTCAGTGATGTCACCGCTGATCTCTAGTGATGGATAGGCGGCATTCTCAGTGATGTCACCGCTGATCTCTAGTGATGGATAGGCGGCATACTCAGTGATGTCACCGCTGATCTCTGGTGATGGATAGGCGGCATACTCAGTGATGTCACCGCTGATCTCTGGTGATGGATAGGCGGCATTCTCAGTGATGTCACCGCTGATCTCTGGTGATGGATAGGAGGCATTCTCAGTGATATCACCGCTGATCTCTAGTGATGGATAGGTGGCATTCTCAGTGATGTCACTGCTGATCTCTGGTGATGGATAGGCGGCATTCTCAGTGATGTCACCGCTGATCTCTGGTGATGGATAGGAGGCATTCTCAGTGATATCACCGCTGATCTCTAGTGATGGATAGGCGGCATTCTCAGTGAGGTCACCGCTGATCTCTGGTGATGGATAGGCGGCATTCTCAGTGATGTCCCCGCTGATCTCTGGTGATGGATAGGCGGCATTCTCAGTGATGTCACCGTTGATCTCTGGTGATGGATAGGCGGCATTCTCAGTGATGTCACCGCTGATCTCTGGTGATGGATAGGCGGCATTCTCAGTGATGTCACCGCTGATCTCTGGTGATGGATAGGTGGCATTCTCAGTGATGTCACCGCTGATCTCTGGTGATGGATAGGTGGCATTCTCAGTGATGTCACCGCTGATCTTTCGTGATGGATAGGCGGCATTCTCAGTGATGTCACCGCTGATCTCTGGTGATGGATAGGTGGCATTCTCAGTGATGTCACCGCTGATCTCTGGTGATGGATAGGTGGCATTCTCAGTGATGTCACCGCTGATCTCTAGTGATGGATAGGTGGCATTCTCAGTGATGTCACCGCTGATCTCTGGTGATGGATAGGAGGCATTCTCAGTGATGTCACCGCTGATCTCTAGTGATGGATAGGAGGCATTCTCAGTGATGTCACCGCTGATCTCTAGTGATAGATAGGCGGCATTCTCAGTGATGTCACCGCTGATCTCTGGTGATGGATAGGCGGCATTCTCAGTGATGTCACCGCTGATCTCTGGTGATGGATAGGCGGCATTCTCAGTGATGTCACCGCTGATCTCTGGTGATGGATAGGCGGCATTCTCAGTGATGTCACCGCTGATCTCTAGTGATGGATAGGCGGCATTCTCAGTGATGTCACCGCTGATCTCTGGTGATGGATAGGCGGCATTCTCAGTGATGTCACCGCTGATCTCTGGTGATGGATAGGCGGCATTCTCAGTGATGTCACCGCTGATCTCTGGTGATGGATAGGCAGCCTTCTAAGTAATGTCACCGCTGATCTCTAGTGATGGATAGGCGGCATTCTCAGTGATGTCACCGCTGATCTCTGGTGATGGATAGGCGGCATTCTCAGTGATGTCACTGCTGATCTCTGGTGATGGATAGGCGGCATTCTCAGTGATGTCACTGCTGATCTCTAGTGATGGATAGGCGGCATTCTCAGTGATGTTACCGCTGATCTCTGGTGATGGATAGGCGGCATTCTCAGTGATGTCACCGCTGATCTCTGGTGATGGATAGGCGGCATTCTCA
Organism: Phyllobates terribilis; assembly: GCF_046119375.1. Taxonomy (NCBI): domain Eukaryota; kingdom Metazoa; phylum Chordata; class Amphibia; order Anura; family Dendrobatidae; genus Phyllobates; species Phyllobates terribilis. The sequence goes on along the minus strand of NW_027362770.1, from coordinate 192,019,625 downwards.
GTGATGTCACCGCTGATCTCTAGTGATGGATAGGCGGCATTCTCAGTGATGTTACCGCTGATCTCTGGTGATGGATAGGCGGCATTCTCAGTGATGTCACCGCTGATCTCTGGTGATGGATAGGCGGCATTCTCAGTGATGTCACCGCTGATCTCTGGTGATGGATAGGAGGCATTCTTAGTGATGTCACCGCTGATCTCTGGTGATGGATAGGCGGCATTCTCAGTGATGTCACCGCTGATCTCTAGTGATGGATAGGAGGCATTCTCAGTGATGTCACTGCTGATCTCTGGTGATGGATAGGTGGCATTCTCAGTGATGTCACCGCTGATCTCTAGTGATGGATAGGAGGCATTCTCAGTGATGTCACCGCTGATCTCTGGTGATGGATAGGCGGCATTCTCAGTGATGTCACCGCTGATCTCTAGTGATGGATAGGCGGCATTCTCAGTGATGTCACCGCTGATCTCTAGTGATGGATAGGCGGCATTCTCAGTGATGTCAACTCTGATCTCTGGTGATGGATAGGCGGCATTCTCAGTGATGTCAACGCTGATCTCTGGTGATGGATAGGCGGCATTATCAGTGCTGTCACCGCTGATCTCTAGTGATGGATAGGCGGCATTCTCAGTGATGTCACCGCTGATCTCTGGTGATGGATAGGTGGCATTCTCAGTGATGTCACCGCTGATCTCTAGTGATGGATAGGAGGCATTCTCAGTGATGTCACCGCTGATCTCTGGTGATGGATAGGCGGCATTCTCAGTGATGTCACCGCTGATCTCTAGTGATGGATAGACGGCATTCTCAGTGATGTCACTGCTGATCTGTAGTGATGGATAGGCGGCATTCTCAGTGATGTCACTGCTGATCTCTAGTGATGGATAGGCGGCATTCTCAGTGATGTCACCGCTGATCTCTGGTGATGGATCGGCGGCATTCTCAGTGATGTCACCACTGATCTCTGGTGATGGATAGGTGGCATTCTCAGTGATGTCACCGCTGATCTCTAGTGATGGATAGGCGGCATTCTCAGTGATGTCACTGCTGATCTCTAGTGATGGATAGGCGGCATTCTCAGTGATGTCACCGCTGATCTCTGGTGATGGATCGGCGGCATTCTCAGTGATGTCACCACTGATCTCTGGTGATGGATAGGTGGCATTCTCAGTGATGTCACCGCTGATCTCTAGTGATGGATAGGCGGCATTCTCAGTGATGTCACCGCTGATCTCTGGTGATGGATAGGCGGCATTCTCAGTGATGTCACTGCTGATCTGTAGTGATGGATAGGCGGCTTTCTCAGTGATGTCACCGCTGATCTCTAGTGATGGATAGGCAGCATTCTAAGTAATGTCACCGCTGATCTCTAGTGATGGATAGGCGGCATTCTCAGTGATGTCACCGCTTATCTCTAGTGATGGATAGGCGGCATTCTCAGTGATGTCACTGCTGATCTCTAGTGATGGATAGGAGGCATTCTCAGTGATGTCACCGCTGATCTCTAGTGATGGATAGGCGGCATTCTCAGTGATGTCACCGCTGATCTCTGGTGATGGATAGGCGGCATTCTCAGTGATGTCACCGCTGATCTCTGGTGATGGATCGGCGGCATTCTCAGTGATGTCACTGCTGATCTCTAGTGATGGATAGGCGGCATTCTCAGTGATGTCACCGCTGATCTCTGGTGATGGATCGGCGGCATTCTCAGTGATGTCACCACTGATCTCTGGTGATGGATAGGTGGCATTCTCAGTGATGTCACCGCTGATCTCTAGTGATGGATAGGCGGCATTCTCAGTGATGTCACCGCTGATCTCTGGTGATGGATAGGCGGCATTCTCAGTGATGTCACTGCTGATCTGTAGTGATGGATAGGCGGCTTTCTCAGTGATGTCACCGCTGATCTCTAGTGATGGATAGGCAGCATTCTAAGTAATGTCACCGCTGATCTCTAGTGATGGATAGGCGGCATTCTCAGTGATGTCACCGCTGATCTCTAGTGATGGATAGGCGGCATTCTCAGTGATGTCACTGCTGATCTCTAGTGATGGATAGGAGGCATTCTCAGTGATGTCACCGCTGATCTCTAGTGATGGATAGGCGGCATTCTCAGTGATGTCACCGCTGATCTCTGGTGATGGATAGGCGGCATTCTCAGTGATGTCACCGCTGATCTCTGGTGATGGATAGGCGGCATTCTCAGTGATGTCACCGCTGATCTCTGGTGATGGATAGGCGGCATTCTCAGTGATGTCACCGCTGATCTCTGGTGATGGATAGGCGGCATTCTCAGTGATGTCACCGCTGATCTCTGGTGATGCATAGGCGGCATTCTCAGTGATGTCACCGCTGATCTCTAGTGATGGATAGGCGGCATTCTCAGTGATGTCACCGCTGATCTCTAGTGATGGATAGGCGGCATTCTCAGTGATGTCACCGCTGATCTCTAGTGATGGATAGGCGGCATTCTCAGTGATGTCACTGCTGATCTCTAGTGATGCATAGGCGGCATTCTCAGTGATGTCACCGCTGATCTCTGGTGATGGATAGGAGGCATTCTCAGTGATGTCACCGCTGATCTCTGGTGATGGATAGGCGGCATTCTCAGTGATGTCACCGCTGATCTCTGGAGATGGATAGGCGGCATTCTCAGTGATGTCACCGCTGATCTCTGGTGATGGATAGGCGGCATTCTCAGTGATGTCACCGCTGATCTCTGGTGATGGATAGGCGGCATTCTCAGTGATGTCACCGCTGATCTCTAGTGATGGATAGGCGGCATTCTCAGTGATGTCACTGCTGATCTCTAGTGATGCATAGGCGGCATTCTCAGTGATGTCACCGCTGATCTCTGGTGATGGATAGGAGGCATTCTCAGTGATGTCACCGCTGATCTCTGGTGATGGATAGGAGGCATTCTCAGTGATGTCACCGCTGATCTCTGGTGATGGATAGGCGGCATTCTCAGTGATGTCACCGCTGATCTCTGGTGATGGATAGGCGGCATTCTCAGTGATGTCACCGCTGATCTCTGGTGATGGATAGGCGGCATTCTCAGTGATGTCACCGCTGATCTCTAGTGATGGATAGGCGGCATTCTCAGTGATGTCACCGCTGATCTCTGGTGATGGATAGGCGGCATTCTCAGTGATGTCACCGCTGATCTCTGGTGATGGATAGGCGGCATTCTCAGTGATGTCACCGCTGATCTCTGGTGATGGATAGGCGGCATTCTCAGTGATGTCACCGCTGATCTCTGGTGATGGATAGGCGGCATTCTCAGTGATGTCACCGCTGATCTCTGGTGATGGATAGGCGGCATTCTCAGTGATGTCACCGCTGATCTCTGGTGATGGATAGGCGGCATTCTCAGTGATGTCACCGCTGATCTCTAGTGATGGATAGGCGGCATTCTCAGTGATGTCACCGCTGATCTCTGGTGATGGATAGGCGGCATTCTCAGTGATGTCACCGCTGATCTCTAGTGATGGATAGGCGGCATTCTCAGTGATGTCACCGCTGATCTCTGGTGATGGATAGGCGGCATTCTCAGTGATGTCACCGCTGATCTCTGGTGATGGATAGGCGGCATTCTCAGTGATGTCACCGCTGATCTCTGGTGATGGATAGGCGGCATTCTCAGTGATGTCACCGCTGATCTCTGGTGATGGATAGGCGGCATTCTCAGTGATGTCACCGCTGATCTCTGGTGATGGATAGGCGGCATTCTCAGTGATGTCACTGCTGATCTCTGGTGATGGATAGGCGGCATTCTCAGTGATGTCACTGCTGATCTCTGGTGATGGATAGGCGGCATTCTCAGTGATGTCACCGCTGATCTCTAGTGATGGATAGGCGGCATTCTCAGTGATGTCACCGCTGATCTCTGGTGATGGATAGGAGGCATTCTCAGTGATGTCACCGCTGATCTCTAGTGATGGATAGGCGGCATTCTCAGTGATGTCACCGCTGATCTCTAGTGATGGATAGGAGGCATTCTCAGTGATGTCACCTCTGATCTCTAGTGATGGATAGGCGGCATTCTCAGTGATGTCACTGCTGATCTCTGGTGATGGATAGGCGGCATTCTCAGTGATGTCACTGCTGATCTCTGGTGATGGATAGGCGGCATTCTCAGTGATGTCACCGCTGATCTCTGGTGATGGATAGGCGGCATTCTCAGTGATGTCACTGCTGATCTCTGGTGATGGATAGGCGGCATTCTCAGTGATGTCACCGCTGATCTCTAGTGATGGATAGGCGGCATTCTCAGTGATGTCACCGCTGATCTCTGCTGATGGATAGGAGGCATTCTCAGTGATGTCACCGCTGATCTCTAGTGATGGATAGATGGCATTCTCAGTGATGTCACTGCTGATCTCTGGTGATGGATAGGTGGCATTCTCAGTGATGTCACTGCTGATCTCTGGTGATGGATAGGAGGCATTCTCAGTGATGTCACCGCTGATCTCTAGTGATGAATAGGCGGCATTCTCAGTGATGTCACCGCTGATCTCTAGTGATGGATAGGTGGCATTCTCAGTGATGTCACCGCTGATCTCTAGTGATGGATAGGCGGCATTCTCAGTGATGTCACCGCTGATCTCTAGTGATGGATAGGCGGCATTCTCAGTGATGTCACCGCTGATCTCTAGTGATGGATAGGCGGCATTCTCAGTGATGTCACCGCTGATCTCTAGTGATGGATAGGCAGCATTCTCAGTGATGTCACCGCTGATCTCTAGTGATTGATAGGCGGCATTCTCAGTGATGTCACCGCTGATCTCTGGTGATGGATAGGAGGCATTCTCAGTGATGTCACCGCTGATCTCTAGTGATGGATAGGCGGCATTCTCAGTGATGTCACCACTGATCTCTGGTGATGGATAGGAGGCATTCTCAGTGATGTCACCGCTGATCTCTAGTGATTGATAGGCGGCATTCTCAGTGATGTCACCGCTGATCTCTGGTGATGGATAGGCAGCATTCTCAGTGATGTCACCGCTGATCTCTAGTGATTGATAGGCGGCATTCTCAGTGATGTCACCGCTGATCTCTGGTGATGGATAGGCGGCATTCTCAGTGATGTCACCGCTGATCTCTAGTGATGGATAGGCAGCATTCTCAGTGATGTCACCGCTGATCTCTGGTGATGGATAGGCAGCATTCTCAGTGATGTCACCGCTGATCTCTAGTGATGGATAGGCGGCATTCTCAGTGATGTCACCGCTGATCTCTAGTGATGGATAGGCAGCATTCTCAGTGATGTCACCGCTGATCTCTAGTGATGGATAGGCGGCATTCTCAGTGATGTCACCGCTGATCTCTGGTGATGGATAGGCGGCATTCTCAGTGATGTCACTGCTGATCTCTGGTGATGGATAGGCGGCATTCTCAGTGATGTCACCGCTGATCTCTAGTGATGGATAGGCGGCATTCTCAGTGATGTCACTGCTGATCTCTAGTGATGGATAGGCGGCATTCTCAGTGATGTCAACTCTGATCTCTGGTGATGGATAGGCGGCATTCTCAGTGATGTCACCGCTGATCTCTAGTGATGGATAGGCGGCATTCTCAGTGATGTCACTGCTGATCTCTGGTGATGGATAGGCGGCATTCTCAGTGATGTCACCGCTGATCTCTGGTGATGGATAGGCGGCATTCTCAGTGATGTCACCGCTGATCTCTGGTGATGGATAGGCGGCATTCTCAGTGATGTCACCGCTGATCTCTAGTGATGGATAGGCGGCGTTCTCAGTGATGTCACCGCTGATCTCTGGTGATGGATAGGCGGCATTCTCAGTGATGTCACCGCTGATCTCTGGTGATGGATAGGCGGCATTCTCAGTGATGTCAACTCTGATCTCTGGTGATGGATAGGCGGCATTCTCAGTGATGTCACCGCTGATCTCTAGTGATGGATAGGCGGCATTCTCAGTGATGTCACCGCTGATCTCTGGTGATGGATAGGCGGCATTCTCAGTGATGTCAACTCTGATCTCTGGTGATGGATAGGCGGCATTCTCAGTGATGTCACCGCTGATCTCTAGTGATGGATAGGCGGCATTCTCAGTGATGTCACCGCTGATCTCTGGTGATGGATAGGCGGCATTCTCAGTGATGTCACCGCTGATCTCTGGTGATGGATAGGCGGCATTCTCAGTGTTGTCACCGCTGATCTCTAGTGATGGATAGGAGGCATTCTCAGTGATGTCACCGCTGATCTCTGGTGATGGATAGGTGGCATTCTCAGTGATGTCACCGCTGATCTCTAGTGATGGATAGGCGGCATTCTCAGTGATGTCACCGCTGATCTGTAGTGATGGATAGGCGGCATTCTCAGTGATGTCACCGCTGATCTCTGGTGATGGATAGGCGGCATTCTCAGTGATGTCACCGCTGATCTCTAGTGATGGATAGGCGGCATTCTCAGTGATGTCACCGCTGATCTCTAGTGATGGATAGGTGGCATTCTCAGTGATGTCACCGCTGATCTCTAGTGATGGATAGGCGGCATTCTCAGTGATGTCACCACTGATCTCTGGTGATGGATAGGCGGCATTCTCAGTGATGTCACCGCTGATCTCTAGTGATGGATAGGTGGCATTCTCAGTGATGTCACCGCTGATCTCTGGTGATGGATAGGCGGCATTCTCAGTGATGTCACCGCTGATCTCTAGTGATGGATAGGCGGCATTCTCAGTGATGTCACCACTGATCTCTGGTGATGGATAGGCGGCATTCTCAGTGATGTCACCGCTGATCTCTGGTGATGGATAGGAGGCATTCTCAGTGATATCACCGCTGATCTCTGGTGATGGATAGGCAGCATTCTCGGTGATGTCACCGCTGATCTCTGGTGATGGATAGGCAGCATTCTCAGTGATGTCACCGCTGATCTCTGGTGATGGATAGGCAGCATTCTAAGTAATGTCACCGCTGATCTCTGGTGATGGATAGGCGGCATTCTCAGTGATGTCACCGCTGATCTCTGGTGATGGATAGGAGGCATTCTCAGTGATGTCACCGCTGATCTCTGGTGATGCATAGGCGGCATTCTCAGTGATGTCACCGCTGATCTCTGGTGATGCATAGGCGGCATTCTCAGTGATGTCACCGCTGATCTCTGGTGATGGATAGGAGGCATTCTCAGTGATGTCACCGCTGATCTCTGGTGATGGATAGGCGGCATTCTCAGTGATGTCACCGCTGATCTCTGGTGATGGATAGGCGGCATTCTCAGTGATGTCACCGCTGATCTCTGGTGATGGATAGGCGGCATTCTCAGTGATGTCACCGCTCATCTCTGGTGATGCATAGGCGGCATTCTCAGTGATGTCACCGCTGATCTCTAGTGATGGATAGGCGGCATTCTCAGTGATGTCACTGCTGATCTCTGGTGATGGATAGGCGGCATTCTCAGTGATGTCACCGCTGATCTCTGGTGATGGATAGGCGGCATTCTCAGTGATGTCACCCCTGATCTCTGGTGATGGATAGGCAGCATTCTCGGTGATGTCACCGCTGATCTCTAGTGATGGATAGGCAGCATTCTAAGTAATGTCACCGCTGATCTCTAGTGATGGATAGGCGGCATTCTCAGTGATGTCACCGCTGATCTCTGGTGATGGATAGGAGGCATTCTCAGTGATGTCACCGCTGATCTCTGGTGATGGATAGGCGACATTCTCAGTGATGTCACCTCTGATCTCTGGTGATGGATAGGAGGCATTCTCAGTGATGTCACCGCTGATCTCTGGTGATGGATAGGCGGCATTCTCAGTGATGTCACCGCTGATCTCTGGTGATGGATAGGCGGCATTCTCAGTGATGTCACCGCTGATCTCTGGTGATGGATAGGCGGCATTCTCAGTGATGTCACCGCTGATCTCTGGTGATGCATAGGCGGCATTCTCAGTGATGTCACCGCTGATCTCTGGTGATGGATAGGCGGCATTCTCAGTGATGTCACCCCTGATCTCTGGTGATGGATAGGCAGCATTCTAAGTAATGTCACCGCTGATCTCTAGTGATGGATAGGCGGCATTCTCAGTGATGTCACCGCTGATCTCTGGTGATGCATAGGCGGCATTCTCAGTGATGTCACCACTGATCTCTGGTGATGGATAGGCGGCATTCTCAGTGATGTCACCGCTGATCTCTAGTGATGGATGGGAGGCATTCTCAGTGATGTCACCGCTGATCTCTGGTGATGGATAGGCGGCATTCTCAGTGATGTCACCGCTGATCTCTAGTGATGGATAGGAGGCATTCTCAGTGATGTCACCGCTGATCTCTAGTGATGGATAGGCGGCATTCTCAGTGATGTCACCGCTGATCTCTAGTGATGGATAGGCGGCATTCTCAGTGATGTCACCGCTGATCTCTAGTGATGGATAGGAGGCATTCTCAGTGATGTCACTTCTGATCTCTAGTGATGGATAGGAGGCATTCTCAGTGATGTCACCGCTGATCTCTAGTGATGGATAGGCGGCATTCTCAGTGATGTCACCGCTGATCTCTAGTGATGGATAGGCGGCATTCTCAGTGATGTCACCGCTGATCTCTAGTGATGGATAGGCGGCATTCTCAGTGATGTCACCGCTGATCTCTGGTGATGGATAGGCGGCATTCTCAGTGATGTCACCGCTGATCTCTGGTGATGGATAGGCGGCATTCTCAGTGATGTCACCGCTGATCTCTAGTGATGGATAGGAGGCATTCTCAGTGATGTCACCGCTGATCTCTAGTGATGGATAGGCGGCATTCTCAGTGATGTCACCGCTGATCTCTGGTGATGGATAGGCAGCATTCTCAGTGATGTCACCGCTGATCTCTGGTGATGCATAGGCGGCATTCTCAGTGATGTCACCACTGATCTCTGGTGATGGATAGGCGGCATTCTCAGTGATGTCACCGCTGATCTCTGGTGATGGATAGGCGGCATTCTCAGTGATGTCACCGCTGATCTCTAGTGATGGATAGGTGGCATTCTCAGTGATGTCACCGCTGATCTCTGGTGATGGATAGGCGGCATTCTCAGTGATGTCACCGCTGATCTCTAGTGATGGATAGGCGGCATTCTCAGTGATGTCACCACTGATCTCTGGTGATGGATAGGCGGCATTCTCAGTGATGTCACCGCTGATCTGTAGTGATGGATAGGCGGCATTCTCAGTGATATCACCGCTGATCTCTGGTGATGGATAGGCAGCATTCTCGGTGATGTCACCGCTGATCTCTGGTGATGGATAGGCAGCATTCTCAGTGATGTCACCGCTGATCTCTGGTGATGGATAGGCGGCATTCTCAGTGATGTCACCGCTGATCTCTGGTGATGGATAGGAGGCATTCTCAGTGATGTCACCGCTGATCTCTGGTGATGCATAGGCGGCATTCTCAGTGATGTCACCGCTGATCTCTGGTGATGCATAGGCGGCATTCTCAGTGATGTCACCGCTGATCTCTGGTGATGGATAGGAGGCATTCTCAGTGATGTCACCGCTGATCTCTGGTGATGGATAGGCGGCATTCTCAGTGATGTCACCGCTGATCTCTGGTGATGGATAGGCGGCATTCTCAGTGATGTCACCGCTGATCTCTGGTGATGGATAGGCGGCATTCTCAGTGATGTCACCGCTCATCTCTGGTGATGCATAGGCGGCATTCTCAGTGATGTCACCGCTGATCTCTAGTGATGGATAGGCGGCATTCTCAGTGATGTCACTGCTGATCTCTGGTGATGGATAGGCGGCATTCTCAGTGATGTCACCGCTGATCTCTGGTGATGGATAGGCGGCATTCTCAGTGATGTCACCCCTGATCTCTGGTGATGGATAGGCAGCATTCTCGGTGATGTCACCGCTGATCTCTAGTGATGGATAGGCAGCATTCTAAGTAATGTCACCGCTGATCTCTAGTGATGGATAGGCGGCATTCTCAGTGATGTCACCGCTGATCTCTGGTGATGGATAGGCGGCATTCTCAGTGATGTCACCGCTGATCTCTGGTGATGGATAGGCGACATTCTCAGTGATGTCACCGCTGATCTCTGGTGATGGATAGGAGGCATTCTCAGTGATGTCACCGCTGATCTCTGCTGATGGATAGGCGGCATTCTCAGTGATGTCACCGCTGATCTCTGGTGATGGATAGGCGGCATTCTCAGTGATGTCACCGCTGATCTCTGGTGATGGATAGGCGGCATTCTCAGTGATGTCACCGCTGATCTCTGGTGATGCATAGGCGGCATTCTCAGTGATGTCACCGCTGATCTCTGGTGATGGATAGGCGGCATTCTCAGTGATGTCACCCCTGATCTCTGGTGATGGATAGGCAGCATTCTAAGTAATGTCACCGCTGATCTCTAGTGATGGATAGGCGGCATTCTCAGTGATGTCACCGCTGATCTCTGGTGATGCATAGGCGGCATTCTCAGTGATGTCACCGCTGATCTCTGGTGATGGATAGGCGGCATTCTCAGTGATGTCACCGCTGATCTCTAGTGATGGATGGGAGGCATTCTCAGTGATGTCACCGCTGATCTCTGGTGATGGATAGGCGGCATTCTCAGTGATGTCACCGCTGATCTCTAGTGATGGATAGGAGGCATTCTCAGTGATGTCACCGCTGATCTCTAGTGATGGATAGGCGGCATTCTCAGTGATGTCACCGCTGATCTCTAGTGATGGATAGGCGGCATTCTCAGTGATGTCACCGCTGATCTCTAGTGATGGATAGGAGGCATTCTCAGTGATGTCACTTCTGATCTCTAGTGATGGATAGGAGGCATTCTCAGTGATGTCACCGCTGATCTCTAGTGATGGATATGCGGCATTCTCAGTGATGTCACCGCTGATCTCTAGTGAGGGATAGGCGGCATTCTCAGTGATGTCACCGCTGATCTCTAGTGATGGATAGGCGGCATTCTCAGTGATGTCACCGCTGATCTCTGGTGATGGATAGGCGGCATTCTCAGTGATGTCACCGCTGATCTCTGGTGATGGATAGGCGGCATTCTCAGTGATGTCACCGCTGATCTCTAGTGATGGATAGGAGGCATTCTCAGTGATGTCACCGCTGATCTCTAGTGATGGATAGGCGGCATTCTCAGTGATGTCACCGCTGATCTCTGGTGATGGATAGGCAGCATTCTCAGTGATGTCACCGCTGATCTCTGGTGATGGATAGGCAGCATTCTCAGTGATGTCACCGCTGATCTCTGGTGATGGATAGGCGGCATTCTCAGTGATGTCACCGCTGATCTCTGGTGATGGATAGGCGGCATTCTCAGTGATGTCACCGCTGATCTCTGGTGATGCATAGGCGGCATTCTCAGTGATGTCACCGCTGATCTCTGGTGATGGATAGGCAGCATTCTAAGTAATGTCACCGCTGATCTCTAGTGATGGATAGGCGGCATTCTCAGTGACGTCACCGCTGATCTCTAGTGATGGATAGGCGGCATTCTCAGTGATGTCACTGCTGATCTCTAGTGATGGATAGGCAGCATTCTAAGTAATGTCACCGCTGATCTCTAGTGATGGATAGGCGGCATTCTCAGTGATGTCACCGCTGATCTCTGGTGATGGATAGGCAGCATTCTAAGTAATGTCACCGCTGATCTCTAGTGATGGATAGGCGGCATTCTCAGTGACGTCACCGCTGATCTCTAGTGATGGATAGGCGGCATTCTCAGTGATGTCACCGCTGATCTCTAGTGATGGATAGGAGGCATTCTCAGTGATGTCACCGCTGATCTCTGGTGATGGATAGGCGGCATTCTCAGTGATGTCACCGCTGATCTCTGGTGATGGATAGGCGGCATTCTCAGTGATGTCACCGCTGATCTCTGGTGATGCATAGGCGGCATTCTCAGTGATGTCACCGCTGATCTCTGGTGATGGATAGGCGGCATTCTCAGTGATGTCACCGCTGATCTCTAGTGATGGATAGGCGGCATTCTCAGTGATGTCACCGCTGATCTCTAGTGATGGATAGGAGGCATTCTCAGTGATGTCACCGCTGATCTCTGGTGATGGATAGGCGGCATTCTCAGTGATGTCACCGCTGATTTCTAGTGATGGATAGGCGGCATTCTCAGTGATGTCACCGCTCATCTCTGGTGATGGATAGGCGGCATTCTCAGTGATGTCACCGCTGATCTCTAGTGATGGATAGGAGGCATTCTCAGTGATGTCACCGCTGATCTCTAGTGATGGATAGGCGGCATTCTCAGTGATGTCACCGCTGATCTCTGGTGATGGATAGGTGGCATTCTCAGTGATGTCACTGCTGATCTCTAGTGATGGATAGGCGGCATTCTCAGTGATGTCACCGCTGATCTCTAGTGATGGATAGGCGGCATTCTCAGTGATGTCACCGCTGATCTCTAGTGATGGATAGGCGGCATTCTCAGTGATGTCACCGCTGATCTCTGGTGATGGATAGGTGGCATTCTCAGTGATGTCACCGCTGATCTCTAGTAATGGATAGGCGGCATTCTCAGTGATGTCACTGCTGATCTCTAGTAATGGATAGGCGGCATTCTCAGTGATGTCACCGCTGATCTCTAGTAATGGATAGGCGGCATTCTCAGTGATGTCACCGCTGATCTCTAGTAATGGATAGGCGGCATTCTCAGTGATGTCACTGCTGATCTCTAGTGATGGATAGGAGGCATTCTCAGTGATGTCACCGCTGATCTCTGGTGATGGATAGGCGGCATTCTCAGTGATGTCACCGCTGATCTCTGGTGATGGATAGGTGGCATTCTCAGTGATGTCACTGCTGATCTCTAGTGATGGATAGGCGGCATTCTCAGTGATGTCACCGCTGATCTCTAGTGATGGATAGGCGGCATTCTCAGTGATGTCACCGCTGATCTCTAGTGATGGATAGGCGGCATTCTCAGTGATGTCACCGCTGATCTCTGGTGATGGATAGGTGGCATTCTCAGTGATGTCACCGCTGATCTCTAGTGATGGATAGGCGGCATTCTCAGTGATGTCACCGCTGATCTCTAGTGATGGATAGGAGGCATTCTCAGTGATGTCACCGCTGATCTCTGGTGATGGATAGGCGGCATTCTCAGTGATGTCACCGCTGATCTCTAGTGATGGATAGGAGGCATTCTCAGTGATGTCACCGCTGATCTCTAGTGATGGATAGGAGGCATTCTCAGTGATGTCACCGCTGATCTCTGGTGATGGATAGGCGGCATTCTCAGTGATGTCACCGCTGATCTCTAGTGATGGATAGGTGGCATTCTCAGTGATGTCACCGCTGATCTCTGGTGATGGATAGGCGGCATTCTCAGTGATGTCACCGCTGATCTCTAGTGATGGATAGGAGGCATTCTCAGTGATGTCACCGCTGATCACTAGTGATGGATAGGAGGCATTCTCAGTGATGTCACCGCTGATCTCTGGTGATGGATAGGCGGCATTCTCAGTGATGTCACCGCTGATCTCTAGTGATGGATAGGCGGCATTCTCAGTGATGTCACCGCTGATCTCTAGTGATGGATAGGCGGCATTCTCAGTGATGTCACCGCTGATCTCTAGTGATGAATAGGAGGCATTCGCAGTGATGTCACCGCTGATCTCTAGTGATGGATAGGCGGCATTCTCAGTGATGTCACTGCTGATCTCCAGTGATGGATAGGCGGCATTCTCAGTGATGTCACCGCTGATCTCTGGTGATGGATAGGCGGCATTCTCAGTGATGTCAACTCTGATCTCTGGTGATGGATAGGCGGCATTCTCAGTGATGTCAACGCTGATCTCTGGTGATGGATAGGCGGCATTATCAGTGCTGTCACCGCTGATCTCTAGTGATGGATAGGCGGCATTCTCAGTGATGTCACCGCTGATCTCTGGTGATGGATAGGTGGCATTCTCAGTGATGTCACCGCTGATCTCTAGTGATGGATAGGAGGCATTCTCAGTGATGTCACCGCTGATCTCTGGTGATGGATAGGTGGCATTCTCAGTGATGTCACCGCTGATCTCTAGTGATGGATAGGCGGCATTCTCAGTGATGTCACCGCTGATCTCTGGTGATGGATAGGTGGCATTCTCAGTGATGTCACCGCTGATCTCTGGTGATGGATAGGCGGCATTCTCAGTGATGTCACCGCTGATCTCTGGTGATGGATAGGCGGCATTCTCAGTGATGTGACCGCTGATCTCTGGTGATGGATAGGTGGCATTCTCAGTGATGTCACCGCTGATCTCTAGTGATGGATAGGCGGCATTCTCAGTGATGTCACCGCTGATCTCTGGTGATGGATAGGTGGCATTCTCAGTGATGTCACCGCTGATCTCTGGTGATGGATAGGTGGCATTCTCAGTGATGTCACTGCTGATCTGTAGTGATGGATAGGAGGCATTCTCAGTGATGTCACCGCTGATCTCTGGTGATGTATAGGCGGCATTCTCAGTGATGTCACTGCTGATCTCTGGTGATGGATAGGAGGCATTCTCAGTGATGTCACCGCTGATCTCTGGTGATGTATAGGCGGCATTCTCAGTGATGTCACTTCTGATCTCTGGTGATGGATAGGCGACATTCTCAGTGATGTCACTGCTGATCTCTAGTGATGGATAGGCGGCATTCTCAGTGATGTCACCGCTGATCTCTGGTGATGGATAGGCGGCATTCTCAGTGATGTCACCGCTGATCTCTGGTGATGGATAGGCGGCATTCTCAGTGATGTCACCGCTGATCTCTGGTGATGGATAGGTGGCATTCTCAGTGATGTCACCGCTGATCTCTGGTGATGGATAGGCGGCATTCTCAGTGATGTCACCTCTGATCTCTGGTGATGGATAGGCAGCATTCTCAGTGATGTCACCGCTGATCTCTAGTGATGGATAGGCGGCATTCTCAGTGATGTCACCGCTGATCTCTGGTGATGGATAGGTGGCATTCTCAGTGATGTCACCGCTGATCTCTAGTGATGGATAGGCGGCATTCTCAGTGATGTCACCGCTGATCTCTAGTGATGGATAGGCGGCATTCTCAGTGATGTCACCGCTGATCTCTGGTGATGGATAGGCGGCATTCTCAGTGATGTCACTGCTGATCTGTAGTGATGGATAGGCGGCATTCTCAGTGATGTCACCGCTGATCTCTAGTGATGGATAGGCAGCATTCTAAGTAATGTCACCGCTGATCTCTAGTGATGGATAGGCGGCATTCTCAGTGATGTCACCGCTGATCTCTGGTGATGGATAGGCGGCATTCTCAGTGATGTCACCTCTGATCTCTGTTGATGGATAGGAGGCATTCTCAGTGATGTCACTGCTGATCTCTAGTGATGGATAGGAGGCATTCTCAGTGATGTCACTGCTGATCTCTAGTGATGGATAGGAGGCATTCTCAGTGATGTCACCGCTGATCTCTGGTGATGGATAGGCGGCATTCTCAGTGATGTCACCGCTGATCTCTGGTGATGGATAGGCGGCATTCTCAGTGATGTCACCGCTGATCTCTGTTGATGGATAGGCGGCATTCTCAGTGATGTCACCGCTGATCTCTGGTGATGGATAGGCGGCATTCTCAGTGATGTCACCGCTGATCTCTGGTGATGCATAGGCGGCATTCTCAGTGATGTCACCGCTGATCTCTAGTGATGAATAGGCGGCATTCTCAGTGATGTCACCGCTGATCTCTAGTGATGGATAGGCGGCATTCTCAGTGATGTCACCGCTGATCTCTAGTGATGGATAGGCGGCATTCTCAGTGATGTCACCGCTGATCTCTAGTGATGGATAGGCGGCATTCTCAGTGATGTCACCGCTGATCTCTAGTGATGGATAGGCGGCATTCTCAGTGATGTCACCGCTGATCTCTGGTGATGGATAGGCGGCATTCTCAGTGATGTCACCGCTGCTCTCTGGTGATGGATAGGCGGCATTCTCAGTGATGTCACCGCTGATCTCTGGTGATGGATAGGCGGCATTCTCAGTGATGTCACCGCTGATCTCTGGTGATGGATAGGCGGCATTCTCAGTGATGTCACCGCTGATCTCTGGTGATGGATAGGCGGCATTCTCAGTGATGTCACCGCTGATCTCTATTGATGGATAGGCGGCATTCTCTGTGATGTCACCGCTGATCTCTGGTGATGGATAGGCGGCATTCTCAGTGATGTCACCGCTGATCTCTGGTGATGGATAGGCGGCATTCTCAGTGATGTCACCTCTGATCTCTGGTGATGGATAGGCGGCATTCTCAGTGATGTCACCGCTGATCTCTCGTGATGGATAGGCGGCATTCTCAGTGATGTCACCGCTGATCTCTAGTGATGGATAGGCGGCATTCTCAGTGATGTCACCGCTGATCTCTGGTGATGGATAGGCGGCATTCTCAGTGATGTCACCGCTGATCTCTGGTGATGGATAGGCGGCATTCTCAGTGATGTCACCGCTGATCTCTAGTGATGGATAGGCGGCATTCTCAGTGATGTCACCGCTGATCTCTAGTGATGGATAGGCGGCATTCTCAGTGATGTCACCGCTGATCTCTAGTGATGGATAGGCGGCATTCTCAGTGATGTCACCGCTGATCTCTGGTGATGGATAGGAGGCATTCTCAGTGATGTCACCTCTGATCTCTGGTGATGGATAGGAGGCATTCTCAGTGATGTCACCGCTGATCTCTGGTGATGGATAGGCGGCATTCTCAGTGATGTCACCGCTGATCTCTGGTGATGGATAGGCGGCATTCTCAGTGATGTCACCGCTGATCTCTAGTGATGGATAGGCGGCATTCTCAGTGATGTCACCGCTGATCTCTAGTGATGGATAGGCGGCATTCTCAGTGATGTCACCGCTGATCTCTAGTGATGGATAGGCGGCATTCTCAGTGATGTCACCGCTGATCTCTAGTGATGGATAGGCGGCATTCTCAGTGATGTCACCGCTGATCTCTGGTGATGGATAGGAGGCATTCTCAGTGATGTCACCGCTGATCTCTGGTGATGGATAGGCGGCATTCTCAGTGATGTCACCGCTGATCTCTGGTGATGGATAGGCGGCATTCTCAGTGATGTCACCGCTGATCTCTGGTGATGGATAGGCGGCATTCTCAGTGATGTCACCGCTGCTCTCTGGTGATGGATAGGCGGCATTCTCAGTGATGTCACCGCTGATCTCTGGTGATGGATAGGCGGCATTCTCAGTGATGTCACCGCTGATCTCTGGTGATGGATAGGCGGCATTCTCAGTGATGTCACCGCTGATCTCTGGTGATGGATAGGCGGCATTCTCAGTGATGTCACCGCTGATCTCTATTGATGGATAGGCGGCATTCTCTGTGATGTCACCGCTGATCTCTGGTGATGGATAGGCGGCATTCTCAGTGATGTCACCGCTGATCTCTGGTGATGGATAGGCGGCATTCTCAGTGATGTCACCTCTGATCTCTGGTGATGGATAGGCGGCATTCTCAGTGATGTCACCGCTGATCTCTGGTGATGGATAGGCGGCATTCTCAGTGATGTCACCGCTGATCTCTAGTGATGGATAGGCGGCATTCTCAGTGATGTCACCGCTGATCTCTGGTGATGGATAGGCGGCATTCTCAGTGATGTCACCGCTGATCTCTGGTGATGGATAGGCGGCATTCTCAGTGATGTCACCGCTGATCTCTAGTGATGGATAGGCGGCATTTTCAGTGATGTCACCGCTGATCTCTAGTGATGGATAGGCGGCATTCTCAGTGATGTCACCGCTGATCTCTAGTGATGGATAGGCGGCATTCTCAGTGATGTCACCGCTGATCTCTGGTGATGGATAGAGGCATTCTCAGTGATGTCCACCTCTGATCTCTGGTGATGGATAGGAGGCATTCTCAGTGATGTCACCGCTGATCTCTGGTGATGGATAGGCGGCATTCTCAGTGATGTCACCGCTGATCTCTGGTGATGGATAGGAGGCATTCTCAGTGATGTCACCGCTGATCTCTAGTGATGGATAGGCGGCATTCTCAGTGATGTCACCGCTGATCTCTGGTGATGGATAGGAGGCATTCTCAGTGATGTCACCGCTGATCTCTGGTGATGGATAGGCGGCATTCTCAGTGATGTCACCGCTGATCTCTGGTGATGGATAGGCGGCATTCTCAGTGATGTCACCGCTGATCTCTAGTGATGGATAGGCGGCATTCTCAGTGATGTCACCGCTGATCTCTAGTGATGGATAGGCGGCATTCTCAGTGATGTCACCGCTGATCTCTAGTGATGGATAGGCGGCATTCTCAGTGATGTCACCGCTGATCTCTGGTGATGGATAGGAGGCATTCTCAGTGATGTCACCTCTGATCTCTGGTGATGGATAGGAGGCATTCTCAGTGATGTCACCGCTGATCTCTGGTGATGGATAGGCGGCATTCTCAGTGATGTCACCGCTGATCTCTGGTGATGGATAGGAGGCATTCTCAGTGATGTCACCGCTGATCTCTGGTGATGGATAGGCGGCATTCTCAGTGATGTCACCGCTGATCTCTAGTGATGGATAGGCGGCATTCTCAGTGATGTCACCGCTGATCTCTAGTGATGGATAGGCGGCATTCTCAGTGATGTCACCGCTGATCTCTAGTGATGGATAGGCGGCATTCTCAGTGATGTCACCGCTGATCTCCTAGTGATGGATAGGCGGCATTCTCAGTGATGTCACCGCTGATCTCTGGTGATGGATAGGCGGCATTCTCAGTGATGTCACCGCTGATCTCTGGTGATGGATAGGCGGCATTCTCAGTGATGTCACCGCTGATCTCTGGTGATGGATAGGCGGCATTCTCAGTGATGTCACTGCTGATCTCTGGTGATGGATAGGCGCATTCTCAGTGATGTCACCGCTGATCTCTGGTGATGGATAGGCGGCATTCTCAGTGATGTCACCGCTGATCTCTGGTGATGGATAGGAGGCATTCTCAGTGATGTCACCGCTGATCTCTGGTGATGGATAGGCGGCATTCTCAGTGATGTCACCGCTGGTCTCTAGTGATGGATAGGAGGCATTCTCAGTGATGTCACCGCTGATCTCTGGTGATGGATAGGCGGCATTCTCAGTGATGTCACCGCTGATCTCTGGTGATGGATAGGCGGCATTCTCAGTGATGCTAATAATTGATAACTTCCCTATGAAGCAGTTGGACGCGGCTACCTGATGTTGCAGTTGTCCGAGGTCACATGACGCTGCCCCCCTTTATATATATATGGGGGGTGACTACATAGAACATTCCTATATTTGAGTTTTAATGACGCAGAGAAAAACTTCACATTGTCGCTGCTGGGAGGGCGCGAGGTGGCAGCGCGGGAAGGTGAGAGCGCAGGTGTCACTGGAGGGGATATTCTTAGATGAGGCATCTGATGATTTAACCCTTTCTCTGATAGGAGCTCTGGTCAGTTCCGGGGTTCCATCTGCTTTTCAGGAGGAAACTTGTGACCCCCATAGCTGATGCAAAACTACAACTCCCAGCATTCCCTTCCAGCCTGCAACAATGTCACCTGGTGCTAATTAATTTGCACTGACCTTGACCTTCATATCTTATTCTCTAGTCACCCCCGGAGCTGCATTCATAATTCAGCCAGCCTCCACTGACCTGAATGAGATACTCCTCATAACTTATCTAACATCCCATAATGAACTGCACTTTGCTTTTTTGTACAGTAGTCTTTTCCTAGAACAGGCAAATAGAATTAATCTCCCATGAGCAGACGCAACCTGTAACAGGAAGATGGAGATGTGAGGCCCTTCATCCTGAGAGCTAACAGGAAGGCAGCATCAGGCAGCAGAGAGATGTGGGTCCTGTATACTGAGAGCTAACAGGAAGGCAGCATCAGGCAGCAGAGAGATGTGAGGTCCTGTATACTGAGAGCTAACAGGAAGGCAGCATCAGGCAGCAGAGAGATGTGAGGTCCTGTATACTGAGGAGCTAACAGGAAGGCAGCATCAGGCAGCAGAGAGATGTGAGGTCCTGTATACTGAGAGCTAACAGGAAGGCAGCATCAGGCGGCAGAGAGATGTGAGGTCCTGTATACTGAGAGCTAACAGGAAGGCAGCATCAGGCAGCAGAGAGATGTGAGGTCCTGTATACTGAGAGCTAACAGGAAGACAGCATCAGGCAGCAGAGAGATGTGAGGTCCTGTATACTGAGAGCTAACAGGAAGGCAGCATCAGGCAGCAGAGAGATGTGAGGTCCTGTATACTGAGAGCTAACAGGAAGGCAGCATCAGGCAGCAGAGAGATGTGAGGCCCTTCATCCTGAGAGCTAACAGGAAGGCAGCATCAGGCAGCAGAGAGATGTGAGGTCCTGTATACTGAGAGCTAACAGGAAGGCAGCATCAGGCTGCAGAGAGATGTGAGGTCCTGTATACTGAGAGCTAACAGGAAGGCAACATCAGGCAGCAGAGAGATGTGAGGTCCTGTATACTGAGAGCTAACAGGAAGGCAGCATCAGGCAGCAGAGAGATGTGAGGTCCTGTATACTGAGAGCTAACAGGAAGGCAGCATCAGGCGGCAGAGAGATGTGAGGTCCTGTATACTGAGAGCTAACAGGAAGGCAGCATCAGGCAGGCAGAGAGATGTGAGGTCCTGTATACTGAGAGCTAACAGGAAGGCAGCATCAGGCAGCAGAGAGATGTGAGGTCCTGTATACTGAGAGCTAACAGGAAGGCAGCATCAGGCAGCAGAGAGATGTGAGGCTATACTGAGAGCTAACAGGAAGGCAGCATCAGGCAGCAGAGAGATGTGAGGTCCTGTATACTGAGAGCTAACAGGAAGACAGCATCAGGCAGCAGAGAGATGTGAGGTCCTGTATCCTGAGAGCTAACAGGAAGGCAGCATCAGGCTGCAGAGAGATGTGAGGTCCTGTATACTGAGAGCTAACAGGAAGGCAGCATCAGGCAGCAGAGAGATGTGAGGTCCTGTATACTGAGAGCTAACAGGAAGACAGCATCAGGCAGCAGAGAGATGTGAGGTCCTGTATCCTGAGAGCTAACAGGAAGACAGCATCAGGCAGCAGAGAGATGTGAGGTCCTGTATCCTGAGAGCTAACAGGAAGACAGCATCAGGCATGCAGAGAGATGTGAGGTCCTGTATCCTGAGAGCTAACAGGAAGGCAGCATCAGGCTGCAGAGAGATGTGAGGTCCTGTATACTGAGAGCTAACAGGAAGACAGCATCAGGCAGCAGAGAGATGTGAGGTCCTGTATCCTGAGAGCTAACAGGAAGACAGCATCAGGCAGCAGAGAGATGTGAGGTCCTGTATCCTGAGAGCTAACAGGAAGACAGCATCAGGCAGCAGAGGAGATGTGAGGTCCTGTATCCTGAGAGCTAACAGGAAGACAGCATCAGGCAGCAGAGAGATGTGAGGTCCTGTATACTGAGAGCTAACAGGAAGACAGCATCAGGCAGGCAGAGAGATGTGAGGTCCTGTATACTGAGAGCTAACAGGAAGGCAGCATCAGGCAGCAGAGAGATGTGAGGTCCTGTATCCTGAGAGCTAACAGGAAGGCAGCATCAGGCAGCAGAGAGATGTGAGGTCCTGTATACTGAGAGCTAACAGGAAGACAGCATCAGGCAGCAGAGAGATGTGAGGTCCTGTATACTGAGAGCTAACAGGAAGGACAGCATCAGGCAGCAGAGAGATGTGAGGTCCTGTATACTGAGAGCTAACAGGAAGGCAGCATCAGGCAGCAGAGAGATGTGAGGTCCTGTATACTGAGAGCTAACAGGAAGGCAGCATCAGGCAGCAGAGAGATGTGAGGTCCTGTATACTGAGAGCTAACAGGAAGGCAGCATCAGGCAGCAGAGAGATGTGAGGTCCTGTATACTGAGAGCTAACAGGAAGGCAGCATCAGGCAGCAGAGAGATGTGAGGTCCTGTATACTGAGAGCTAACAGGAAGGCAGCATCAGGCAGCAGAGAGATGTGAGGTCCTGTATACTGAGAGCTAACAGGAAGGCAGCATCAGGCAGCAGAGAGATGTGAGGTCCTGTATACTGAGAGCTAACAGGAAGGCAGCATCAGGCGGCAGAGAGATGTGAGGTCCTGTATACTGAGAGCTAACAGGAAGACAGCATCAGGCAGCAGAGAGATGTGAGGTCCTGTATACTGAGAGCTAACAGGAAGGCTGCATCAGGCTGCAGAGAGATGTGAGGTCCTGTATACTGAGAGCTAACAGGAAGGCAGCATCAGGCAGCAGAGAGATGTGAGGTCCTGTATACTGAGAGCTAACAGGAAGGCAGCATCAGGCAGCAGAGAGATGTGAGGTCCTGTATACTGAGAGCTAACAGGAAGGCAGCATCAGGCAGCAGAGAGATGTGAGGTCCTGTATACTGAGAGCTAACAGGAAGGCAGCATCAGGCTGCAGAGAGATGTGAGGTCCTGTATACTGAGAGCTAACAGGAAGGCAGCATCAGGCAGCAGAGAGATGTGAGGTCCTGTATACTGAGAGCTAACAGGAAGGCAGCATCAGGCAGCAGAGAGATGTGAGGTCCTGTATACTGAGAGCTAACAGGAAGGCAGCATCAGGCAGCAGAGAGATGTGAGGTCCTGTATACTGAGAGCTAACAGGAAGGCAGCATCAAGCAGCAGAGAGATGTGAGGTCCTGTATACTGAGAGCTAACAGGAAGGCAGCATCAGGCAGCAGAGAGATGTGAGGCCTTCATCCTGAGAGCTAACAGGAAGGCAGCATCAGGCAGCAGAGAGATGTGAGGTCCTGTATACTGAGAGCTAACAGGAAGGCAGCATCAGGCAGCAGAGAGATGTGAGGTCCTGTATACTGAGAGCTAACAGGAAGGCAGCATCAGGCTGCAGAGAGATGTGAGGTCCTGTATACTGAGAGCTAACAGGAAGGCAGCATCAGGCAGCAGAGAGATGTGAGGTCCTGTATACTGAGAGCTAACAGGAAGGCAGCATCAGGCGGCAGAGAGATGTGAGGTCCTGTATACTGAGAGCTAACAGGAAGGCAGCATCAGGCAGCAGAGAGATGTGAGGTCCTGTATACTGAGAGCTAACAGGAAGGCAGCATCAGGCAGCAGAGAGATGTGAGGCCCTTCATCCTGAGAGCTAACAGGAAGGCAGCATCAGGGCAGCAGAGAGATGTGAGGTCCTGTATCCTGAGAGCTAACAGGAAGGCAGCATCAGGCGGCAGAGAGATGTGAGGTCCTGTATACTGAGAGCTAACAGGAAGACAGCATCAGGCTGCAGAGAGATGTGAGGTCCTGTATACTGAGAGCTAACAGGAAGCAGCATCAGGCAGCAGAGAGATGTGAGGTCCTGTATACTGAGAGCTAACAGGAAGGCAGCATCAGGCTGCAGAGAGATGTGAGTCCTGTATACTGAGAGCTAACAGGAAGACAGCATCAGGCAGCAGAGAGATGTGAGGTCCTGTATACTGAGAGCTAACAGGAAGGCAGCATCAGGCAGCAGAGAGATGTGAGGTCCTGTATACTGAGAGCTAACAGGAAGGCAGCATCAGGCAGCAGAGAGATTGTGAGGTCCTGTATACTGAGAGCTAACAGGAAGGCAGCATCAGGCAGCAGAGAGATGTGAGGTCCTGTATACTGAGAGCTAACAGGAAGACAGCATCAGGCAGCAGAGAGATGTGAGGTCCTGTATACTGAGAGCTAACAGGAAGACAGCATCAGGCAGCAGAGAGATGTGAGGTCCTGTATACTGAGAGCTAACAGGAAGGCAGCATCAGGCAGCAGAGAGATGTGAGGTCCTGTATCCTGAGAGCTAGCAGGAAGACAGCATCAGGCAGCAGAGAGATGTGAGGTCCTGTATACTGAGAGCTAACAGGAAGGCAGCATCAGGCAGCAGAGAGATGTGAGGTCCCTGTCATACTGAGAGCTAACAGGAAGGCAGCATCAGGCAGCAGAGAGATGTGAGGTCCTGTATACTGAGAGCTAACAGGAAGGACAGCATCAGGCGGCAGAGAGATGTGAGGTCCTGTATACTGAGAGCTAACAGGAAGGCAGCATCAGGCAGCAGAGAGATGTGAGGTCCTGTATCTGAGAGCTAACAGGAAGGCAGCATCAGCAGCAGAGAGATGTGAGGCCCTGTATCCTGAGAGCTAACAGGAAGGCAGCATCAGGCAGCAGAGAGATGTGAGGTCCTTCATCCTGAGAGCTAACAGGAAGGCAGCATCAGGCAGCAGAGAGATGTGAGGTCCTGTATACTGAGAGCTAACAGGAAGGCAGCATCAGGCAGCAGAGAGATGTGAGGCCTGTATACCTGAGAGCTAACAGGAAGACAGCATCAGGCTGCAGAGAGATGTGAGGTCCTGTATACTGAGAGCTAACAGGAAGGCAGCATCAGGCAGCAGAGAGATGTGAGGTCCTGCATCCTGAGAGCTAACAGGAAGGCAGCATCAGGCAGCAGAGAGATGTGAGGTCCTGTATACTGAGAGCTAACAGGAAGGCAGCATCAGGCAGCAGAGAGATGTGAGGGTCCTGCATCCTGAGAGCTAACAGGAAGGCAGCATCAGGCAGCAGAGAGATGTGAGGTCCTGTATCTGAGAGCTAACAGGAAGGCAGCATCAGGCAGCAGAGAGATGTGAAGGCCCTTCATCTGAGAGCTAACAGGAAGGCAGCATCAGGCTGCAGAGAGATGTGAGGTCCTGTATACTGAGAGCTAACAGGAAGGCAGCATCAGGCAGCAGAGAGATGTGAGGCCCTTCATCCTGAGAGCTAACAGGAAGGCAGCATCAGGCAGCAGAGAGATGTGAGGTCCTTAACTGAGAGCTAACAGGAAGGCAGCATCAGGAGCAGAGAGATGTGAGGTCCTGCATCCTGAGAGCTAACAGGAAGGCAGCATCAGGCAGCAGAGAGATGTGAGGTCCTGTATACTGAGAGCTAACAGGAAGACAGCATCAGGCTGCAGAGAGATGTGAGGTCCTGTATACTGAGAGCTAACAGGAAGACAGCATCAGGCTGCAGAGAGATGTGAGGTCCTGCATCCTGAGAGCTAACAGGAAGGCAGCATCAGGCAGCAGAGAGATGTGAGGTCCTGTATACTGAGAGCTAACAGGAAGGCAGCATCAGGCGGCAGAGAGATGTGAGGTCCTGTATACTGAGAGCTAACAGGAAGACAGCATCAGGCTGCAGAGAGATGTGAGGTCCTGTATACTGAGAGCTAACAGGAAGGCAGCATCAGGCTGCAGAGAGATGTGAGGTCCTGTATACTGAGAGCTAACAGGAAGGCAGCATCAGGCAGCAGAGAGATGTGAGGTCCTGTATCCTGAGAGCTAACAGGAAGGCAGCATCAGGCAGCAGAGAGATGTGAGGTCCTGCATCCTGAGAGCTAACAGGGAAGGCAGCATCAGGCAGCAGAGAGATGTGAGGTCCTGTATACTGAGAGCTAACAGGAAGACAGCATCAGGCTGCAGAGAGAGTGAGGTCCTGTATACTGAGAGCTAACAGGAAGACAGCATCAGGCAGCAGAGAGGATGTGAGGTCCTGTATACTGAGAGCTAACAGGAAGGCAGCATCAGGCTGCAGAGAGATGTGAGGTCCTGTATACTGAGAGCTAACAGGAAGGCAGCATCAGGCAGCAGAGAGATGTGAGGTCCTGTATACTGAGAGCTAACAGGAAGGCAGCATCAGGCAGCAGAGAGATGTGAGGTCCTGTATACTGAGAGCTAACAGGAAGGCAGCATCAGGCTGCAGAGAGATGTGAGGTCCTGTATACTGAGAGCTAACAGGAAGGCAGCATCAGGCAGCAGAGAGATGTGAGGTCCTGTATCCTGAGAGCTAACAGGAAGGCAGCATCAGGCAGCAGAGAGATGTGAGGTCCTGTATACTGAGAGCTAACAGGAAGGCAGCATCAGGCTGCAGAGAGATGTGAGGTCCTGTATACTGAGAGCTAACAGGAAGGCAGCATCAGGCAGCAGAGAGATGTGAGGTCCTGTATACTGAGAGCTAACAGGAAGGCAGCATCAGGCAGCAGAGAGATGTGAGGTCCTGTATACTGAGAGCTAACAGGAAGACAGCATCAGGCAGCAGAGAGATGTGAGGTCCTGTATACTGAGAGCTAACAGGAAGGCAGCATCAGGCTGCAGAGAGATGTGAGGTCCTGTATACTGAGAGCTAAACAGGAAGGCAGCATCAGGCAGCAGAGAGATGTGAGGTCCTGTATACTGAGAGCTAACAGGAAGGCAGCATCAGGCAGCAGAGAGATGTGAGTCCTGTATACTGAGAGCTAACAGGAAGACAGCATCAGGCAGCAGAGAGATGTGAGGTCCTGTATACTGAGAGCTAACAGGAAGGCAGCATCAGGCAGCAGAGAGATGTGAGGTCCTGTATACTGAGAGCTAACAGGAAGGCAGCATCAGGCGGCAGAGAGATGTGAGGTCCTGTATACTGAGAGCTAACAGGAAGGCAGCATCAGGCAGCAGAGAGATGTGAGGTCCTGTATACTGAGAGCTAACAGGAAGGCAGCATCAGGCAGCAGAGAGATGTGAGGTCCTGCATCCTGAGAGCTAACAGAAAGGCAGCATCAGGCGGCAGAGAGATGTGAGGTCCTGTATACTGAGAGCTAACAGGAAGCAGCATCAGGCGGCAGAGAGATTGTGAGGTCCTGTATACTGAGAGCTAACAGGAAGGCAGCATCAGGCGGCAGAGAGATGTGAGGTCCTGCATCCTGAGAGCTAACAGGAAGGCAGCATCAGGCGGCAGAGAGATGTGAGGTCCTGTATACTGAGAGCTAACAGGAAGGCAGCATCAGGCGGCAGAGAGATGTGAGGTCCTGTATACTGAGAGCTAACAGGAAGGCAGCATCAGGCTGCAGAGAGATGTGAGGTCCTGTATACTGAGAGCTAACAGTAAGGCAGCATCAGGCTGCGAGAGATGTGAAGGTCCTGTATACTGAGAGCTAACAGGAAGGCAGCATCAGGCGGCAGAGAGATGTGAGGTCCTGTATACTGAGAGCTAACAGGAAGGCAGCATCAGGCTGCAGAGAGATGTGAGGTCCTGTATACTGAGAGCTAACAGGAAGGCAGCATCAGGCGGCAGAGAGATGTGAGGTCCTGTATACTGAGAGCTAACAGGAAGGCAGCATCAGGCAGCAGAGAGATGTGAGGTCCTGTATACTGAGAGCTAACAGGAAGGCAGCATCAGGCAGCAGAGAGATGTGAGGTCCTGCATCCTGAGAGCTAACAGGAAGGCCGCATCAGGCAGCAGAGAGATGTGAGGTCCTGTATACTGAGAGCTAACAGGAAGGCAGCATCAGGCAGCAGAGAGATGTGAGGTCCTGTATACTGAGAGCTAACAGGAAGACAGCATCAGGCAGCAGAGAGATGTGAGGTCCTGTATCCTGAGAGCTAACAGGAAGGCAGCATCAGGCAGCAGAGAGATGTGAGGTCCTGTATCCTGAGAGGTAACAGGAAGGCAGCATCAGGCAGCAGAGAGATGTGAGGTCCTGTATACTGAGAGCTAACAGGAAGGCAGCATCAGGCTGCAGAGAGATGTGAGGTCCTGTATACTGAGAGCTAACAGGAAGGCAGCATCAGGCAGCAGAGAGATGTGAGGTCCTGTATACTGAGAGCTAACAGGAAGGCAGCATCGGGCTGCAGAGAGATGTGAGGTCCTGTATACTGAGAGCTAACAGGAAGGCAGCATCGGGCTGCAGAGAGATGTGAGGTCCTGTATACTGAGAGCTAACAGGAAGACAGCATCAGGCAGCAGAGAGATGTGAGGTCCTGTATACTGAGAGCTAACAGGAAGGCAGCATCAGGCAGCAGAGAAATGTGAGGTCCTGTATACTGAGAGCTAACAGGAAGACAGCATCAGGCAGCAGAGAGATGTGAGGTCCTGTATACTGAGAGCTAACAGGAAGGCAGCATCAGGCTGCAGAGAGATGTGAGGTCCTGTATACTGAGAGCTAACAGGAAGGCTGCATCAGGCAGCAGAGAGATGTGAGGTCCTGTATACTGAGAGCTAACAGGAAGGCAGCATCAGGCTGCAGAGAGATGTGAGGTCCTGTATCCTGAGAGCTAACAGGAAGGCAGCATCAGGCAGCAGAGAGATGTGAGGTCCTGTATACTGAGAGCTAACAGGAAGACAGCATCAGGCAGGCAGAGAGATGTGAGGTCCTGTATACTGAGAGCTAACAGGAAGGCAGCATCAGGCAGCAGAGAGATGTGAGGTCCTGTATACTGAGAGCTAACAGGAAGGCAGCATCAGGCAGCAGAGAGATGTGAGGTCCTGTATACTGAGAGCTAACAGGAAGGCAGCATCAGGCAGCAGAGAGATGTGAGGCCCTGTATACAGAGAGCTAACAGGAAGGCAGCATCAGGCAGCAGAGAGATGTGAGGTCCTGTATCCTGAGAGCTAACAGGAAGGCAGCATCAGGCAGCAGAGAGATGTGAGGTCCTGTATACTGAGGAGCTAACAGGAAGGCAGCATCAGGCAGCAGAGAGATGTGAGGTCCTGTATACTGAGAGCTAACAGGAAGGCAGCATCAGGGCAGCAGAGAGATGTGAGGTCCTGTATACTGAGAGCTAACAGGAAGGCAGCATCAGGCGGCAGAGAGATGTGAGGTCCTGTATCCTGAGAGCTAACAGGAAGGCAGCATCAAGCAGTGGAGAGATGTGAGGTCCTGTATACTGAGAGCTAACAGGAAGACAGCATCAGGCAGCAGAGAGATGTGAGGTCCTGTATCCTGAGAGCTAACAGGAAGACAGCATCAGGCAGCAGAGAGATGTGAGGTCTGTATACTGAGAGCTAACAGGAAGCAGCATCAGGCTGCAGAGAGATGTGAGGTCCTGTATACTGAGAGCTAACAGGAAGACAGCATCAGGCTGCAGAGAGATGTGAGGTCCTGTATACTGAGAGCTAACAGGGAGGCAGCATCAGGCAGCAGAGAGATGTGAGGTCCTGTATCCTGAGAGCTAACAGAAGACAGCACAAAGATGTGAGGTCCTGTATACTGAGAGCTAACAGGAAGACAGCATCAGGCAGCAGAGAGATGTGAGGTCCTGTATACTGAGAGCTAACAGGAAGGCAGCATCAGGCAGCAGAGAGATGTGAGGTCCTGTATCCTGAGAGCTAACAGGAAGACAGCATCAGGCAGCAGAGAGATGTGAGGTCCTGTATACTGAGAGCTAACAGGAAGGCAGCATCAGGCAGCAGAGAGATGTGAGGTCCTGTATACTGAGAGCTAACAGGAAGGCAGCATCAGGCAGCAGAGAGATGTGAGGTCCTGTATACTGAGAGCTAACAGGAAGGCAGCATCTGGCAGCAGAGAGATGTGAGGTCCTGTATCCTGAGAGCTAACAGGAAGACAGCATCAGGCAGCAGAGAGATGTGAGGTCCTGTATACTGAGAGCTAACAGGAAGACAGCATCAGGCAGCAGAGAGATGTGAGGTCCTGTATACTGAGAGCTAACAGGAAGGCAGCATCAGCAGCAGAGAGATGTGAGGTCCTGCATACTGAGAGCTAACAGGAAGGCAGCATCAGGCAGCAGAGAGATGTGAGGTCCTGTATACTGAGAGCTAACAGGAAGGCAGCATCAGGCAGCAGAGAGATGTGAGGTCCTGCATCCTGAGAGCTAACAGGAAGGCAGCATCAGGCAGCAGAGAGATGTGAGGTCCTGTATACTGAGAGCTAACAGGAAGGCAGCATCAGGCAGCAGAGAGATGTGAGGTCCTGTATACTGAGAGCTAACAGGAAGACAGCATCAGGCAGCAGAGAGATGTGAGGTCCTGTATACTGAGAGCTAACAGGAAGGCAGCATCAGGCAGCAGAGAGATGTGAGGTCCTGTATACTGAGAGCTAACAGGAAGGCAGCATCAGGCTGCAGAGAGATGTGAGGTCCTGTATACTGAGAGCTAACAGGAAGGCAGCATCAGGCAGCAGAGAGATGTGAGGTCCTGTATACTGAGAGCTAACAGGAAGACAGCATCAGGCTGCAGAGAGATGTGAGGTCCTGTATACCTGAGAGCTAACAGAAGGCAGCATCAGGCTGCAGAGAGATGTGAGGTCCTGTATACTGAGAGCTAACAGGGAAGGCAGCATCAGGCAGCAGAGAGATGTGAGGTCCTGTATACTGAGAGCTAACAGGAAGGCAGCATCAGGCTGCAGAGAGATGTGAGGTCCTGTATACTGAGAGCTAACAGGAAGGCAGCATCAGGCAGCAGAGAGATGTGAGGTCCTGTATACTGAGAGCTAACAGGAAGGCAGCATCAGGCAGCAGAGAGATGTGAGGTCCTGCATCCTGAGAGCTAACAGGAAGGCAGCATCAGGCAGCAGAGAGATGTGAGGTCCTGTATACTGAGAGCTAACAGGAAGGCAGCATCAGGCAGCAGAGAGATGTGAGGTCCTGTATACTGAGAGCTAACAGGAAGGCAGCATCAGGCTGCAGAGAGATGTGAGGTCCTGTATACTGAGAGCTAACAGGAAGACAGCATCAGGCAGCAGAGAGATGTGAGGTCCTGTATACTGAGAGCTAACAGGAAGGCAGCATCAGGCTGCAGAGAGATGTGAGGTCCTGTATACTGAGAGCTAACAGGAAGGCAGCATCAGGCAGCAGAGAGATGTGAGGTCCTGTATACTGAGAGCTAACAGGAAGGCAGCATCAGGCTGCAGAGAGATGTGAGGTCCTGTATACTGAGAGCTAACAGGAAGGCAGCATCAGGCTGCAGAGAGATGTGAGGTCCTGTATACTGAGAGCTAACAGGAAGGCAGCATCGGGCTGCAGAGAGATGTGAGGTCCTGTATACTGAGAGCTAACAGGAAGACAGCATCAGGCAGCAGAGAGATGTGAGGTCCTGTATACTGAGAGCTAACAGGAAGGCAGCATCAGGCAGCAGAGAGATGTGAGGTCTGTATACTGAGAGCTAACAGGAAGGCAGCATCAGGCAGCAGAGAGATGTGAGTCCTGTATACTGAGAGCTAACAGGAAGGCAGCATCAGGCTGCAGAGAGATGTGAGGTCCTGTATACTGAGAGCTAACAGAAGGCAGCATCAGGCAGCAGAGAGATGTGAGGTCCTGTATACTGAGAGCTAACAGGAAGGCAGCATCAGGCAGCAGAGAGATGTGAGGTCCTGTATACTGAGAGCTAACAGGAAGGCAGCATCAGGCAGCAGAGAGATGTGAGGTCCTGTATACTGAGAGCTAACAGGAAGACAGCATCAGGCAGCAGAGAGATGTGAGGTCCTGTATACTGAGAGCTAACAGGAAGGCAGCATCAGGCAGCAGAGAGATGTGAGGTCCTGTATACTGAGAGCTAACAGGAAGGCAGCATCAGGCAGCAGAGAGATGTGTGGTCCTGTATACTGAGAGCTAACAGGAAGGCAGCATCAGGCTGCAGAGAGATGTGAGGTCCTGTATACTGAGAGCTAACAGGAAGACAGCATCAGGCAGCAGAGAGATGTGAGGTCCTGTATACTGAGAGCTAACAGGAAGGCAGCATCAGGCAGCAGAGAGATGTGAGGTCCTGTATACTGAGAGCTAACAGGAAGGCAGCATCAGGCAGCAGAGAGATGTGAGGTCCTGTATACTGAGAGCTAACAGGAAGACAGCATCAGGCGGCAGAGAGATGTGAGGTCCTGTATACTGAGAGCTAACAGGAAGGCAGCATCAGGCTGCAGAGAGATGTGAGGTCCTGTATACTGAGAGCTAACAGGAAGACAGCATCAGGCAGCAGAGAGATGTGAGGTCCTGTATACTGAGAGCTAACAGGAAGGCAGCATCAGGGCTGCAGAGAGATGTGAGGTCCTGTATACTGAGAGCTAACAGGAAGGCAGGCATCAGGCAGCAGAGAGATGTTGAGTCCTGCATCCTGAGAGCTAACAGGAAGGCAGCATCAGGCTGCAGAGAGATGTGAGGTCCTGTATACTGAGAGCTAACAGGAAGGCAGCATCAGGCTGCAGAGAGATGTGAGGTCCTGTATACTGAGAGCTAACAGGAAGGCAGCATCAGGCAGCAGAGAGATGTGAGGTCCTGCATCCTGAGAGCTAACAGGAAGGCAGCATCAGGCCTGCAGAGAGATGTGAGGTCCTGTATACTGAGAGCTAACAGGAAGGCAGCATCAGGCTGCAGAGAGATGTGAGGTCCTGTATACTGAGAGCTAACAGGAAGGCTGCATCAGGCAGCAGAGAGATGTGAGGTCCTGTATCCTGAGAGCTAACAGGAAGGCAGCATCAGGCAGCAGAGAGATGTGAGGTCCTGTATACTGAGAGCTAACAGGAAGGCAGCATCAGGCTGCAGAGAGATGTGAGGTCCTGTATCCTGAGAGCTAACAGGAAGGCAGCATCAGGCAGCAGAGAGATGTGAGGTCCTGTATACTGAGAGCTAACAGGAAGGCAGCATCAGGCTGCAGAGAGATGTGAGGTCCTGTATCCTGAGAGCTAACAGGAAGGCAGCATCAGGCAGCAGAGAGATGTGAGGTCCTGTATACTGAGAGCTAACAGGAAGACAGCATCAGGCAGCAGAGAGATGTGAGGTCCTGTATACTGAGAGCTAACAGGAAGGCAGCATCAGGCAGCAGAGAGATGTGAGGTCCTGTATACTGAGAGCTAACAGGAAGGCAGCATCAGGCAGCAGAGAGATGTGAGGCCCTGTATACTGAGAGCTAACAGGAAGGCAGCATCAGGCAGCAGAGAGATGTGAGGTCCTGTATCCTGAGAGCTAACAGGAAGGCAGCATCAAGCAGTGGAGAGATGTGAGGTCCTGTATACTGAGAGCTAACAGGAAGGCAGCATCAGGCAGCAGAGAGATGTGAGGTCCTGTATACTGAGAGCTAACAGGAAGGCTGCATCAGGCAGGCAGAGAGATGTGAGGTCCTGTATACTGAGAGCTAACAGGAAGGCAGCATCAGGCGGCAGAGAGATGTGAGGTCCTGTATACTGAGAGCTAACAGGAAGGCAGCATCAGGCAGCAGAGAGATGTGAGGTCCTGTATACTGAGAGCTAACAGGAAGGCTGCATCAGGCAGCAGAGAGATGTGAGGTCCTGTATCCTGAGAGCTAACAGGAAGGCAGCATCAAGCAGTGGAGAGATGTGAGGTCCTGTATACTGAGAGCTAACAGGAAGACAGCATCAGGCAGCAGAGAGATGTGAGGTCCTGTATCCTGAGAGCTAACAGGAAGACAGCATCAGGCAGCAGAGAGATGTGAGGTCCTGTATACTGAGAGCTAACAGGAAGGCAGCATCAGGCAGCAGAGAGATGTGAGGTCCTGTATACTGAGAGCTAACAGGAAGACAGCATCAGGCAGCAGAGAGATGTGAGGTCCTGTATACTGAGAGCTAACAGGAAGGCAGCATCAGGCAGCAGAGAGATGTGAGGTCCTGTATACTGAGAGCTAACAGGAAGACAGCATCAGGCTGCAGAGAGATGTGAGGTCCTGTATACTGAGAGCTAACAGGAAGGCAGCATCAGGCAGCAGAGAGATGTGAGTCCTGTATCCTGAGAGCTAACAGGAAGACAGCATCAGGCAGCAGAGAGATGTGAGGTCCTGTATACTGAGAGCTAACAGGAAGGCAGCATCAGGCTGCAGAGAGATGTGAGGTCCTTGTATACTGAGAGCTAACAGGAAGACAGCATCAGGCAGCAGAGAGATGTGAGGTCCTGTATACTGAGAGCTAACAGGAAGGCAGCATCAGGCTGCAGAGAGATGTGAGGTCCTGTATACTGAGAGCTAACAGGAAGGCAGCATCAGGCAGCAGAGAGATGTGAGGTCCTGTATACTGAGAGCTAACAGGAAGGCAGCATCAGGCTGCAGAGAGATGTGAGGTCCTGTATACTGAGAGCTAACAGGAAGGCAGCATCAGGCAGCAGAGAGATGTGAGGTCCTGTATCCTGAGAGCTAACAGGAAGACAGCATCAGGCAGCAGAGAGATGTGAGGTCCTGTATACTGAGAGCTAACAGGAAGACAGCATCAGGCAGCAGAGAGATGTGAGGTCCTGTATACTGAGAGCTAACAGGAAGGCAGCATCAGGCTGCAGAGAGATGTGAGGTCCTGTATCCTGAGAGCTAACAGGAAGACAGCATCAGGCAGCAGAGAGATGTGAGTCCTGTATAACTGAGAGCTAACAGGAAGGCAGCATCAGGCAGCAGAGAGATGTGAGGCCCTTCATCCTGAGAGCTAACAGGAAGGCAGCATCAGGCTGCAGAGAGATGTGAGGTCCTGTATACTGAGAGCTAACAGGAAGGCAGCATCAGGCAGCAGAGAGATGTGAGGTCCTGTATACTGAGAGCTAACAGGAAGGCAGCATCAGGCAGCAGAGAGATGTGAGGTCCTGTATACTGAGAGCTAACAGGAAGGCAGCATCAGGCAGCAGAGAGATGTGAGGTCCTGTATACTGAGAGCTAACAGGAAGGCAGCATCAGGCGGCAGAGAGATGTGAGGTCCTGTATACTGAGAGCTAACAGGAAGGCAGCATCAGGCAGCAGAGAGATGTGAGGTCCTGTATACTGAGAGCTAACAGGAAGGCAGCATCAGGCAGCAGAGAGATGTGAGGCCCTTCATCCTGAGAGCTAACAGGAAGGCAGCATCAGGCAGCAGAGAGATGTGAGGCCCTTCATCCTGAGAGCTAACAGGAAGGCAGCATCAGGCAGCAGAGAGATGTGAGGTCCTGTATACTGAGAGCTAACAGGAAGGCAGCATCAGGCGGCAGAGAGATGTGAGGTCCTGTATACTGAGAGCTAACAGGAAGACAGCATCAGGCTGCAGAGAGATGTGAGGTCCTGTATCTGAGAGCTAACAGGAAGGCAGCATCAGGCAGCAGAGAGATGTGAGGTCCTGTATACTGAGAGCTAACAGGAAGGCAGCATCAGGCAGCAGAGAGATGTGAGGTCCTGTATACTGAGAGCTAACAGGAAGGCAGCATCAGGCAGCAGAGAGATGTGAGGTCCTGCATCCTGAGAGCTAACAGGAAGGCAGCATCAGGCAGCAGAGAGATGTGAGGTCCTGTATACTGAGAGCTAACAGGAAGGCAGCATCAGGCAGCAGAGAGATGTGAGGTCCTGCATCCTGAGAGCTAACAGGAAGGCAGCATCAGGCAGCAGAGAGATGTGAGGTCCTGTATACTGAGAGCTAACAGGAAGGCAGCATCAGGCAGCAGAGAGATGTGAGGCCCTTCATCCTGAGAGCTAACAGGAAGGCAGCATCAGGCTGCAGAGAGATGTGAGGTCCTGTTATACTGAGAGCTAACAGGAAGGCAGCATCAGGCAGCAGAGAGATGTGAGGCCCCTTCATCCTGAGAGCTAACAGAAGGCAGCATCAGGCAGCAGAGAGATGTGAGGTCCTGTATACTGAGAGCTAACAGGAAGGCAGCATCAGGCGGCAGAGCGATGTGAGGTCCTGTATACTGAGAGCTAACAGGAAGACAGCATCAGGCTGCAGAGAGATGTGAGGTCCTGTATACTGAGAGCTAACAGGAAGGCAGCATCAGGCAGCAGAGAGATGTGAGGTCCTGCATCCTGAGAGCTAACAGGAAGGCAGCATCAGGCAGCAGAGAGATGTGAGGTCCTGTATACTGAGAGCTAACAGGAAGGCAGCATCAGGCGGCAGAGAGATGTGAGGTCCTGTATACTGAGAGCTAACAGGAAGACAGCATCAGGCTGCAGAGAGATGTGAGGTCCTGTATCCTGAGAGCTAACAGGAAGGCAGCATCAGGCAGCAGAGAGATGTGAGGTCCTGTATACTGAGAGCTAACAGGAAGGCAGCATCAGGCAGCAGGAGATGTGAGGTCCCTGCATCCTGAGAGCTAACAGGAAGGCAGCATCAGGCAGCAGAGAGATGTGAGGTCCTGTATACTGAGAGCCTAACAGGAAGGCAGCATCAGGCAGCAGAGAGATGTGAGGTCCTGTATACTGAGAGCTAACAGGAAGGCAGCATCAGGCAGCAGAGAGATGTGAGGTCCTGTATACTGAGAGCTAACAGGAAGGCAGCATCAGGCTGCAGAGAGATGTGAGGTCCTGTATACTGAGAGCTAACAGGAAAGGCAGCATCAGGCAGCAGAGAGATGTGAGGTCCTGTATACTGAGAGCTAACAGGAAGGCAGCATCAGGCGGCAGAGAGATGTGAGGTCCTGTATACTGAGAGCTAACAGGAAGACAGCATCAGGCTGCAGAGAGATGTGAGGTCCTGTATACTGAGAGCTAACAGGAAGGCAGCATCAGGCAGCAGAGAGATGTGAGGTCCTGTATACTGAGAGCTAACAGGAAGACAGCATCAGGCAGCAGAGAGATGTGAGGTCCTGTATACTGAGAGCTAACAGGAAGGCAGCATCAGGCAGCAGAGAGATGTGAGGTCCCTGTATACTGAGAGCTAACAGGAAGGCAGCATCAGGCAGCAGAGAGATGTGAGGTCCTGTATACTGAGAGCTAACAGGAAGGGCTGCATCAGGGCAGCAGAGAGATGTGAGGTCCTGTATACTGAGAGCTAACAGGAAGGCAGCATCAGGCAGCAGAGAGATGTGAGGTCCTGTATACTGAGAGCTAACAGGAAGGCAGCATCAGGCTGCAGAGAGATGTGAGGTCCTGCATCCTGAGAGCTAACAGGAAGGCAGCATCAGGCAGCAGAGAGATGTGAGGTCCTGTATACTGAGAGCTAACAGGAAGGCAGCATCAGGCAGCAGAGAGATGTGAGGTCCTGTATACTGAGAGCTAACAGGAAGGCAGCATCAGGCGGCAGAGAGATGTGAGGTCCTGTATACTGAGAGCTAACAGGAAGGCAGCATCAGGCAGCAGAGAGATGTGAGGTCCTGCATCCTGAGAGCTAACAGGAAGGCAGCATCAGGCAGCAGAGAGATGTGTGGTCCTGCATCCTGAGAGCTAACAGGAAGGCAGCATCAGGCAGCAGAGAGATGTGAGGTCCTGCATACTGAGAGCTAACAGGAAGGCAGCATCAGGCAGCAGAGAGATGTGAGGTCCTGTATACTGAGAGCTAACAGGAAGGCAGTATCAGGCGGCAGAGAGATGTGAGGTCCTGCATCCTGAGAGCTAACAGGAAGGCAGCATCAGGCAGCAGAGAGATGTGAGGTCCTGTATACTGAGAGCTAACAGGAAGGCAGCATCAGGCAGCAGAGAGATGTGAGGTCCTGCATCCTGAGAGCTAACAGGAAGGCAGC
The DNA here is from genome assembly GCF_046119375.1 of Phyllobates terribilis. Taxonomy (NCBI): domain Eukaryota; kingdom Metazoa; phylum Chordata; class Amphibia; order Anura; family Dendrobatidae; genus Phyllobates; species Phyllobates terribilis. The sequence continues at coordinate 191,982,531 of NW_027362770.1, read as the reverse complement.
ATCAGGCAGCAGAGAGATGTGAGGTCCTGTATCCTGAGAGCTAACAGGAAGGCAGCATCAGGCGGCAGAGAGATGTGAGGTCCTGTATACTGAGAGCTAACAGGAAGGCAGCATCAGGCTGCAGAGAGATGTGAGGTCCTGTATACTGAGAGCTAACAGGAAGGCAGCATCAGGCAGGCAGAGAGATGTGAGGTCCTGTATACTGAGAGCTAACAGGAAGGCAGCATCAGGCGGCAGAGAGATGTGAGGTCCTGTATACTGAGAGCTAACAGGAAGGCAGCATCAGGCGGCAGAGAGATGTGAGGTCCTGTATACTGAGAGCTAACAGGAAGGCAGCATCAGGCAGCAGAGAGATGTGAGGTCCTGTATACTGAGAGCTAACAGGAAGACAGCATCAGGCAGCAGAGAGATGTGAGGTCCTGTATCCTGAGAGCTAACAGGAAGGCAGGCATCAGGCAGCAGAGAGATGTGAGGTCCTGTATACTGAGAGCTAACAGGAAGGCAGCATCAGGCTGCAGAGAGATGTGAGGTCCTGTATACTGAGAGCTAACAGGAAGGCAGCATCAGGCTGCAGAGAGATGTGAGGTCCTGTATACTGAGAGCTAACAGGAAGGCTGCATCAGGCAGCAGAGAGATGTGAGGTCCTGTATACTGAGAGCTAACAGGAAGGCAGCATCAGGCAGCAGAGAGATGTGAGGTCCTGTATACTGAGAGCTAACAGGAAGGCAGCATCGGGCTGCAGAGAGATGTGAGGTCCTGTATACTGAGAGCTAACAGGAAGACAGCATCAGGCAGCAGAGAGATGTGAGGTCCTGTATACTGAGAGCTAACAGGAAGGCAGCATCAGGCAGCAGAGAGATGTGAGGTCCTGTATACTGAGAGCTAACAGGAAGGCAGCATCAGGCAGCAGAGAGATGTGAGGTCCTGTATACTGAGAGCTAACAGGAAGGCAGCATCAGGCTGCAGAGAGATGTGAGGTCCTGTATCCTGAGAGCTAACAGGAAGGCAGCATCAGGCAGCAGAGAGATGTGAGGTCCTGTATACTGAGAGCTAACTGGGAAGGCAGCATCAGGCAGCAGAGAGATGTGAGGTCCTGTATACTGAGAGCTAACAGGAAGGCAGCATCAGGCAGCAGAGAGATGTGAGGTCCTGTATACTGAGAGCTAACAGGAAGGCAGCATCAGGCAGCAGAGAGATGTGAGGTCCTGTATACTGAGAGCTAACAGGAAGGCAGCATCAGGCAGCAGAGAGATGTGAGGTCCTGTATCCTGAGAGCTAACAGGAAGGCAGCATCAGGCAGCAGAGAGATGTGTGGTCCTGTATACTGAGAGCTAACAGGAAGGCAGCATCAGGCTGCAGAGAGATGTGAGGTCCTGTATACTGAGAGCTAACAGGAAGACAGCATCAGGCAGCAGAGAGATGTGAGGTCCTGTATACTGAGAGCTAACAGGAAGGCAGCATCAGGCAGCAGAGAGATGTGAGGTCCTGTATACTGAGAGCTAACAGGAAGGCAGCATCAGGCAGCAGAGAGATGTGAGGTCCTGTATACTGAGAGCTAACAGGAAGGCAGCATCAGGCTGCAGAGAGATGTGAGGTCCTGTATACTGAGAGCTAACAGGAAGGCTGCATCAGGCAGCAGAGAGATGTGAGGTCCTGTATACTGAGAGCTAACTGGAAGGCAGCATCAGGCTGCAGAGAGATGTGAGGTCCTGTATCCTGAGAGCTAACAGGAAGGCAGCATCAGGCAGCAGAGAGATGTGAGGTCCTGTATACTGAGAGCTAACAGGAAGACAGCATCAGGCAGCAGAGAGATGTGAGGTCCTGTATACTGAGAGCTAACAGGAAGGCAGCATCAGGCAGCAGAGAGATGTGAGGTCCTGTATACTGAGAGCTAACAGGAAGGCAGCATCAGGCTGCAGAGAGATGTGAGGTCCTGTATACTGAGAGCTAACAGGAAGGCAGCATCAGGCTGCAGAGAGATGTGAGGTCCTGTATACTGAGAGCTAACAGGAAGGCTGCATCAGGCAGCAGAGAGATGTGAGGTCCTGTATACTGAGAGCTAACAGGAAGGCAGCATCAGGCAGCAGAGAGATGTGAGGTCCTGTATACTGAGAGCTAACAGAAGGCAGCATCGGGCTGCAGAGAGATGTGAGGTCCTGTATACTGAGAGCTAACAGGAAGACAGCATCAGGCAGCAGAGAGATGGTGAGGTCCTGTATACTGAGAGCTAACAGGAAGGCAGCATCAGGCAGCAGAGAGATGTGAGGTCCTGTATACTGAGAGCTAACAGGAAGGCAGCATCAGGCAGCAGAGAGATGTGAGGTCCTGTATACTGAGAGCTAACAGGAAGGCAGCATCAGGCTGCAGAGAGATGTGAGGTCCTGTATCCTGAGAGCTAACAGGAAGGCAGCATCAGGCAGCAGAGAGATGTGAGGTCCTGTATACTGAGAGCTAACAGGAAGGCAGCATCAGGCAGCAGAGAGATGTGAGGTCCTGTATACTGAGAGCTAACAGAAGGCAGCATCAGGCAGCAGAGAGATGTGGGTCCTGTATACTGAGAGCTAACAGGAAGGCAGCATCAGGCAGCAGAGAGATGTGAGGTCCTGTATACTGAGAGCTAACAGGAAGGCAGCATCAGGCAGCAGAGAGATGTGAGGTCCTGTATACTGAGAGCTAACAGGAAGGCAGCATCAGGCTGCAGAGAGATGTGAGGTCCTGTATACTGAGAGCTAACAGGAAGAGCAGCATCAGGCAGCAGAGAGATGTGAGGTCCTGTATACTGAGAGCTAACAGGAAGGCAGCATCAGGCAGCAGAGAGATGTGAGGTCCTGTATACTGAGAGCTAACAGGAAGGCAGCATCAGGCAGCAGAGAGATGTGAGGTCCTGTATACTGAGAGCTAACAGGAAGGCAGCATCAGGCAGCAGAGAGATGTGAGGTCCTGTATACTGAGAGCTAACAGAAGGCTGGCATCAGGCAGCAGAGAGATGTGAGGTCCTGTATACTGAGAGCTAACAGGAAGGCAGCATCAGGCAGCAGAGAGATGTGAGGTCCTGTATACTGAGAGCTAACAGGAAGGCAGCATCAGGCAGCAGAGAGATGTGAGGTCCTGTATACTGAGAGCTAACAGGAAGACAGCATCAGGCAGCAGAGAGATGTGAGGTCCTGTATACTGAGAGCTAACAGGAAGGCAGCATCAGGCAGCAGAGAGATGTGAGGTCCTGTATACTGAGAGCTAACAGGAAGGCAGCATCAGGCAGCAGAGAGATGTGAGGTCCTGTATAACTGAGAGCTAACAGGAAGGCAGCATCAGGCAGCAGAGAGATGTGAGGGTCCTGTATACTGAGAGCTAACAGGAAGGCAGGCACC